>NW_025791157.1:0-312482 GCF_907164935.1 Osmia bicornis bicornis | reverse complement strand
TAGAAATAATGATATTGTTATTAAATGTATATTACACATCTAATGTAGATATAGTAATAACGATACTGTTATTGTATGTACATTGATCTGTGGTAAGGTATCAGTATATTACATTGTATCGAATGTAGATATAATATGATATTGTTATTAAATGTACATTGATCTGTGGGATTAAATCAGGATATTAAATTTCATCTGATGTAGATATAGTAATAATGATATTGTTATTAAATGTATATTACATATCTAATGTAGATATTGTAATAACGATACTGTTATTATATGAATCTGTGGGATGTTATCAGTATATTATATTATATCTACTGTGGATATAGTAATAACGAAACGGTTATTATATATACATTGATCTGTGGGAAGGGATCAGTATATTACATTATATCTAATGTAGATATAGTAATAATGATATTGTTATTAAATGTACATTGGTCTGTGCGATTAAATCAGAATATTAAATTTCATCTGATGTAGATATAGTAATAATGATATTGTTATTAAATGTATATTACATATCTAATGTAGATATAGTAATAACGATACTGTTATTATATGTACATTGATCTGTGGGAAGGTATCAGTATATTATATTATATCTATTGTAGATATAGTAATAACGAAACTGTTATTATATGTACATTGGTCTGTGGGACGGGATCAGTATATTACATTATATCTAATGTAGATACAGTAATAAGATATTGTTACCAAAATTACATTGATCTGTGGGAAGTGATCAGTATATTACATTATATCTAATGAGGATATAGTAATAATGATATTGTTATTAAATGTACATTGGTCTGTGTGATTAAATCAGTATATTAAATTTCGTCTGATGTAGATATAGTAATAGTGATATTGTTATTAAATGTATATTACATATCTAATGTAGATATAGTAATAACGATACTGCCATTATATGTACATTGATCTGTGGGAAGGTATCAGTATATTACGTTATATCTAATGTAGATATAGTAATAAGGAAACTGCCATTATATGTACATTGATCAGTGGGAAGGGATCATTTTATCATATTATATCTAATGTAGATATAGTAATAATGATATTGTTATTAAATGTATATTACATATCTAATGTAGATATAGTAATAATGATATTGTTATTAAATGTACACTGGACTGTGGGATTAAATCAGTATATTAAATTTCATCTGATGTAGATATAGTTATAATGATATTGTTATTAAATGTACATTGGTCTGTGGGAATAAATCAGTATATTACACAACATCTCATGTAGATATACTAATAATGATATTGTTATTAAATGTATATTACGTATCAAATGTAGATATAGTAATAAAGATACTGCCATTAAATGTACATTGGTCTGTGGGAGTAAATCAGTATATTACATTTCATCTGATGTAGATATAGTAATAATGATATTGTTATTAAATGTATATTACATATCTAATGTAGATATAGTAATAACGATACTGTTATTATATGTACATTGATCTGTGGGAAGGTATCAGTATATTACATTATATCTATTTTAGATATAGTAATAACGAAACTGTTATTATATGTACATTGATCTGGGGGTAGGGATCAGTATATTACATTATATCCAATGTAGATATAGTATAAATGATACTGTTAGTCAATGTACATTGATCTGTGGGAAGGAATCAGTATATTGCAGTGGATCTGATGTAGATATAGTAATAACGATACTGTTATTAAGTGTTTATTACATATTTAATGTAGATATAGTAATCGCGATAATGTTACAACCTGTGCATTGATCTGTGGGAGGTGATCAGTATATTACATTATATCTAAAGAAGATATGGTAATAATGATATTGTTATTAAATGTACATTGGTCTGTGGGAATAAATCAGTATATTACATTACATCTGATGTAGATATAGTAATAACGATACTGTTATTATATGTACATTGATCTGTGGGAAGGGATAAGTATATTACATAATAGCCAATGTAGATATAGTAATAACGATATTGTTACCTAAGTTACATTGATCTGTGGGAAGGCATCAGTATATTACGTTATATCCAATGTAGATATAGTATAAATGATACTGTTATTCAATGTACATTGATCTGTGGGACAGAACCAGTATATTGCAGTAGATCTAATGTAGATATAGTAATAACGGTACTGTTATTACGTGTTTATTACATATCTGATGTAGATATAGTAATGACGATAATGTTACAATCTGTGGATTGTTCTGTGGGAAGCGATCAGTATATTACATTATATCTAAAGAAGATATAGTAATAATGATATTGTTATTAAATGTACATTGGTCTGTGGGAATAAATCAGTATATTACATAATATCTGATGTAGATATACTAATAATGATATTGTTATTAAATGAATATTACATATCCAATGTAGATATAGTATAAATGATACTGTTAGTCAATGTACATTGATCTGTGGGAAGGAATCAGTATATTGCAGTGGATCTGATGTAGATATAGTAATAACGATACTGTTATTAAATGTTTATTACATATTTAATGTAGATATAGTAATCACGATAATGTTACAATCTGTGCATTGATCTGTGGGAGGTGATCAGTATATTACATTATATCTAAAGAAGATATGGTAATAATGATATTGTTATTAAATGTACATTGGTCTGTGGGAATAAATCAGTATATTACATTTCATCTGATGTAGATATAGTGATAATGATATTGTTATTAAATGTATATTACATATCTAATGTAGATATAGTAATAACGATACTGTTATTATATGTACATTGATCTGTGGGAAGGTATCGGTATATTACATTATATATAATGTGGATATAGTAATAACAAAACTGTTATTATATGTACACTGATCTGTGGGAAAGGATAAGTATATTACATTATATCTAATGTAGATATAGTAATAATGATATTGTTACCAAAATTACATTGATCTATGGGAAGACATCAGTATATTACATTATATCCAATGTAGATATAGTATAAATGATACTGTTATTCAATGTGCATTGATCTGTGGGAAGGAATCAGTATATTACATTATATCTAATGAAGAGATAGTAATAATGATATTGTTATTAAATGTATATTACATATGTAATGTAGATATAGTAATAACGAAACTGTTATTATATGTACATTGATCTGTGGGAAGGGATCAGTATATTACATTATATCTAATGTAGATATAGTAATAATGATATTGTTACCAAAATTACATTGATCTGTGGGAAGGGATCATTATATTACATTATATCTAATGTAGATATAGTAGTAATGATATTGTTATTAAATGTACATTGGACTGTGGGATTAAATCAGTATATTAAATTACATCTGATGTAGATATAGTAATAATGGTATTGTTATTAAATGTATATTACATGTAGATATAGTAATAACGATACTGCAATTATATGTAAATTGATCGGTGGGAAGGGATCATTATATTACATTATATCTAATGTAGATATAGTAATAATGATATTGTTATTAAATGTACATTGGTCAGTGGGATTAAATCAGTATATTAAATTACATCTGATGTAGATATAGTAATAATGGTGTTACGTTGCGCGGCGCGAGGCGAGCGCGCAACGTAAAGTGATATGGAAATTTACTAGGAAAGAAAATTGGAAAAGATCGATCGTTAATTCTTGGTGCGATGAGAAAGGTCTCGCTGCCACCAGCCCTGACCGCGTATGACGCGTTAACGTCCTCTACGATCAGAACAAATTAAAAGACGGAAATTTAGATAGAATTTATTTCCGTTGGGTTCGTCAGTGTTCTAGGTCCCATACGGGTCCCTCCTTGAAACGTTGTGTTGGCGTGCGTGGATTTAATGTAAAGATAGGCGTTGTAACTCAAAGAAATAAAGTAGACTGAATCGTGTTCAACAAATAAAAATGTAATTCAAAACTATTGAAAGTAGTACAACTGAAAATGACTATTGAATTTAATGCTATTAATGCTTGATAATATTAATGATTACTATTAGATAAATTCAATTCAAAAATAATACTGGTTTGACAAGGGTAAAGATGCTTAACCTATTTCATATAATAATGACTATTGTTTGTCTGAAAATCGTGTAAGATATAGATTGCCTTTGATTAGCAGTTGGACTTTGAATATATTTTAATTTTAAACGTGTTATCGAATCTAGGTGTAAGACAACTTGCTCGGCTAGTTAATTAGATGGAAAATTAACGGTGTTTGGCCGCGAGGGAACGACCTGAATGGAGAAGGCCCTCACAACCCCCGAAAGGGCTTTACAGGTCGCCCCTGACAAAATATCGTAGTCTAGAAATCGTCATACACACAAAGTCGCGATAAATCAAAATTCAGAATTTTAGAATAGCGTATTATTTATAATTCGGTACCTGAACGTAAAATCGAGACGATCTAAAATGGAGAGACTCTCATAACCCGAAGGCTTAATAGATCGCCCGTTTTGCCTTGTTGAAATTCAATGATAATGCCGTGCTCGACGAATTAGTAATTGACAGGCTTACCGTGAAAATGTAGTTTATAATATATGGTAAAATCGTTGAAAAATCGCTATTGGTTCGTTGAAAGATCGCTGTTGAATCTGGAACACCAAGAGAGAGATGAGGAAACCTGTCGCACTAGCACTTGTCGCGCGCCCGATTGCCCTTTATTGCGTCACAAACAGAATCTAAACGACACGATCACAAACGATTACGATTTTTCTTGGAAAAATAGAATTATTATTAACACGAGTGAATTTAATACGGAGATACGCGATCAAACGGAATAAAAATGAAAGAGAAAAGATAGAGGTTTAATAGTATGAAAGCTTAACGTGCGCGTCTCTGAGTCTTTGCCGCGTATTCGCGAAATTCACCCTCACGACACTCTGCCTAACGGGTAGGACTTGCCGCGCAGCTAATTTACACAAAGTACAATCGGCAACTCTATCTCTAGACGCACGGGCTCCCGTCACGACTTACTCGATTGTTCGACGAAGAGTGATCGGAATCGATCGCGATCCTGGCCGGAAGGGCCCGTCGCGAGGATGATGTCCTGCGTGGGGACATTCCGACAAATCATAGCGCGTGACGACAGCGTCGCGTGCGTCGCTATTGGTCGAAGACGCGTGCTAGCTAAATTCCTCTAGACTATGTTCTTTCTCTCTCTCTTGGTGTTCCATCTCTGTCTAACGGCTTTTCGGTGTTCCTACGCCGTAGATTTTTCTGGAATATTCCATTTCTCGCTTTCGACAATCAGATATAACGAATATCAGCAATTATTTAAATCTGAATCAATGTTTAAACCAGAACCATTTCAACAATGAAGCGAATAATTATGAATAAAATTTATATCCATTATACCATTATATATTAATAATTTGATCGATTGGCAATCGCACGATTTTGACTAGCAGTCGGCGTAAACGATTAGCATTATCGGTAATTGTTTGTTCATGAATCGCAACGTGAGTTTCGCCGGCGCGCATGTTGTAAAACATTCGATGTTTGGTTGAAATTCTCGATTAGCTAACATATTCCTTGATTATTAAATCGATTATAAGTTATTTCATTAGCAGCGTAGCTAGTTCTAGAACGTTCTTGCTATTTGAAAATTACCGTTGGGTCTTGGTTTCAGGCAAATTCTCGGAATTCGATACAAAGACTTTTATTGCCCCGTTCGACCCTTCGCCCCTAAACAGTCGTCGAACGCTTGCTAACGCTTGACTGCGAGGGTTCTCATTCCTCGTTCATTCTATCAACCAAATGTTCAAATAGATGGATTAATCCGCGCTTCCACTCCAGCACTCATCTCACGCATACGATCGAATTAGGAGCCGACTGGCGCCCACGCGTGGAAAAGAGAAGAGATTCGGTTGAAATTCGAATGATAAATTGATCTTTACGCTTTTGCGCAGTTAACCTGAGGAGACCCCTATAATGCGAAGCACTGGCTAACTGCGCAGCGAACGCTGTTTATGATACCTCTCCTCTGTCGAACCCGAGTTTTTGTATAGTTCGAAATCTGTTACTACGCAGTTGAGCACGACGATAGTCTCAAGGAGGGGTAATAACTAAAGAAAAGAATTGAGAGATGTAAGGAGAATAAAGAATAGAAAAGACAAAATAGAATAATTATAGACTCAAACTCTTCCCTGTGCCTTTCCCACATGAAGAAGACTCTCATAACCCGAAGGCTTGATGAGAAAACACAGAGTCGAGGAGAAAATTGAAAAAGATGAAGTAGTAATTCGCCCTCCCCACGTCCCTTACATGAGGAGACTCCTATAACCCGAAGGCTTGATAAGGGAACGTGAGGCGGACAAATTTGCAAAATTTTCCAGACGTAACAATGGTATTGTTATTAAATGTACATTGGTCTGTAGGATTAAATCAGTATATTACATTACATCTGATGTAGATATAGTAATAATGATATTGTTATTAAATGTATATTACATATCTAATGTAGATATAGTAATAACGATACTGCCATTATATGTACATTGATCGGTGGGAAGGGATCATTATATTACATTATATCTAATGTAGATATAGTAATAATGATATTGTTATTAAATGTACATTGGTCTGTGTGATTAAACCAGTATATTAAATTACATCTGATGTAGATATTGTAATAATGGTATTGTTATTAAATGTACATTGGTCTGTAGGATTATATCAGTATATTACGTTGCATCTGATGTAGATATAGTAATAATGATATTGTTATAAAATGTATATTACATATCTAATGTAGATATAGTAATAACGATACTGCAATTATATGTAAATTGATCGGTGGGAAGGGATCATTATGTTACATTATATCTAATGTAGATATAGTAATAATGATATTGTTTCCAAAATTACATTGATCTGTGGGAAGGGATCAGTATATTAAATTATGTCTAAAGAAGATATAGTAATAATGATATTGTTATTAAATGTACATTGGTCTGTGGGATTAAATCAGTATATTACATATCTAACGCAGATACAGTAATGACGAAACTGCCATTATATGTACATTGATCGGTGGGAAGGGATCATTATATTACATTATATCTAATGTAGATATAGTAATAATGATATTGTTATTAAATGTACATTGGTCAGTGGGATTAAATCAGTATATTGAATTACATCTGATGTAGATATAGTAATAATGGTATTGTTATTAAATGTACATTGGTCAGTAGGATTAAATCTGTATATTACATTACATCTGATGTAGATATAGTAATAATGATATTGTTATTAAATGTATATTACATATCTAATGTAGATATAGTAATAACGATACTGCCATTATATGTACATTGATCGGTGGGAAGGGATCATTATATTACATTATATCTAATGTAGATATAGTAGTAATGATATTGTTATTAAATGTACATTGGACTGTGGGATTAAATCAGTATATTAAATTACATCTGATGTAGATATAGTAATAATGGTATTGTTACTAAATGTATATTACATGTAGATATAGTAATAACGATACTGCAATTATATGTAAATTGATCGGTGGGAAGGGATCATTATATTACATTATATCTAATGTAGATATAGTAATAATGATATTGTTATTAAATGTACATTGGTCTGTGGGATTAAATCAGTATATTAAGTTACATCTGATGTAGATATAGTAATAATGCTATTGTTATTAAATGTACATTGGTCTGTAGGATTAAATCAGTATATTACATTACATCTGATGTAGATATAGTAATAATGCTATTGTTATTAAATGTACATTGGTCTGTAGGATTAAATCAGTATATTACATTACATCTGATGTAGATATAGTAATAGTGATATTGTTATTAAATGTATATTACATATCTAATGTAGATATAGTAATAACAATACTGTTATTATATGTACATTGATCTGTGGGAAGGTATCAGTATATTACATTATATCTAATGAAGATATAGTTATAACGAAACTGTTATTATATGTACATTGATCTGTGGGAAGGCATCAGTATATTACATTATATCCAATGTTGATATAGTATAAATGATACTGGTATTCAGTGTACATTGATCTGTGGGAAGGAATCAGTATATTACAGTAGATGTAATGTAGATATAGTAATAACGATACTGCCATTATATGTACATTGATCGGTGGGAAGGGATCATTATATTACATTATATCTAATGTAGATATAGTAATAATGATATTGTTATTAAATGTACATTGGTCTGTGTGATTAAATCAGTATATTAAATTACATCTGATGTAGATATTGTAATAATGGTATTGTTATTAAATGTACATTGGTCTGTAGGATTATATCAGTATATTACGTTGCATCTGATGTAGATATAGTAATAATGATATTGTTATAAAATGTATATTACATATCTAATGTAGATATAGTAATAACGATACTGCAATTATATGTAAATTGATCGGTGGGAAGGGATCATTATGTTACATTATATCTAATGTAGATATAGTAATAATGATATTGTTTCCAAAATTACATTGATCTGTGGGAAGGGATCAGTATATTAAATTATATCTAAAGAAGATATAGTAATAATGATATTGTTATTAAATGTACATTGGTCTGTGGGATTAAATCAGTATATTACATATCTAACGCAGATATAGTAATGACGAAACTGCCATTATATGTACATTGATCGGTGGGAAGGGATCATTATATTACATTATATCTAATGTAGATATAGTAATAATGATATTGTTATTAAATGTACATTGATCTGTGGGATTAAATCAGTATATTGAATTACATCTGATGTAGATATAGTAATAATGGTATTGTTATTAAATGTACATTGGCCAGTAGGATTACATCTGTATATTACATTACATCTGATGTAGATATAGTAATAATGATATTGTTATTAAATGTATATTACATATCTAATGTAGATATAGTAATAACGATACTGCCATTATATGTACATTGATCGGTGGGAAGGGATCATTATATTACATTATATCTAATGTAGATATAGTAATAATGATATTGTTATTAAATGTACATTGGTCAGTGGGATTAAATCAGTATATTAAATTACATCTGATGTAGATATAGTAATAATGGTATTGTTATTAAATGTACATTGGTCTGTACGATTAAATCAGTATATTACATTACATCTGATGTAGATATAGTAATAATGATATTGTTGTTAAATGTATATTACATATGTAATGTAGATATAGTAATAACGGTACTGTTATTATATGTACATTGATCTGTGGGAAGGTATCAGTATATTACATTATATCTGTTGCAGATATAGTAATAACGAAACTGTTATTATATGTACATCGATCTGTGGGAAGGTGTCAGTATATTACATTATATATAATGTAGATATAGTAATAACGAAACTGTTATTATATGTACATTGATCTGTGGGAAGGGATCAGTATATTACATTATATCTAATGTAGATATAGTAATAATGATATTGTTACCAAAATTACATTGATCTGTGGGAAGGGATCATTATATTACATTATATCTAATGTAGATATTGTAATTTTGATATTGTTATTAAATGTACATTGTTCTGTGGGATTAAATCAGTATATTAAATTACATCTGATGTAGATATAGTAATAATGGTATTCTTATTAAATGTATATTACATGTAGATATAGTAATAACGATACTGCAATTATATGTAAATTGATCGGTGGGAAGGGATCATTATATTACATTATATCTAATGTAGATATAGTAATAATGATATTGTTATTAAATGTACATTGGTCTGTGGGATTAAATCAGTATATTAAGTTACATCTGATGTAGATATAGTAATAATGCTATTGTTATTAAATGTACATTGGTCTGTGGGAATAAATCAGTATATTACATTACATCTGATGTAGATATAGTAATAATGATATTGTTACCAAAATTACATTGATCTGTGGGAAGGGATCAGTATATTACATTATATCTGAAGAAGATATGGTAATAATGATATTGTTATTAAATGTACATTGGACTGTGGGATTAAATCAGTATATTAAATTTCATCTGATGTAGATATAGTAACACTGATATTGTTATTAAATGTATATTACATATCTAATGCAGATATAGTAATAACGATACTGTTATTATATGTACATTGATCTGTGGGAAGGTATCAGTATATTACATTATATCTAATGTACATGTAGTAATAATGGTATTGATGTTAAATGTACATTGGTCTGTGGAATTAAATCAGTATATTAAATTTCATCTGATGTGGATATAGTAATAATGATATTGTTATTAAATGTATATTACATATCTAATGTAGATATAGTAATAACGGTACTGTCATTATATGTACATAGATCTGTGGGAAGGTATCAGTATATTACATTATATCTAATGTACATGTAGTGATAATGGTATTGATGTTAAATGTACATTGGTCTGTGGAATTAAATCAGTATATTAAATTTCATCTGATGTGGATATAGTAATAATGATATTGTTATTAAATGTATATTACATATCTAATGTAGATATAGTAATAGCGAAACTGTTATTATATGTACATTGATCTGTGGGAAGGTATCAGTATATTACATTATATGTATTGTAGATATAGTAAAAATGGTATTGTTATTATATGTACATTGATCTGTGGAAAGGGGTCAGTATATTACATTATATCTAATGTAGATATAGTAATAACGAAACTGTTATTATATGTACATTGATCTGTGGGAAGGGATCAGTATATTACATTATATCTAATGTAGATATAGTAATAATGATATTGTTACCAAAATTACATTGATCTGTGGGAAGGGATCAGTATATTAAATTATATCTAAAGAGGATATAGTAATAATGATATTGTTATTAAATGTACATTGGACTGTGGGATTAAATCAGTATATTAAATTACATCTGATGTAGATATAGTAATAATGGTATTGATGTTAAATGTACATTGGTCTCTGGAATTAAATCAGTATATTAAATTTCATCTGATGTGGATATAGTAATAATGATATTGTTATTAAATGTATATTACATATGTAATGTAGATATAGTAATAATGATATTGTTATTAAATGTGTATTACATATCTAATGTAGATATAGTAATAACGATACTGCCATTATATGTACATTGATCGGTGGGAAGGGATCATTATATTACATTATATCTAATGTAGATATAGTAATAATGATATTGTTATTAAATGTATATTACATATCTAATGTAGATATAGTAATAACAATACTGTTATTATATGTACATTGATCTGTGGGAAGGTATCAGTATATTACATTATATCTAATGAAGATATAGTGGTTGTATGCGAGTTCACGTGGGCAGCGAGGACAGAAAACTGAGGCACACTTTGCAACAAACAGAATGCGTTTATTGCACGTCGAATATTTACAAAGTCAGTCACAAACACAAAGACAACGTGAAACAATCACAGCGCGTGGTCTAAATGTACAATAATAATACGTGGACGATGCGTGGTCAATGAACAAAATAACGTGTGGTCTATATAAACTTTACACAAGTAAAGGCGTGGACACTGCGTGGTCAAAGCTTGTTAAATTAACAACGTGGTCGAACTTGATGCGTATCGTGAGCGTGGGCAAGAGAGACGTGCTTTCACTCGAAGCGTACGATCAAGAAGAAGGAAATCGATGATGGCGTCGATCGCACCGGTTACGGCGTAGAGAGGGGACCGCGTGGACAAAGTGGGCCCGAGAGGTGCTGCCGCTATCGGTAACGACGCACCAACGAACTATTTTCGCTGCCAACTTCGTCACGCTGCATGTACGTAGGGAATTTCGCCAACATTTCCCCCCGGCCATCAGCGACTGGTCGATGATGTGATCTGCGTGTCCGAGTTGTCCTGAGAGGCATGATGTAGAATGGCCAGCTTGGCGATGGGCCGCGTGATCGTCGTGGTGGCCGTCTTGAGCTCGACGACTCTGGTCAATCCGTCCTTGCCTGGTAGGAGTTTGAGAACTCGAGCCATGGGCCATTTTCCTGGGGGCAAGCGTTCATCAGTAATAAGAACAAGAGTGCCTACCTTGATCTCATTTGACGGGTGATGCCACTTCGAGACTGCTTGGTGTCGTTGAAGATACTGCGTGGACCAGAGCCTCCAAAATTGTTGGAGACGCTGCTGCAGAAATTGCCACCTTGACAATTGGTTGACTGAGACGTCGAGAAGAGTGGGCTCTGGCACTGCGTTGAGCGGCGATCCGATCAGGAAATGTCCTGGTTAGAGGGCTGAGAGGTCGTCTGGATCATCGCTGAGTGGTTCCAACGGTCTTGAATTGAGGATGGCTTCGATCTGCGCGAGCAATGTTATTGATTCCTCGAACGTCAGCAAAGCATCTCCAATCGTCCTCTTCAGATGGAATTTGAGAGACTTAACCACCGCCTCCCATTTTCCACCCATGTGTGGAGCGGCAGGAGGGTTGAAGTGCCACTGTGTACCATCCTTGGCGAGTAGAGCTGCGAGGTCTTGATTTTCGCGTGTGCTGTCGTTGAACTGCTTTTTCAATTGTGCGTCTGCTCCTTGGAAGTTGGTACCGCAATCTGAGTAGAGAGAGGCTGCAGTTCCTCTTCTTGCTGCGAATCTGCGATATGCTGCGATGAACGCGTCGGCTGAGTAATCGGTGACAACTTCCAGATGAACAGCTGATGTTGCGAAACAGACGAATACACAAATCCACCCTTTCTGCGTCTTGGCTCCTCTGCCTTTCCAAGTCTTCAGCGTGAGCGGTCCTGCGTAGTCCACCCCTGTGTGGGTGAACGGGCGTGATGGAGTGACCCGACAAAGAGGTAGTTGGCCCATCAGTTGATGGGCACGGATCCCCCTCTGCCGAGCACACTTCACACACCTCAGGATATGCGTTTTCACTGGAGCTCGTCCACCGAGAATCCAGTAGCGTTGTCTGAGAAAAGCGAGGGTGGATTGCGTACCTCCATGCATGGTCTGACGATGTGCGTGGTCGATGAGCAGTGCAGAGAGTCGTGAATCACGAGGCAGAATAACAGGATGTTTGCCATCGTGCGAGAGTTCTGAATGTTGGAGGCGTCCGCCTACCCTGGCGATTCCCTGATCGTCGAGGTACGCGGTAAGCCTCGTGAATGGATGAGTGGTTGGAAGCGTTGTTCCCTTGGCGAATGCAGCGAGTTCGTCTTTGAAGAATGCGGACTGCGTGGCCTGAATCCAGTAGATTCTGGCCCTTTCCATATCAGCTGCTGAGATAGAATGCGTGGGCAAAGCGTCCTTTCGTTTGAACAGCTTGTCCACGAATTTGAGGCAAAGAGCGGTGATTCTGAGTAGTCTGTGAAAAGAAGAATATTTATAGATCAGTTCCCATGAATATTCTTTTACTGCGTTTGCCGTGTGGAGTGCGACGACAGCACGAGCTTCTGGGGCGCCCAACTCGTCTGCGTCAACACTGGTCTGCTTGTGCCATGAGTTCTGCGGTTGCGTGATCCACGGTGGTCCCGTCCACCAAAGCGTGTGCTGTTGAAGCTGTTCTGTCGTCATGCCTCTTGACGCGCAGTCAGCTGGATTCGATGATCCTGGTACATGCCTCCAGTGAAAGTTCTGCGTGATCTCCTGGATCTGGATTACCCTGTTGCGAACGTAATCCTTCCATTTGGAGGGGTGCGTTTTGATCCAAGCAAGCGTGACTTCTGAATCCGTCCACAAAAATGTTTGAGAGACGGTCATGTTCAAAGTAGCGTGAACATGCCGTATTAGTTTAGAGAGTAGCAGCGCTGCTGTGAGCTCCAACCTCGGGATGGTTAGACGTTTGAGTGGTGTCACTCGCGTTTTCGAGCAGACGAGAGAAGCTTGGGTACCCGTGGACGGTGCGTGTACGACGAGATAGACGACGGCTGCCATCGCGAAGACTGATGCATCAGCGAAGCCATGAAGTTCAACTGTAGACGTGGTCGTGGTGTTGAACCATCGAGGGATGGAAAGCTTGGCCAAGCTGGTTAAATCTTCCCTGATGCATAACCATCGTTGAGTGATGTGAAGTGGCAGAATGTCGTCCCAACTGAGTTCCTGTAACCAAAGCTCTTGAATAAGAATTTTAGCTCTGATAATTACAGGTGCAACAAAACCGAGTGGATCAAAGAGTTGAGCTACTTCGGAGAGAATGAGGCGTTTTGTAAATTGCGTGCGCTGCGTGGCTGATATGGTCGAAAAGTTGAGCGTGTCCTGATGTGGAATCCATTTGATTCCGAGAATTTTGGTTGCGCAGTCGTCGAATGAAATTGCTGCGTTGGTCTGTTCTGGCGCGAGGTCTTCTAGCAACGATTTGCTTGTGGAATGCCATTTTGCGAGTGGAAATCCACCCGCTTGACACAACTGCGTTAGCTGATTTGCAACGTCCTGTAGATGTTCTGCGGTGTCTGCGCCACCAAAAATGTCATCGACATACCTGCCATTTTTGATGGGTTCCACGGCAAGAGGATATTTCGACCCTTCGTCATCAGCGAGTTGCAAGAGTGTTCGGACAGCCAAGTACGGTGCAGCTTTCGATCCGTACGTGACCGTGGTCAGCTGGTACTGCGTTTCTTTCTGCGTGTCATCAAGCAAGAGTATCTGCTGCAAGCTCCAGTCATCTGGATGCACCTTAATTTGTCGGTACATCTTCGTGACGTCAGTTGCAAACAGATGTTTGTATCTTCGTATCCAAATGAGAAGATCTGCGATATTCAGCATCAGATTTGGACCAGTATGTAAAAGATCGTTCAGCGAGTATCCTGATGAAGTTGGACTGGAGCCATTGAAAACCACACGCAATGCGGTGGTGGTGCTGCCCAACTTCAGAACGCCATGATGCGGAAGAAAGTACTGAAACGGACTAGTTATTGAGTCGTTGTTCAGTCTTACCATATGACCAAGTTGCTCATACTCGAGCATGAACTTGGTGTACAGCTGATTGTACTGGGCGTCCTTGCTGAATCGTCTGAGAGTCCGTTGAAGGCAACTGTGCGCGGTCTGATAAGAATTGCCAAGTGCTCGAGGATGAATTTTGAGCGGCAATCGCACAATGTATCTTCCAGCGGAGTCTCTTGAATGCGTGGTCTTGAAATGATCTTCGCACTCTTGCTCGTCTGGCGTGAGCAAGGGTGCCGTATCTTGCGGTGGCTCTTCCTGCGTCCAGAAGCGGCTGAGTAACTCACTCAATTGGCGATCAGTATTATTGACTGTCACTTGATGAGAAGTCCTGCGAATTGTCTGAGTGCCCTCGAGGGGCCCGATCATGAGCCAACCGAAAATCGAGAGTTGAGCGATCAACGGTGATGACATGTTCCGAATAATATTTGGCTTGATGACTTGCCCGTATGCGTCCGCTCCGAGAATGATGTCCACCGGTCTTGAGACGAGAAATTGAGGATCTGCGAGGTTCAATTTCTCCAAGTGCGATGGCTGCGTTGGCTGAGATGGTGGTTCCGATGGCAAGCAAGTGGTCACCTTTGTAAGCACGTGTGCTTGAACGGTGACTGCGAGTGGTCTGTAATTAGAATGGAGTGTAATATTGACCACTCCATTTGTCTGCGAGGTCCTTGCTCCACCAACTCCGTGGACATCCAATGAGGAGCGTTTCCGTCTGAGTCTAAGCTGATTAACTAAAGACTCTGAAATAAGAGAAACTTCAGAGCCTGAATCGACCAGAATTCTTACTTGCTGCGTTGTGAGGTCGGTGTGCACTCTTGCGAGTGCTGTTGCTAGAAGTGTGGTCCGTGGTCTGCGTGGTCTGAATGCGTGGGCTGCGTGGTCCTTTAATGCGTGGGCGTCGACGACTGCACCAACATCTCAATGTTGTGTTGATTGCGTTTGCGTGGTCTGTGATGCCTTCGCCGTGGGCTGCGAAGACGTGGAGGCGGTCGCGCGCTGCGAGGTCTGCGGGAATGGCACCAACACCCTGATGAGGTTGCCACCGTGTAACGCCGTGTGGTGCTGCTCATTGCACAGCTTGCACCGTTGTGCAGTACGGCAGCTTCTCAAATTATGGTGGCCCAAACAGTTAACGCACAACTGTTGAGCCTTCACCACACTTATCCGCTCATCTACGGTTTTGTCCCTGAATGCAGGGCACGATGTCAAGAAGTGATCCTTGGCGCAGAGCGCACAAGGATAGAGCGCTGAGGTGCGTGGGCGTGCAGAGGACGTGGTCGTCGTTGTCGTGGACTGCGCTGCGGCGGCTGCGTGGACGGAAGCTCGCTGTTGCACCAGCCGGACGTCGCGACTGGCGGGGCGTCCTGACGTGGTCTGCGTGTTCTGCGTGTTCTGCTTCTGTTCTGCCACCCGCTCCAGCTGTTCGAGTGTTCGTGCGCGTCCCAACAAGAAGGTTGTCAGCTGCGACATCGTCGGATAGTCTGTTTGGGTGCTCAGCGAGGACTCCCAGCGTTCTCGAGTGTCCGAATCCAGCAATCGCACCAAATGACTCAGCAAAAAACAATAATGCTGGTCGTTGAGCCCAAACGTGGTCAGCGCCTCCTGTGTTTCCCCGATGATGTTGGTCATTTTGATCAACGAGCTAGCCCTCCGCTGTTTCATGGGCTTAAGCTCGGAAATTCGGTCCATGTAGGCCTGCACATTCAGTCTTTTGTTTTCGAACCGCTCATCGAGAAGCTTCCAAGCCTTTTGGAAGGCCTCGTTTGTAGCGGGTAAATGCGCGATCACGTGGGCTGCGTTGCCTGATACCGCTCCTTTCAAATAATGGAGCTTGTCAACGTCGGCCAGGTCGTCGCGCTCCAAGATCACCGACGTAAACGCCGACTTGAAGGCCTGCCATTTATTGTACTCCCCTTCGAATTTTGGGAGTGCAATTTCCGGCAAGCGTGATCGCTTGGTCGAGGTTGACTGCGTGGACGTCGTGGTCTGCGTGGTCGTGCTGGGTGCAAGTCGATGCTCCAGCTGAGCAATCAGCTTTCGGGCCGTCAGTACGACCTTCTCCTCCTGCGAGGCCACCTTCGTTTTGTAATAGCCGTGGTCGAGCTGTGACACCGGCCACAGACGGCTGAGGGCTTGATGCTCTTGATGGAACATGAGGTGCATCTCCATCAAGGTGGTTTTAGTAATTTCCACCTCTGACGCGATGATGGTCTGAGGCTCCTTCGCGGTCGATGCCTGCAAATCTTCCACGATGGACAGCATCGTGTCCAGGCGTTCCTCCTGCATCTTTGCGCGGACCTGAAGCTCAGAGGAGAGGCGTGCTGGTGAGCGTGGGCGTGTGGTCTGCGAGGACTGAGTCGTCTCTTCCGGGACTTCTAGAAGCGGGGGCGCCGTGGTCGTTTCCTCGTCCGCCTTGCTGGAGCGGGCCGAGCTGTCGTGCGAGGCCGGTGAGGTGTCCCGCGATTTCGGCATGTTGTGCGTCGAAACTCACTGCGTGGTCACTACACGAAGGAAAACGTTTCAGAAGCTTGAGAGTCACTGTAATTCTTTGACACCTCACTCGAAACTGCACTGCGTGTTCGTTGAACGGGCGTGGCCGTTACGCGTAATGGCGGCTCCGACCGTTACACGTGTCTTCGAAACCGAGCGTGCCTCTATCCGGCTCGAAGGACCAAAAAATGTATGCGAGTTCACGTGGGCAGCGAGGACAGAAAACTGAGGCACGCTTTGCAACAAACAGAATGCGTTTATTGCACGTCGAATATTTACAAAGTCAGTCACAAACACAAAGACAACGTGAAACAATCACAGCGCGTGGTCTAAATGTACAATAATAATACGTGGACGATGCGTGGTCAATGAACAAAATAACGTGTGGTCTATATAAACTTTACACAAGTAAAGGCGTGGACACTGCGTGGTCAAAGCTTGTTAAATTAACAACGTGGTCGAACTTGATGCGTATCGTGAGCGTGGGCAAGAGAGACGTGCTTTCACTCGAAGCGTACGATCAAGAAGAAGGAAATCGATGATGGCGTCGATCGCACCGGTTACGGCGTAGAGAGGGGACCGCGTGGACAAAGTGGGCCCGAGAGGTGCTGCCGCTATCGGTAACGACGCACCAACGAACTATTTTCACTGCCAACTTCGTCACGCTGCGTGTACGTAGGGAATTTCGCCAACAGTGATAAAATAATTTTTAACAAAAAAAAAAATCCGACTTCAAAATGCACTAAAAAGTATAAAATAATTTCCATTTCATTTATATCTGTATTCCACAGCTATTAATAATATCTACTTAATCGTTACATAGCATACCAAATACATTTTAAACTTTTCGGAGGCGGCGCAAAATTAAAAACTTTTCCTCTACTAGGAAGATCCTAGTTCAGGTGTCGGCAACCAGTGACAAATGACCCATTTGATAATTTCAAGTAAACAATATTCAATGGGAATCAATATACCCATTACGAATTAACTATACTGCAGTTCACGAGTGACCGCACTTAACTTGCGCAGCTAGTGACCTACTGAGGTCTAGGGAGATTTTTAATAGTGCGTGTGATTTCCCTTTACAGCTTGCTTCTTACTTTGCGTTCACAGCATGTTTTTCCGGAAAATAATAGAATTTTCATTGCATCGTGAAATTTTACAACATCACCACCGGTTTTCAGTTATCGTACGTCATATATTTCTGCCCACCATTTATATGATCGCAAAGTATAATAAAAAGCAAGCTGGAGAGGGGAATAACACACGTCATTAAAAATCTCTCTAGACCTAGTGAGATGGGCGAGTAAAGTATGGTCTCTTGTATACTGCAGTATAGTGCATGTACATCAGGAGTGCTGCCAAATTCTCATACAATCATTACAATTACAAATGTTTTCAGCCGGACCTATAATTTTTCTCTTACGACTTATTAATTACCAAGTTTGCCATACCACAATCAAATCGTTATTAGCAGCACCGTTTGTTCGGGTATTTTTAATTTTGCGCCGTCTCCGAAAAGTTTAAAATGTATTTGGTATCCTATGTAACGATTAAGTAGATATCATTAATAGCTGTGGAATACAGATATAAATGAAATGATATTATTTTATACTTTTTAGTGCATTTTGAAGTCGGATTTTTTTTTTTGTTAAAAATTATTTTATTTCACAATTTTTAGTGGAATGCAGAGAAACGAACAATATTTGTAGGATGCCGTGCAGTTATATGTCAATGGGAATGGTTTAGTAAGGATCAATTACCGTTAGTTAATAAAAATAAATCAGCAGAACACGGAATAACATGTTTTTTAAATCACTTTATTAAGAAAAAAAAAAAATTGGTTTTAATTATAGAAACATAATTTAACAATATTACCCCGGCCCCCCCTTCCCCTTCCCCTTCCGCCTGTTCCCCTCCCCCCCCTACCCTGACCCCCCGGTAACCCCTCAGGCGCCGCGATCTCCCTGCCGCCACTCCTCTTTCTGTAACGTATAAAAATTGAAATTATTAGATATATATTTTTTTCATTAAAATATTATTATTATAAATATTTTCCCTAATATTGAACAGCAGAGATGTTCTGATAAGGGCAATATTGAATTCCTCTGTACGAGGCAATAATTCATAATATAAAAAAGAATCTGTAATACATACTTCGCGGTGGCTTCGCCTCCTCGCCGGATTCCATCTCTTGCACCTGAGGGAGGGGCTCCTCCCTCGGTCGGTGATCCTCTTGTTGCTGAGGGAGGAGCTCCTCCCTCAGTTGCTGCATTTCCCGATGATGCTGTTCCTGCTGCTGCTGCAGCAGCAGCTGAACATCCCTGAACATTTGTTGATCTGATAGAGAAAACAAAAAGAAATATATATATATATACTGCAGGCATGTTTCTGAAATATTCACAACATACATTTTGCACAGCTTCTTTTACTTTTTTCATGTACTCTTTAATTGCCATTATTAAAGTTATAAAAATAATACTTACAATTGTTATCAGATTCTCCCATTTTTTTTTTATTATGTTTTTATTATGACTTATGTTCTGAAACAAAAATATTTGTTTAGTAATATTTGTAAAAAAAAAAAAAAATAAAAATATATAAGCAACAACAGTTACATTAATATTAGTTAATGACTAGAGGTAGAATGTTATCGATAACAGTGACATAGTGTTTATATTGTATAGAACGAAAGTCACACGAACAGCGACAAGACCGTGTATATCGAAACACATCTATACTTTTTAAAGTGTACCAGGATAACTAACACTCAATATGTACTTCTTGTATAGTTTTATTATTATATTCACTGAATACGAACACGGAAACTACTTTTCATTAGTGACGAAAATTTTTGATTGTTTGAATTGCGAAATATGTAATAAAATACAATCAACTACGTATGTTTAAACATCGACAAAAGCGATGAAAATGACATTCGAAATGTATCAGTACTCAAATAATATTTTTTTTTAAATTAAAGTTGTAGAAGAAATTCTAATAAGTTTTAAAATGAAGTTGTAGAAGAAATTATAATTATATGAATGTGCGATTTCATACCAAGTTCACGGTCGACCAGTATAAATTAATAAAATTATTCGTTTGTTCGTACATTAATTTGTTTAATTGTTTAATTGTTTAATTTCGTACATTGTTTAACACCCGAACAACGGTTCTAATAGCAATAAATGTTTCCTACATTCGTATTCAGGGCACATTCAACCGATAAAAAAAGCAATATTGAATATTATTGATAATGATAATAAAAGAAAGGAAATATCTATTCATATTTGTTAACATATTTGTATTACTTTTTTATTCATTATATTTGTAATAAATAGTAGTTGTTCTATGCGGATTCTAAATCACTGGCGTCAGCATTTTTTGTAATTTGACACCACACCGTCAGCAGAAATATGATACCCCCCACCTCGACAATATCCACCCCTCTCCCCACCCTATGACCTTGAACTGAAATTTGACACCACCGTCAGCAAAAATATGATACCCCCCAACCCCGACAATATCCACCCCTCTCCCCACCCTATGACCTTGAACTGAAATTTGACACCACCGTCAGCAGAAATATGATACACCCCCCACCCCGACAATATCCACCCCTCTCCCCACCCTATGACCTTGAACTGAAATTTGACACCACCGTCAGCAGAAATATGATACGTCCTCGACAACCCCCACCCCACCCTCCATCCCACCCCATGACCTTGAACTAAAATTTGAAGCCACCGTCAGCAGAAATATGATACGTCCTGACCTTGAACTGAAATTTGACACCCCAACCCCATGACAACCCCCCACCCCATAACCTTGAACTGAAATTTGACATCGTCAGCAGAAATATAACACCCTACCCCCACCCTCCATGACCTTGAACTGTTTGTTCTTATCGGAAGGTCACTTTTTCTACGTCTTGAAAATGATTTTTTCTACGTCTTGGAAATGAGTTTTTTGTTGACGCAGCAAATCTGACACTGCAATTCGTGACTATAGAAGGTAGGGGGTTTGCTAAAGTTTCAAGCACAACACGAAGCATACAGTGTGGGATATTATTTTCACTGTTCATACAACGCATCGGTGTGCGAGTATCGCGCGTATCGGGGTCCTGACTGTGCTGAATGTTTCGTGAATGAACTTGAGAGCCTTGTAAGAAAAATTGCACCATTATTTAATACGATTGTGCCCATGACAAATTTGACGGGTGATGAAAGAGAAAATTATATGAATGCAACGCATTGTTATATTTGCGAAAAACCGTTCGACATCGACGAAACAAAAGTTCGAGATCATTGTCATTTCACTGGTCGTTACCGAGGACCTGCTCACCAGGGGTGTAATTTAAATTATAAAAATAAACGTTTTATACCAATAGTGTTTCATAACTTATCGGGATACGATGCCCATTTTGTAATAAAAGAATTGGTAACGATTATCGAAGGCTCGACATCAGTCTTGCCAATTACAAAAGAAAAATATATTTCATTTTCAACGAATCTAAAACGTTACAAAATTTCGCTTCGATTGATAGATTCATTCAAATTTTTAAATTCAAGTTTAGATAAATTGAGTTCATATCTAGGGAAAGACGATATGACGATTTTACGGTCACAATTTAATTTTTTGAACGAGATAAGATTCGATTTGCTTACACGAAAAGGCATCTTTCCATACGATTATGTTACCGACTACATGAAACTGAGCGAGACGACATTGCCGACATGTGACAAATTTTATAATCAACTAAGCGACTGTGCCGTTTCACAGCAGGATTATGACCACGCGATAAAAGTCTGGCACAGTTTTAATATAAAAACACTTGGCGAATACAGCGATTTATATCTAAAAACAGACGTTTTATTATTGGCCGACATTTTTGAAAATTTTCGTGGCAGCTGTTTGAGAAGTTACAAATTGGATCCTGCATATTACTATACTTTACCCGGTTTTACGTGGGATGCAATGCTGAAGCACACGCGTATCGAATTAGAATTATTGACGGATATCGATATGCTACTTTTCATAGAGCGCGGCATACGTGGTGGTTTAAGTCAATGTTCTAATCGATACCCAAAGGCCAATAATAAATACATGGATTCATACAATTCCGAAGAACCATCGCGATATTTAGTTTATTTCGACGTTAATAATTTGTATGGATGGGCAATCTCGCAGTATCTACCTTACGGCGAGTTTAAGTGGTTAGACGATAATGAAATTAAAACTTTTAACATTCATGCGATATCCGAAAATTCGGACACTGGATATATTTTGGAAGTCGATTTGAAATACCCGCTAGAATTACACGATAAGCATGCAGATTTACCTTTTTGTCCAATACGCGAGAAGCCTCCTAATGCCAAACACGAGAAACTACTCGCTACACTTCAGGATAAGCAACGTTACATCATCCATTACCGCAATCTTCAACAATGCTTAAATCATGGTTTAAAAGTTTCTGTAATTCATCGCGTTTTAGAATTTAAACAATCTCCATGGTTTCGCGAATACATTCATTTAAACACGCAACTTAGAACTGCGGCTAAAAATGATTTTGAAAAGAATTTATTTAAATTAATGAATAATGCAGTCTTTGGCAAAACTATGGAGAACGTTAGAAATCATGTAGACGTTAAATTAGTTACAAAATGGGATGGTAGATACGGGGCCGAGGCCCTGATATCAAAACCAAATTTTCATAGCAGATCAATATTTTCGGAATATTTGGTCGCAATAGAGATGCGAAAGTTGGAAATTAAATTTGCAAAACCCATTTATGTTGGTATGTGTATTCTGGATATATCAAAAACATGTTTGTACGAATTCCATCATGATTATATTTGGCCGAAATTTAAACATCTTTGTAAAATATTATACACAGACACAGACACAGACAGTCTTATATACGAACTGGAATGAAACGCGATATACATCGGTTTGACACGAGCGACTATACCGAGGACAATGTTTACAGTATGCCACGAGTAAATAAAAAAGTACCGGGATTAATGAAGGATGAAAATAATGGGTGTATAATGACTGAGTTTGTCGGACTTCGGTCGAAAATGTATGCTTTGCGCGTAGAGGGCAAACGGGACACGAAAAAAGTGGAGGGTGTCAAAAGTAACGTAGTTAGGAAAACTATTTCCTTCGATGATTATATACGTTGCTTGTATGAACGTTTAGAAGTGCATCGTGAACAGAGATGTATTCGTTCAAAATTGCACAATGTATATTCTATATGTGAAGAAAAGAAGGTGCTTAGTCCTTACGATGATAAACGATTCATAATTCCACAATCCACAAGAACATTGCCTTGGGGGCATTATAAAATAAATAATTATTCCTAAAAACATAATTTATTCTTTGCTCCACGAGTAAAATATTAATTTCCAAGTATCTTTATAAGCCTGTAGGGTTTCGAGTTCATGCAAACCTTGCAACTTCATGAGAGAGAGAAAGAGACTGGAGTTTTTACTTATCTCAGGTCTTAGAGTTTGGAGGGAGATGTTTTCACAGTGCTTTATAAACTCAAGCGTGTTCGTTTTATTCATTATTTTCTGTTCAACGATGACGGTCCCAAGGTTAGAATCTTTAGCATTCTTGGCGATTGTCAAACATTATCGTAAGTAATCTTCAACAATTACCCAAATTTTATTTATTTTTAACTAATTGTTTTCGTCTTAACAGCCATAGTAATGCCGGTCTTCGAAATTGCGCCGGCGCAGGATGACGCGCGACTACCAGCAAAGTGCCGCGAGCGGCAGGAGTGGCGGCGCGAGTATGAAGCGCGGTGGGCGGCTACTTGGACGGAGGTCGATCTGTTCGACCTCCGATATTTGTTCGGAGAAGAAATCGATGTAAGTTGCCTGTCCGATTTTATTTTGATTTATTAGATTTTTACTGCGTATTAATGTATATTTTATCTGTTATAGCCGGACTGGTGGTAGCCGCCTACATTTATATTTTTTTGTTTTTACTTATTATATTATATATATTATTTAACTTAAAATATAAATATCCATAACCGTTATTAGTGTAATTTATTCTATACCACACCCTTCCCCATACTCCATTAATGTAATATGAAAATAAAAAAGTATATAATCGTTATTAATGTAATTTATTTTGCCCAACCCTTCCCAATAATCATACTTCATATCCTTATATTTCTTCTGTGTGTCTGTATGTGACTGAACTTCTCCTAAACGGCTGAACCGATTTTGATGAAATTTTTTTGTGTGTTCAAGTTGACTCGAGAATGGTTTAGATTCACAATTCGGTCCACTACATAATGTGTTTCTAATTAATTTTTTATAATTTATTGTTGATCTTGGAATGTTTTCCATGCGTGGGGAAGGGCGGGGCAAAAAAAATACTTTGATTTCATCTTTACTATATATTTTATTAAAGGAAGTATAGGAAAGGGTGCGACAAAAAATAAATTACATTAATATTGGATATACTTGTACTTTATTATTATTATTATTCATATGTTTTTTAATTTTTCCTCCTATCACCAATCCGGCTATAACAGATAAAATAAAACATACATTAATACATAGTAAAAGAATCAAATAAAACAAAAACGTGCAAGTAACTCACATCAAGCTCCTCGCGGAACAATTGCCACAAATCGAATGCGGCGTCCGCCCATATCTTTTCAGCGTTCCGTCGCCTCTCCGTCCGCTCCCGTCGAACATTTCGGAGGTCTTTCTTCCTTACAAATCCTAAACTCCTTAAGGTAGCGGCTGTTAACAAAAACGAATTAAAAATAAATAAAATTTACGCGCTAAAAGTAATTATTGAAAAAACTACTTACGCTGAGAGGCGATGAACGCCTGCAGAGCAAGGAATTGGTTGTTTGTGAAGTTCATTTTGAATAACGAAAACGCTGCGCTGATACGCTTATAAAGCAAACAGGGGAAACATCTCCCTCCATTTCTAACAATGAAAACCGCCAACACAATCTGAGATTAATCTGCCGGATATCTTACATGTTGTAACAACTCGGAATCGGCATGAAATTAAAAGGTTTGCAAGAACTCGAAACCCTGCATGCGTATAAAGATACTTGGAAATGCATGGCCAGCGAACACGTGCGAGTCAGTAAATACAAAGCCTTCATGTATTCGCAGCTTCACCGGCTCTCATAAATAAAAACTTCAAGAATTTGAAGTAATAATTGTTGTATTATTTTTTGGTGATCAATCTCTAGTATTTCAGAAAAGTAGGTATTGCTGCCTGCAGAAACAGTAGAAAAGCGGCGACCCATACTACATAATGCGTTGCCACGATCGCACACGAATAAGCAGAATTCAATGCAATAGTTTCCATAGTTTATTAAAATAATATAGCCCATGTCACTCCAGAGAAGGCATGGAAGCTACTGTTAAAATTTGGGATCAATCGGGCAAGTAGTTTTTGAAATTTTTCTGTACATACAAACGCTGTCTCTTTATATATATAATAGTACTAGCTGCGTTACCCGACTCTGCCCGGGAATTTTAATCAACTATTATCCCTACTTCCTTATTCTTATCCCTATTTCCCTGCCCTTATCCCTACTAATATATAAAAGTGAAAATGTCTGATCGTTTGTTCCTCTTCACGTTTAAATGGCTACACGGATTTTAATGAAATTTGCACTATTGGACTGATTATTCTTTTAAGATGGACATAGGCTATGTCATATTGCGATTTGCCCTTCCCCCCTACTTCATTAATGTAATATGAAAATAAAATTGCAAAACCGTTAATGCGATATGAAAATAAAATTATTCAATCGTTATTCTTTGCAATGTTCAAGTTTTTGGGAACCGTGCAATTTCGTGAGAGAGAGAGAGAGGTGCCCGACTCGGAGTTCTTGCAAATTTGCAATTTCGCGAGATGCTGAAAGTCTAGTGTTTGGATGTATTAGGATTGGAGGGGATATTTTCTCGGTGCTTTATAAACCGATGAGTTTTCATTATCCGCTATTCAGTCCGCTATTCATTTCGCATTAATCAGTTTACGATGGCTACCGTTCCACGACTTGAACTACTTGCCTTTAGGGCACTTATTGAACAGTATTGTAAGTAGTCTTTAACGATTACTTGTCTTGGTGTGTTAATTTTATTTTTAACTAGTTGTTTGTTAAAAGCTGAAAGGTTAGGATTAGTGCAAATAAAAAGATCCATCGAAGTGCGCCGGAAGCGAGCAGACCATCGGTTCAGCCAGATGTTAATGTGGGCCGAAGGTTGGAATCCGAATCATGAAGGTTTATTCGATTTGAGGGCGCTGTTTGGAGAGGAAATAGATGAGGGCCCTATTTGGGGAGATATTGATGTGTATCACCACGTTTACCATACACGGAAAATTTAAGTGGTCAATAAATGCAATCCGATGCCGGTTGGAGGAGATTGATGTGAGTTGCCCGTCCGTTTATGTTTTTAATTTATTAGATTTTACCTAATGCGGGTTTTATTTTGTCTGTTATAGCCTCCACCTCCCAGCGAATTGTATTATTGTATTATGTATTATGTATTACATTTATTGTATTAAAAAGTATTCAAAATTATCAATATAATTTATTCTTAGACCAATCTCCCTTCATTTATAAAATAGCATTCCCCTGTAATAAAAGTAAACACAAAATAAAGCCGAAAAATTATTTATTCATATAATCTGTATAATTACAAACATTTTTAAATATAGATTATAAAATATTGTTCGCTCCTATCCATGAATTGTGCGTAGAATCAAACCCCAACCATTTGACGAAAACTTTATTTCCCCTTCGTTGTAGAACCTTCTCCACTAAGTATACATCGTGATTTTTTACTTTTTGTAGCTCATATTCGTAGAACCCGCCAACCAACGGTTGTTTTTGCATATCTTGCAAGAGATACGTTACAGGATTTGTTCGTTGAATTTTAATAATTGTGAAAATTTCAGTTGTCCAATTCGGTGTATAACCCTTTGCGAATAAGGTTTTGTATTTACTAACTCGCACGTGATCACCGACCTTGTACTTGGCCGGAGCTGCAATCTTTATGTTAGAATATACGGACGATAAAAGTTTGTCCGTTTTTTCCATTTTTCGCTTTCACTGCTACGGCCCAAGCGTATTTAGATAAGACATCGATGACGGTGAGTATGTAATTGTGGCCATTGTTGATTCGCGCATACTGTCGCATCTCTACGAGATCTGCTTACCAGAGATCATCGTAACCCCGTACAATGACTCGTCTACGTCTAAAGTTACGTCTCGCCAGCGCGTGCAACTCGTTGACCAGCTGTAGCTTCTCGCCCGTGATATGATTGCTCTTCACCTTCTTCATGTTTGTAAACTAACATCATGCTTTACGAACGCATCAATCTATAATCAACCCAGCTTCTCGAAGTTCTTCAATTATAGAAACGATCTCGTTGTCATGCCCCGTATGTCCTGCGGATTTCGAGGATACGAGAAGACGTAATCTATCGATGAGCTCGTTTGGGTTATTCCAGTGCACGTAGTCCACCGCGTTATCGTTAGCCACCATATCGAACGGTATCAGATTACCTCCACGCCGCTCGTTCTTAAGCAATTTTGCAATGATATATTTATACTTGTAACCCTTGTTACTTTTCACAAGCCCTGACGAGATATGGCTGCGTCTATGAGCGTTCGACGACTTTAATATTTCCGCGTATTTGTGTAAATCAGCATCGTTGAACAAGGTGTCATCAGGCATTCTCATGAATAGTAATTCGTACAAACCAGTTGTTCCTCTGTACTTCACCCCATTAATAATCACATCGTCGTTTTTGTTTACGTCGAAAACTGAACTTCCAAGCATTAATTTGTTGCGTTGTACGTATACTCCATACACGTCATCTATTTTCTTCTCACGATCGGTGAAGAGTAATTGAATGTATTTAGCTGCCAACGGCCCTAAATTTTCCGTGAAATGGCTACGTATGTTTTCGCTAGGGTTGTCCAAAATTCGCTGCATAGAAACATTAAGATTCTCGTCGCTGTCGCCGTACGTTTCAACGGCATGTATCGATTCATCACGATCTTTCGTCACATCCACCGTCTGTTCACTCGAAGATGTACCAGGTTCGGAATAAATGCGCGCTCTTGCAGTTTGTGCGCTTTGAGGGTTAAGAAAAGGAGTTGACGTCAATTTTTGCGGTTCTTTAATATTCAAAGTTGGGAATGTCGACTCGGATTTTATATCGATCGTGTCTGAATGTGGCGATACCGCTGATATATTCTCGATAATTCGTTCCAGCGGTTCTACCACGGGTCTCAATCGTTTTTCGATGACTCTCTCTTCGTCGATGCTCTCCGATTTGAGAGCTCTGCGTTTTTTGCGTATAGCATCGCTTGTTTTAGCTATAGCATTCGCAACTTTACTCGATTCTTTAATATTACTATTATCCATTGCAAAGAGAAGACGTCTACTCGCTAAGCGTTCTATCGATGGACTAAATGTTTCAGAAAACGGCAAATTCGTTAAATCCTTTTCTGTAACGGCCATGTTCCATCGAGCTGTCCTTGTCGATTATTACGAAACCATATTTCTGTTCCCAACACTGCGCGCACAATGTACAAAAGTTTTCGTACGACATGTCTGTATTTACATGATCATTATAAATGTGGTGTAGATTCGTGCCATCTTGTTTGAACACGATCAAAAGGTTGGCATTGTCGCGAATTAGGTGTTTCGGTATTCTCGCATAAGTCTAACAGAGATAAAAACAGTCCACGCGCGAGTGCCTACCCATAGCGAAATATTCTCTTATCACGTCTTGCTTGTCGCACGCAACGTCATCGAATATAAACACCGAATCGGGCAGCGCCTCGTTCGGTGGCGCGACTTCGGCATTATTTGAAAATGAAAAGTATCCGATTTCAGGAACGTTTGTCAAAATTCGTTCGAGATATTTGTACTTTGGTTGTTGCAATGATTTTGAGTATACATATACGTTATTGAATCTTACACCGTTCGGGCTCTCGATCAGACTGATTACGACGTTCGTTTTACCGCAGTTCGATGGACCGCAAATTATACCACGTATCGTATTCGGCAAGAGGGGCCCGTGTCGTCGCCGACGATCGTCCATGCGTGTTGTCCTCTCGTCTAAATCGAGAATAAGGATAGACAGGGGCTGCTTTGCGAAACGCATATCGTCTATATAATAACCATATATTTAATGATTCAGCCTCTTTATAGGTTGCGGAAAAGCTGCTTGTCTGCGTCGTGAACGAGCTTTAACCGCGATTAACCCTTTTTCTCCGCGGCGATAACGCGCTTTATCCGCGATTAACCCTTTTCTCCGCGGCGTGGCGGCAACGCGGCGACAGCGGCGGCGGGCGGCGGCGGCGGCGGGCGCGCGGTGGTGGCGGACACGCGGAATGTAATTCGTGACCGAGCCATCAAATACGCATCCAAGCAACAACGTGACCGAAAGTCTGTCTCGACAATGCTCGCACAATCTGTATCAGATTGCACTCGACACGTGTCTACCTGTAAACATTTCACCCTACCCCCTCATGTTAACCGCGTCAGCAAGCCGTCAAAGAGGCATCCAAGCAAAACGTGACCAAAAGTCTGTCTCGACGATGCTCTCTCTATCTGTACCAGATTGCACATCAACACGTGTCTGCATGTAAACATGGATTTCGCCCTGCTCCCTCATGTCTTTGAAATAGAAGATCATTCCTTTTGTATCTCCTACATTGGAATATGAAACACAAACGTTACACATACAAAATTAATAAATGATATTAAATGTTTCGTGTTTTAAGACAAATGTAACAATTTTTCTTTTTCGGTGGAGGTCCATCTATGTGCGTGGCATCCCCCGGCCGGTTATAATGTTCCATGCACAGCTCTTCATCTTCCTCCTTCCTTTTTTTTAACCACCATTCTTTTAATATCGATACGTTTCTCATAGCACATGCCCCATTGTGCGCGATGCATGCCATATGTTTATCCATCCATCCATCCTGAATATGCCGGCTCTTGGTTGGCAAATTCGGTAGATCGTCATCTTTGTTCAAAACCTCTATATTGATTGGACTGACTGAAGGATAAAGTTTCTTCAGCCATTTTTCTTTCTCAATGCCCTCGACGTATACGGATCCATGAATACTATCTTTCAAACACGAAGTGGCACACTCTTGAAGGCATAAATACGGCACGGTACCATCGTCCCACTCAAAACCGTGATGATTTTGCGTCAACCATTTTATTTGTCTTAATTCTGCTTTCGACAATTTTTTCTTAGCAAATGGTGGCGCAAAGATGAAACATTGTACACGATTCCCATTCTGGAAGATAGCAAGTTCCTTTACGAAAAACTCGTTCGTATCGCTTTTGAAGCCTTGAATGTCCACGAATGTTGGTACATTCATTTTGATTAGTTGAATTTGTGGCGAAAAATGACCGCTTTTCCTGCGGAATGATCATATAAACCCTCTTTCACTCAAGAGAGTTTGCGCACTACATTGGTCAGTAGATTGTACTGCACGATACGATCGTGAATGATCAAACAGTAGGCGCTAGTATTTTCAGGAACGTTTTCACTACACTCAAAATCGATTCTTACATCGATTGTAGCGCTTTTTATCGATTCGTTCTGATGCGAGCAATCAATGACAACGAATGGGCCGTAGCCGAAAAAGAGTATCTTATCGTATAGAGCTCCGTCATCACCATTACTACACATTGCTCCGTAATATGACTTTCTGAATTTTGCATACATGTCGTAAAGGACAGAGTATCTATTTTTATTAAAGTCAAGATTCAAATTGTCATACGGATATGATTCCGAATTTAAATACAATCGAAAATTGGTGAGTTTGCAGTCATCAAATTTGGTGATATGTCTATTGAGCTTATTTTTTTTATCCGTTTGTAATGCAAATATTACATATCGCGGTTTTTCTAATTGCGTAGCTGCTTTAATGCTCCATGTATGTTTAGTGGTTGCTTGTAACATTGGATACTCGTATAAGTCCCAGGAACGGTAACTCATAATTATCGTTTGACCGTTTTCAAGGATACGCAACAATGAAAGTTTGTGTCTTTCTTCGAGCGTGACATGTGGCATCCTTCACTGTACTTTGTATAATTGCAGCGTGTATTTTGCACCATCTGTTCCATAAACAGCATTTTTGTCGTCTCGCGAACGAATCAGAATCAATTCATGATGCGCATTAATCACTATTCGTTTGTAATCTTCGCAGAAACCGAGCAGCATATTTAGAGGAACACAAAAGTCAAAGTAGCCTCCTGCATTGGGTATGTCTATCCAACCAGCGTTTTCAAGCATTTTTGATTTTGTCGTTGTCAACGATACTCCATTTTTTATCATAGTTGTTATTCCAACGTTTTTACAACGATCGATCTCCACGCCGTTTAATTCATATCGAATTTCATCAAACATAAATGCTGCGCAATTCATTTCTAGTCCAACTGAAGTTCCTGCAACATTCTCATCGTTGAGAATGAGTTTTCCTTCGATGTAAAGGTAACTCTCACTAGGAAACGTGTACAAATCTTGTTGTTGAATGGGAATTCGTATTTCATCATTGTTTCCGAACGTTGTGTTGGCGTATGGGCTGTAACTATGTAATTCGATCTTTGTAATTCGATCGTCAGAAATCGGTAAACTGGCAATGTTCAATGGGTCCATCATTTTCGTTTCTTAATCACAAAACCCAACGATTGCAGAAATTGCGTGTTTTTGTCGCTCAAATCTTGCGATGTGTTCAGTGTGGAAATATTGTCCTTACTAAATGATTGTAAAGAGTCATCACCGTTTAATACATGATTATTATTCCTGCAACCGTGGTAATTGCTGCTGCTGCAAGTACAATTTGTGCGTTTGTGATTGAAGTTCTGGTTCCATCCATTTTCTAACGATCCTTTTAGCAACTCGTTCAACGGGGTGCTCAATAATGCATTCGGCGGATTGTTGATCGGTTGAGTTTTAGCATCTGTGTACAACAGCATTATTTCTAGTAATGTTTAGCATAAGTGCTGCTTGTTCTCTTGAAAGGCGATTAAATGAACGGATATATAACGTATATTAAACGGTCGCGTCGTCGAAGCGTTTGACGATGTGCTCTTGCGATGTGTCCGATTTGGATATATTCCCTCTACTGAATGATTGTATAATTGTTATCGTTTTTACATCATTATCCTTACTGCAGCTGCCGTAAAATGTTCAGCATGCCGTTCGAGCTGTTCAGCGAGCCGTTCGAGCCGTTCAACGGGCCGTTCGAGCCGTTCAGCGGACCGTTCGAGCCGTTCAACGGGTCGTTCGAGCCGTTCGAGCCGTTCAACGGGCCGTTCGAGCCGTTCAGCGGACCGTTCGAGCCGTTCAACGGGTCGTTCGAGCCGTTCGAGCCGTTCAACGGAAAGCCGTTCAGCGGGCCGTTCGAGCCGTTCGGCGGGCCGTTCGAGCCGTTCAACGAACCGTTCGAGCCGTTCGAGCCGTTCAACGGAAAGCCGTTCGAGCCGTTCAACGAGCCGTTCGAGCCGTTCAACGGGCCGTTCGAGCCGTTCGAGCCGTTCGAGCCGTTCGAGCCGTTCAACGGAAAGCCGTTCGAGCCGTTCAACGAGCCGTTCGAGCGGTTCAACGGGCCGTTCGAGCCGTTCGAGCCGTTCAACGGAAAGCCGTTCGAGCCGTTCAGCGGGCCGTTCGAGCCGTTCGGCGGGCCGTTCGAGCCGTTCAACGAGCCGTTCGAGCCGTTCGAGCCGTTCAACGAGCCGTTCGAGCCGTTCAGCGGGCCGTTCGAGCCGTTCACGGACCGTTCGAGCCGTTCAACGGCAAGCCGTTTGAGCCGTTCAACGAGCCGTTCGCGTGCCGTTCGAGCCGTTCGAGCCGTTCGAACCGTTCGCTGGCCGTTCGAGCCGTTCGTGCCGTTCAACAGGCCATTGATTATTATGTTTATATTCATGTTATTTTTTACACCGCCTAATATGAAGCCTCACTGTCAATTCTTCTCCACGGAAATTTATCAGATTATCGTTTTGATCGGTAATGCGTATACTAAGGTGATCAATGGCTCTCACGATAACTGGAAGATAAATGACGTTCGTAGGACTTTCCGAAATTTTATATCCTGGTGGCACGCGCGGTGAAAACTCATGAATGGTATGAACACATTGACCGTTGCTATACGCGCCAGTCGTAATATTACACTCGATCCTCAGCACATTTACTTTCATAATATTTACGGGTATATCCGACTCGTGCCATTGCCCCGGCGGTAATATGCGATATGTAGAAAACCCGAGAAGCGATCCTATATTATTTGGTTTGGTAAAATCGATTGTATAATCACTATATATTTCACTTTTCAAAGTGCTGTTATTTGTACGAAATAAAATGATTTTTGTCGTGTCCATTATTTTCTCTTGCAAGTATTTATTTAGCGCTTCGAGTTCATACGAACCATCCGGTATCGTGATCTCACCATCGGCATCAAAGTAAAATTGATTGTTTGTAAAGTCAACGTTTGGTATTGTGTTGAAAGCTTGAAAATCAACGAGTCCGAGTTCGTAATTATCATCCTTCAAGTCTATAGGTGGAAAGTAATCAGTGCTAAGCACAGCATTTTTTCCGCTTAACGTAAACGTCAACGACATCTTTGCAACTGTGAAGACTATGTGCATTGAAACTATTTTATACATTTCCAGCTAAAAAATGCAAGCAGAGTTGTCCACATACACTCGTATTGAATTTTTGATACTGCGTGTGATTGTATAAAATCGTTACATGCTTTCCGAAGTAGTTTATTAACTCTGTCGGTGGTCTCAGATTTCCAAAAGAATCGAAATATTTAACACAATTACCCCGCTTTACGTAAGCTACCCAGTGTGTACCAGGACCTTCCGATTTATCTAAATTCACGATACCGCATTCGTTTAAGAACGATTTAGAGGGTAAATTTGTACGCATGAAAACACCTCGAAAATATGGAAAGTTCAACTTTCGTGCAAAGTTATATAATTATACATTTGTCATTGCGCCCTTTGGAAGCGTTACAATTTGCCGAAGCGCTTCTTTTTTTTTTCTTTAATTCCTTTTCCCCGTTTATATGGTGCAAGGTAAAGTCCATGTACTTCCATAACACGATTGTGCCGTTTCACTTCCTCTAATGTTTTCCGTGCTGCAGATGCATCGTTGACTGCCTTGGCGATACCTGCTGCACCGCCAGCCACCGTGCCCAAAGCTGAAAGACCTGCAAAAATAGGTACAAGTGCTGGAAGAAATCCCCCACGTTTTGCAACTGGAAGTTTGCGCGACTTCGTCTTCTTTTTCTTGTTACTTTTCCGCGGTGCCATTACTTTCTTCTTTGGCTAACTCTTTGGCTAACAATATTCCAGCAACGCGCGCAGACAAAAGTATTTTCCAATCTGGTGCGAATTCTTTTTGTGCTAATTCGAAGATCAAATTTACATATGCACATCGTACGGCTATCGTATAGGAAGTGAAATTTTTCCTGGGATGTTTGGGTTTATATAGGTAGAGAGAGAAGTTGCAAATGATGCAATACATTATGATTTATTAAAGTATAATTTCTAACATAATTTGTAACATAATCCTTTTTTCTCTGTTAAGATGCTGCTGATGCAGCTGTTATTATTGCCTGAATACCTAAAGCTACTAATTCACAATCGATAATTGAATTTGGATCATAAATATCAGTTTCTTTGATATGCTGCACAACCTCTGCATGCACTTTTACATCTCCGTATCCCCGAACTAATGCAACAAACTCTTTAAATTTTTGTTCCACCGAATACAGTTTATCATATAATGCATTATGCATTTCAATTATACAATGATTTAAAATTACCATTTTCTCAAATGTTTTTTTCATCATGCACATACATATATCATTGCTAATCAATTTAATTACTTTTACGCCATATAGCACTCCAAATTCGACACTTATATCATTAAAATTAATATTGTCGCATGTATCTTTTGAATCGTCAAAGAAGCTGCATACGTTGTCCGCTTCGGCTACAATCAGCGACCACGTGACTATGCTCAGCTCCAGGCGGTTGTTTCGGCTGTCTGATAATATGAGTTGCGGGTAGAAATTGTCGCCAAGTATATTTATGCCGATTTCCAAATGCTTTGTACAAGAATCCGCCAATGGATATTTTCGACCCAAAATTCGATATGATAATTGTGGTGCGATTCTAGAACAAATAAATACCGTTTAAATATGTTATTGGAACAAATAAATACCAGCAGCGTTAAATGAAATGTGTTTCGAACACTTACTTCACGTCGTCCTGATGTTTTGTCATTTTTTTGCGTGCCTCTTCTTCTTGAGTAGAACTTGCGGGGCGCTTCCTTTGGCAAAAAAACTCTTTGAAACTTTGAGAATACATATTTCAATTTTCACAATACAATCTCGCGAACGATGCGCTTGCGGTGATGGTCAATTTGGTTTTGCGTATGCTTGAAACTTTAGCAAACCCCCTACCTTCTATAGTCACGAATTGCAGTGTCAGATTTGCTGCGTCAACAAAAAACTCATTTCCAAGACGTAGAAAAAATCATTTTCAAGACGTAGAAAAAGTGACCTTCCGATAAGAACAAAGAGTTCAAGGTCATGGAGGGTGGGGGTAGGGTGTTATATTTCTGCTGACGATGTCAAATTTCAGTTCAAGGTTATGGGGTGGGGGGTTGTCATGGGGTTGGGGTGTCAAATTTCAGTTCAAGGTCAGGACGTATCATATTTCTGCTGACGGTGGCTTCAAATTTTAGTTCAAGGTCATGGGGTGGGATGGAGGGTGGGGTGTGGGTTGTCGAGGACGTATCATATTTCTGCTGACGGTGGTGTCAAATTTCAGTTCAAGGTCATAGGGTGGGGAGAGGGGTGGATATTGTTGGGGGGGGGTATCATATTTCTGCTGACGGTGGTGTCAAATTTCAGTTCAAGGTCATAGGGTGGGGAGAGGGGTGGATATTGTCGGGGTGGGGGGGTATCATATTTCTGCTGACGGTGGTGTCAAATTTCAGTTCAAGGTCATAGGGTGAGGAGAGGGGTGGATATTGTCGGGGTGGGGGGTATCATATTTCTGCTGACGGTGTGGTGTCAAATTACAAAAAATGCTGACGCCAGTGATTTAGAATCCGCATAGAACAACTACTATAAATATTTGTTAACAATTCAAAATCTAAAGTTAAATAATGAAAATAATAAGTTGTTCTTTGATGTAATAAAACTAGGTATTTTTTGTTCAAAGTGACTATAATAATACAGCAACTAAATGAACCGTACCACCAGCCATTAAGAAATATTAATATACATAATTATATACAACGTAGACGGAAATGAAATATTGCACGTATCGTACTTCCCACTTGATCGAATCGCTGTTCGTATGAAACTGAGCAGGAATCTCTGACTTCCAAAGGAAGAGAATTGGTGGGGCACATTCCAAGATCGCACATATTATTCTCTATGTTTACATTCCTTTCGGTATGTGCGTAGTAGTTTATATTGAACGCAAATATTCGTAAATATTCTATTCGCCAGAAATGCGCAAAAACTAAACGGCGTATAGTCAATGATAGAAATATTCATACCCTCTTAATATTGAATAGTATTCGGTTCGAAGAATAATGTAGTAATTATAAAATTGTACACTGGGCATTAAACAATCTTCATTTGAACCCCATGAAGAATTGTTGGCAATATTGTAAAGTATAATGTACTTGAAAAAAAAAACCTGTAAACAAAAAAATTAGCTTCGCGAAGCAAATAGTAGAACGTGAGATATATAAAATCATAACGATATGAATATACGAATCAGTACCAAGATGCATAAAAAGACGCGTGGAAATGTAATTGAATATTAAGTAATGCAAATTTTAATAAAATTGCAAGTATTTGTGAATTTATGTTATATTAGATCCATTTAACATTGCCGTGAGCTTTGTACGTATATCGTATTGAGCTATTTTCAACTTATCGCACAATGTAACGGAAATCTACTATAAGTTAGCCCATTATTGCGATCGACCTCACAATATAAACATACATAGGTACAGCCCATAGACATATCGCGTAGTCAGTTGAAACGAAAACCTGGCAACGTTAGGTGTTCAATTGATTGATACCTACGGTAATAATTAATTGAATATTTTCAAAAGTGCTGCAAAGGGAGTCGTTACTACTTCTATGATTTTATTATATTTTTTATATAATCCAAAATCAACCGCGTCTGCTTGGAGCGACCAAAAATTGTTTGTAAGAACAAACCAAACGCGTCTGCGTAGAGCGACCAATAATTGTTTTTAAAAAGTAAAACAACCGCGTCTGCGTAGAGCGACCAACAATTGTTTTTAAAAAGTAAAACAACCGCGTCTGCGTAGAGCGACCAATAATTGTTTGTAAAAACAAAACAACCGCGTCTGCGTGGAGCGACCAATAATTGTTTATAAAAACAAAACAACCGTGCCTGCTTGAAGCGACCAATAATTGTTTGTAAAAACAAAACAACCGCGTCTGCGTGGAGCGACCAATAATTGGTTATAAAAATAAAACAACCGTGTCTGCTTGGAGCGACCAATAATTGTTTGTAAAATAATAAACCAACCGCGTCTGCTTGGAGCAATGGGTAGACCTACAAAAAATGCATCCCGTATGTGGAAGTATCGTGCGAATGAATCTAACGAAGTCACGCAATTACGTCTTTCTAAAGAACGTGAAAGAAACGCAAAGGCACTGCGTGAAGAAACTATCGACGATCGCCGTTCACGATTGTCTGTAAAACGAAAATACGCTTGTTCGAAAGTATCGCGCGAAACGATTGACGAAAGAGAACGTCGGCTAATCAGAATTTATAACCGTTTAGAAAACGAATCTGCGGAGGAACCATCACGTCGTATCGAATTAATCCGCAGGCGTTTAAAAAATGAATCTGCGGAGGAACAATCACGTCGTATCGAATTAATCCGCAGGCGTTTAGCGAACGAATCTGCGTATGAAAGATCATGCCGTTTCGCATTAATACGCAGGCGTTTAGCGAACGAATCTGCCGCGGAACGATCACGCCGTTTCGCATTAATCCGCAGGCGTTTAGCGAACGAATCTGCGGAGGAACGATCACGCCGTTTCGCATTAATCCGCAGGCGTTTAGCGAACGAATCTGCGGAGAAACGATCACGCCGTTTCGCATTAATCCGCAGGCGTTTAGCGAACGAATCTGCGGAGCAACGATCACGCCGTATCGCATTAATCCGCAGGCGTTTAGCGAACGAATCTGCGGAGCAACGATCACGCCGTATCGCATTAATCCGCACGCGTTTAGCGAACGAATCTGCGGAGCAACGATCACGTCGTTTCGCATTAATCCGCATGCGTTTAGCGAACGAATCTGCTGCGGAACGATCACGCCGTTTCCGATTAATCCACAGAAGTTTAGCGAACGAATCTGCGGAGGAACGATTACGACGTTTCGCATTAATCCGCCGGCGTTTGGCGAACGAATCTGCCGCGGAACGATCACGCCGTTTCCGATTAATTCGCAGAAGTTTAGCGAACGAATCTGCTGCGGAACGATCACGCCGTTTCCGATTAATCCACAGACGTTTAGCGAACGAATCTCCTGCGGAACGATCACGTCGTATCGGATTAATCCGCTACCGTTTAGCGAACCAATCCAATGAGGAACGTACGCAACGTCTAATGGTTATGAGAAATCGCATGCGAAAAGTACTGCTAAGCGAACGTGTCGTATCAAGGAATACACGTTTAAGAAATATGCGTGAACTAGCTAAGAAACGGCGAAAAGAACGTCTCCTTCAGGAAGACTACTTTAAATCGGCTATTAATATTTTTGCTAATGCACCGTGTGCAGTGTGTTACAAGACTTTATATCCGCAGCAACGTTATGCTTTACACACACAGCCTTTCTCTAGTCTGATTCCTGCAAATCTATTGGAATCAGAGAAGATAACAACATGTGCTCGTTGCCTAAATCATCTTAAAAAACATAAAGTTCCATCACAGGCATTCTGGAATAAAATGGAACTCATGCCTGTACCTATGGAGATAACAGATTTATCGGAAATCGAGAAACAAATGTTGTGCAGAATAGTACCGTTTCTTAAAATCATGAAAATTCAGAATCACTTCAGTCAGGATTGGTGCAAAGGTCAGGTAGTCCTATTTGCCCGCGATGTGTTCGAAGTAGCCGAGCAACTTCCAAAGAGCCTTGTATTGTAAGAAACGGAAAGGAAGTTACAGGAAGAAATAACGAATCAAACAGTAGATTTACGAATGTTGGACAGAATGTAGCTATTTTACGAGGCTCGTGCCATCAAGCTAGCGATCGGTTCAGTATTGAATCTCGCGGTAGGCAATGTACTGGCATAGCTGCAGTTGCTTGTGTTGCGTTTCATTTGCTCGACCCTAGTACGTGGTGTACTAGTGATGTTGATTATGTACTTTTAGTAGAAGACAAATATTACCATCATTGCATTGAAGCGCGAAGTAATCCTGACCCCAGAGAAGTCAATGTCGACTATTTAGCCGTTACCGAATTATTGCCACTCATATCATTCAATAACAACAGAGTCAATATTAACATTGGATATGAAATGGCTGTAAATGGTCATATTGATGTTGATAACGGTGATGAAGGATTTCCAAATTTAAGAAATGGTTTGATTAGGTTTTTTCAACAGTATATGTACGGAATTCTTACGGCAAATTATACATCAGTAGCCGTATCATGCAACAACCAGTCGGAGACCACCTACTATTGGTTGTTTGATTCCCATGCAAGAGGTCCAAAAGAATATAAAGCACCATTACGGGGGGCCTCATGCTGTATGAAATTTACTACTATTGATGCTTTACAGGCCACATTGCGTCGTAATTTGTATGCGAAAGATGGCAACAGCAATGTATTAAATATCTATTCATTAACACCAATAACAATTCTATCCGGAAGAAATCGATCTCCACTGGTGGAAAGAATGCAACATCTGTCAGTTGGAACCCGTCGAACAGAACCCGACGAAACACAAATTATATTCGAAACAAGCATGTTACGTTCGGTTGACGAAGGTGTTCCCAACATCGACAGTGTCGTCTCAGTCAGTAATACTAATAATAACGAAGACAATGACCCGATAGAACTGGCGAATATACATAGAAAAACAGCGCCTCCTTTGAACCTAGAGAGAGAGAGAAGGATGGAAGAACTGTGTTGGTTCTTCCTGTTCCCGGATGGAAAAAATGGATTTGGAGAGCATCGAGACATCCCAATAACACCACTGGATTACTTCCAAGCTCGTGTTCTTAGCAGTGACAAACGATTCCAACGAACAGATTATTTGTTCTTCGCATTATCTGTGGTTGAATACTACCGCGCAAAAGCTAGCATTTCAGTATCATATAAAATGCGCCAAGGGGAGCATACTCCACAGGGATTAGTAGATAATATGCATCTCACGATGAGAAACATAAGAGGATCGGCATCATACTGGAAACGCTGCTGTTCGGAATTAATCGCCATGGTCCGAAGTCTTGGACCGCCCACATGGTTTGCTACGTTCTCTTGCAATGATCTGAACTGGCCAGATATGTTGAAAGCATTACTACTAGCCGATGGTCGCCCAATTACCGAAATCGAAAACCTAACTTTTGCAGATCGACTAAAGTTGGTTCAGAGATACCCTGTAGTTATCGCAAGACAATTCACGCTGCGTGTGAACGCGTTAATGCAATATTTGAGAAACTCAGATTGCCTAGGTGACGTTGTTATCGATTTTTGGCATAGAATAGAATTTCAAAACAGGGGAAGTCCACATTTGCACATGCTTCTTTGGTGTGGAAACGTACCTGATTTCCTTACCAACGAGGGCCGCCACGTTATTGAGAAAGTTGTATCTTGTTCATTAGAGGATGAAAATCAAGGTATGAGGGACATAGTTCAAAAAGTCCAAATTCATAAACATTCTGCTACATGTTACAAAGATCGTAATAATCGTTGTTGTCGTTTCGGATTCCCCAGACCTATAAGTGAAAGAACAATGTGCTTAGGTCCAGATGACACACTTGCGAACAATGGACGTTTCTGCGTACTTAAGAGAACAGGAAATGAAACCATGGTGAACAATTACAACCCAACTCTTTTAAAGCTGTGGGAAGCAAACATGGATATTCAACCGTGCGGAAATGTTACAGCTGTCACATATTATATTGCTAAATACGCAAGTAAATGCGAGCCGCAGGACACAGGAAATATTATTAAAGAAGCCATTTTACGCGCGAAACGCCGGAGCGGCACCGTCCGCGATCAACTATTTTTGGTATCTATGGCAATTCTATCTCAACGTATGGTTTGTGCGACAGAATGTGCATATCGGTTATGCCATCTGCCCCTTAAAATGAGCTCGAGGAAAGCTGTATTTATAAACAGCTGTCGGCCTGAACAGAGATATAGAATTCTCCGATTCGAAGAAAATGAAACATCATTTTTCAATAACATATTCGATCGTTACGTAAAGAGACCAGACAATCTAGAGGATTTAAGCTTAGCTGAATTTGCTGTCCGATATGAAACAGTTTCAAGTGGATTGTGGACAGAAGAGGATGGAGACGCAGAACTTAGAAATGACGATGAAGAAATATCGAGGTCGAGGTTTATAAAATTAAAGGACAATACCCGAATGCGAATAAGAAAAAAACCAGCTGTACTTCGCCACCGATATTATACCTTAAACAGTGATAGAGAAGGATATTTCTATAACTTAGTAGTGTGTCACATTCCATTTCGTGACGAAAGAACACTTATGTCCAAAAACGAAACCTCGGAACAATGTTTTCTTCGACGGCAACGCGAGTTGAAACCTATGTTCGGTAACGCATCCGTCGAACAATTTACTCACGCAGAGCAAATTATTGAAGCGGCGCTCGCCCAGGCTGTTGCTTTGAATGTTGTACACGAAGAAGAAACTAATAATGAACATTTAGGAGAACCAGTCAGAATTCATGCCGACGAAACTGTATATTATGATCAAGGTGATTTATATGAAGATCAACAGCAAGAAGAAACACGTGCAATGCCCGAAGATGTATTCCTTAATAGCATTCGAAGTCTGAATATTCAACAGAAAGACTTATTGAAATCAGTTTCCGAAGTAATTGAGAAAGATATTAAACAAAATGATGATGATGAAAATACCGAACAAATGTTGCTGTTTATTACCGGAGGAGCTGGTAGCGGTAAGTCGTTTATTTTAAAATTACTTGTTGAACATGTTAAACGCTGCTATAATCCTACAATTGATACGATGATAAAACCATCTTTCATTGAAGTAGCTTCTTTGACTGGCGTCGCCGCCCGTCAAATATTCGGAAAAACTTTGCATTCCTTGTTCTCGTTACCTATTGAAAAAGGTACTGCAATGACCTATCGACGACTAACAGGACAAAGGCTCGAACAGGAGAGACGAAAGTGGCGTCATACAAAGTGGTTGATTATCGACGCGATATCAATGGTGTCCTATGAGAATTTGCGAATAATTCATTTAAGATTGCAAGAATTCAAAATAAATGATAAACTATTTGGTGGCGTAAATGTACTTCTCTTTGGCGATATCATGCAGTTGCCACCAGTAAAAGGACACTGGTGTTTTGTACAGCCACATTGGTGTACTACAGAAATTAATTTATGGCACCAATTTTCATTCTGCGAACTGACCATTAATATGCGACAAAGAGATGACGTTGAGTTTATCGATTTATTGAATAACCTTCGGTTTGGAGAAGTGACAACTTCTCAACTGGAAATACTATGCGAACGAAGAAGAATTCCCCTAACCGGAGAGTTCGAGGATGGTGCAGCAGTAAGAATATTCCCAACGATAAAATTAGTGGATGAATATAATTCAAAAATGACTGATGAATTAGCAAAATCACATCGAATGTACATCATTGATTCAATAGACGAGTCCCGCGAGGCAGCTACATATGGAAAAAAGCCGCCAGCAAATGTCATACCTGCAAATGTAAATAATTGTGGCGGACTATTACATACAATAACGTTAACTGAAGGATCTCGAATCATGCTGCGACGAAATATATCAATTTCTGATGGTTTGATAAACGGCGCAATGGGAATAGTAAAGAAATTTACATGGCCGGCACTTCGAAGAGATCAACTGGAACGGGGAGAGTTGCCAGACTCAGTACTTATAAAATTTGACGACGAATCGATTGGAAATAGATTCAAAGATACCGACGGTTACATTCCAATATCTCCAGTTGTAGCAACGTTTCAAGCGACAAAAGGTTATGGAGACGTCGAGCGCAGAATGTTACCACTTATTCTAAGTTGGGCAGTAACGGTGCACAAATTACAAGGGACTACATTAAACAAAGCAGTAATTGATCTTGGCAAAAAGAAGTTTGCAAAAGGCCAAATTTACGTTGCACTTAGTCGTGTTAAAAGCTTAGCTGGTCTAGTTTTATCTGATTTAGCACCAAACAAAGTCCTTGTTAAACCTCATGATGAGAGAGCACTCGCAGAAATGCAAAGATTACGACAGTTACTTTTGCAAAGCAACAGTCCAAATCGGCTGCCATATTCCGATACGTGAAGAAGAAAGCCAAGCCTTTTTATTATTTTTTATTTATTATTATATTTATTAGCAACCAATTGCAATAAAAACCGTTCGGAATTAAAAAATTCAAAATGTTTTTATAACGGGACCAATGGGAAAACATATCCTACAAGACACAAAAGATTTCATTCCGATTGGTCCATCCGCCTCGGAGTAATCGGCGAACGTACACCGCACGTACATGAAATAGCACGTTTTTTTGCAATAAAAAGCGTTCGGAATGAAAAAATGCAAAATGTTTTTTTAGCGGAACCAATCGGAAGACATACTCTACCGGATGCAAAAGGTTTCGTTCCGATTGGTACATCCGTCTCGGCGTAATCGGTGAACAAAGCCAGAAAAAAAAAATATATATATATATATATACTCATCGAATTGAGTATCCTCCTCCTTTTCGAAGTCGGATAAAAATTATCCTTAAATAATGTCCAATGTTTACAATTAACACCCCGAACACCGGAAACACGACGTCGAAATGCCGCGTAACACGCACATCACGTTTTCGTTATTTAACAATAAATTAACACAATATTTAATCAAAAAACGACACAATAGCACTTCCGAACACATAATAAAAATGATATTACCAAAAAACGCGAATAACTAAGCCGCAATCCACCGCGTTGAAAATCTAACCACGGGGCGACCACGAAACATGTCCGCTCTCTTCGAGATGTCGAGCGGGAATCCAACCTTTTTTTTTTCTTTTCGTGGTAAAATCTTACATAAGACCCCTCGCCACGCGTGGGGGAGGGCAGCGGGGGAGTGTCAGATTCCTACTGACTAAAACCCCACGGCGACCTCCTCTGGCGTATGGCAGAGGCTCCGGGACCTGATTACTATAACTCCGGAGTCTCCCCTGCCGTGCGCTGAAAGCGCCCCTCACCGGGGGAGTAACAACTCCCCCAGCCGGCACCAGGGGTCGCACCCGGTGCCGGCTCCATCGCGGCGGAACTGCGTGCAATGGCGGCCGGGCCCCCCAGCCCGTACCGCCTGCAGTCCCCGCGCCTCGATCTCCTCACAGGCCATGGGGAGGAGCAACCCCTCGCCCGCCCGCGAGGAAGGTCGGGCGCTGTCCTTCGCTCCGCCTGCTTCCGGTGCCGGCTACACCCCGGGTCCGCGTGCAATGGCGACCAAACAGGGCGCCTGCGGCCCGCCGAGTCGTCCCCCTGTGGGCTGCGGTGAGCTGAGGCCGGCCACCCTCCAGGGGGACACTCTCGATTCCACTGCACCCCCCCTGCGGAGGCCAGCGCCACTCCCAGCGTGGGAGGGAGGCGCCACTCTCCGCCCGCAGTCACCCGGCCCCCCAGAGGCGGACGGAGAGGGGCCCCCGATTGAGGACGGGGACCCCACCCGCCCGCCCCCGGTTCCGACCGGGGTCCGGGCTCATTTCGTCCGGGGCGGGAGGGTACACCGCGACACCTCCCGCCCCCACAAGAAACAGCCCCCGTAATATCTCCCCAGGAGATTCCCTCCCGCTACACTACCCGGACCCGCATCCGTCGTGCCGGGTGGGCAAATAGCGAAAGCCGCCATCGCCGCCCCCCTCCCCCCCGCACCACTTATGGCGGCGGATCCCTGCGACGTCGTCGCGTCCCACGTCCGCGACCTCTCCTTGAGGGCCATGACCTCCTCGCAGAAGGGGGTCACGGCCCTGCATTCTGTCTCGCCGGCAAGCGTCTGTCTCACGACGCCTGCCGGCGAGAGATCCTCCCCTATTTCTGCCGTCAGAGTGTGGCGGGCCACCGCAACACCGGGCACTCCGCCAGCGTGTGCTGTGCGGCGACCCGCGCCGCCCCGCAGAGCCAACAGTGGTGGGTCCATTCCCTGTTCCTCCGGCACAGGAACTCCCCGAACACCCCGTGTCCGGAGAGCACCTGCGTGACCCGGAACGACAGGGCGCCGTGGCCGCGGTCCCGCCACTCCGATATCATCGGCAGGACCGCCCCGACGGCGCGGGTTCCGGCGGCAGCCCCCTCTGTTAGGGATCTCTGCCACCTTTCCGCCGCGACTAGTCGGGCCTGGCTCCGGTGTTCCTCGACCGTCGGCCCCGGCGGGTCCTCCCCGGCCTGGCGGAGGGCTCGCAAATACCAGTAGCCCCGCACGATCCTGATGGCCAGCCGGCGCTCCACCCGCCGTAGCAGAGTGCAGCTGGGCCTGCTCACCGCCAGATCGCCGGCCCATATCGGAGCCCCGTTTAGGGCTATGGACCGCACGATTCCCACGTATAGGCGGCGAACCACCACTCCCGGCCCCCCGAGGTTGGGCGACAGGCGGCCAAGATTGGTCGCCACCTGTTCCAATCGGGGAGCCAGGCGGTCGAAGTGAACATCGAACCGCCAGTGGCTGTCGAGATACAGGCCGAGGTATCGAAGACCCCGGCCGATCACGATCCGGCACCCGTCGACCTCGATCCAGAGCTGGGCCGGAGGGGCTACCCCACGCCAAGGCTCGAAGAACCACATGGCCTCGGTCTTGTGAGGAACCAGCGCCAGACCCAGCCCCCGGATCGCTCTTCACACGATAGCGACCCCCACCTCAGCAGGACGGCAGGTCCTCAACCAGTCCCACCCGGTGGCCAGCAGGTAGTAGTCATCTGCGAATACCGTGGCCCACACCCCGGGCGGGAGGTTCACCCGCCGCGCCGCGTTGCACCCCACGTTCCATATGGGGGGGCCCAGTTTGGACCCCTGGGGCACTCCGCGGTCGACCTCTCTCCAGTGCAGCGTACCGTCCCGGTCCGTGTACAGTATCCACCTGCCATCCAGGAAGGCCCCGATGATCCTCTGCAGATACGGGGGGACGTTGTGCTGAACCAGCGCCCCCTGTATCGTCCCATGGGGCTGGGTGTTGAACGCGTTTGTAACGTCCAAGGAGACGCCCAGCGCCACCCCACCCCGGGACGTGGCCGACTCGGCGGGGGTGCGCACCCGCTGGATAGCGTCGATGGTGCTGCGACCCTCGCGAAACCCGAACTGGATGGCCAGATCCTCCCTCGCCAAATCGGGGCCAACGCTCGACAGGTGGTGGACGAGGCGGTTTGTGATGACACGCTCGAAGAGCTTTCCCACCTCGTCCAACAGCACAATGGGCCGGTACGCAGAGGGAGAATCTGCGGGCCGTCCGAACTTTCGGAGGAGGACCAGCCACCCCTCCTTCCAAATCGAGGGGAACACCCCCTGCTCCAAAGCGGCGCTGAAGAGGCGGCACAGCCTCGGACCTAGGATGCCGGACGCGATAACCCAGGCGCGGCCGGGGATGTCGTCCGGGCCAGGGGCGGTGTCCTTGGCCCCGAGCCTTCTGACGGCATCGTCCAGCTCCTCCTCCGTGACCCCCAGGTCGACGGACCATGCGACAGGCTCCGCCGGCCCTTGCTGGTGGCGCGGGTAGAACGTTCCCCTGGAACGGGGGACGAGGGTGTCTATTACCCGCCTCAACGGATGGGGGTCCAGGCTCTCCGAGACCGGGGGCGCCCGTGCGCGGAGCTTGCCCGTGACCATCCGGTATGGGCGCCCACACGGGTCCTCGTCCAGAGAGCCCTGGAGCTCCTCCAACGCCCGGGATTTCGCGTCCCTGATGGCCTGCCTCAGAGCTACCACGAAGACCTGGTATGTGCCCCTCAGCAGATCCTCCCTCGCCGAGTCGCGGACTCGAGCCCTTTGGGCGCGCTGCCACTGGCGCCGGATGTACTGACACCCGGATCGCAGATTCGCAATGTCGCCCGACCACCAGTACACCGCCCTCCGGGGGGGCAGGCGTGGAGCCCGGGGCATGGCGGTGTCGCATATTGCGGTCATCGCCTCCCGGAACGACTTGGCCTCCCCCTCAACGTCCGCGACCGGCTCGGCAAGGGCTGCGGCCATCAGCATGTCCTTGTCCAGTCTCTTCAGCACCCAGCGACGCAGTGGCGGGCCACGCGCCGGCCTGGGGGTGGCGGGGAGGGAGTACCTGAAGGTGATGTATAGATGATCACTCAGCGTCTCCCTCGCCGCCACCCTCCAATTTTGCACCATGCGCCTGGCCACAGGGGCCGCCCAGCCCAGATCCACAATGAATTCCCCCTGAGCCCGAACGCAAGTGCTGGCGGAGCCCCTGTTCAGGAGCAGGAGCCACGCGCCAGCCGCCCAGAGCAGTACCGCCCCTCGTCTCGCGTCGGTCCTCGGGGACCCCCAGGCTTCGGCCTTGGAATTGAAATCCCCGAAGACCAACGTCGGCCGGGTGTGGGAGCTATCCACAATGCTGCCCACCCGGACCAGGAACTCCTCGAACCACTCCAGGGACCAGCTGGACGGCGCGTACACTCCCACCACTGCTACGCCCCCCAGTCAACGGCCATGAAACCCCGCCCCCGTGCAAAGACATCGGCGGGCGGGGATCGTGCCGACCCCCCAGGACGATGGCGACGGAGCCCTCCGCGTCGCCGAACCAGTTGGGTCGGTCCAGTACGCGGTACGGTTCCGACACCACCGCAACCTCAATCTGCCACTCGGCCAGGGTTTGCAGCAAAAGGTCCTGCGCCCCGGCCGAGTGGTTGAGGTTGGCCTGCAGGAAAGGACCCATAGGCCCCATTGCGCGCCGGCTCCACCGCTGCCTCCACAGCTGCTCCTGCGTTGCTGGGGCCCGCTACCCCAGTGGGCGATGCAGCCGGGAACTGCTTCGCGCTCGTCTTTTTGGCGGACTTCTTCCACCGTTTCTTCGCGGAGACCGACGGGCATCCTCTGGTCCCCATCCTGTGCCCCGCGGGCCGCCCTGAATCGGTGCACAGGGGGCACCGCGGCGGGGCCGTACAGCCACTGGCTCGATGGTCCAGATCGCCGCAGTCGAAGCAGCGATCCGAACGATCGACCCCGCAGGTACACCGCTGCCTGACATGTCCAGTTTCCAGGCAGCGGTAGCACTGCAGGGGGCGAGCCGCCAGGGCCTCGACCCGTGCTGAGGACCAGCTGACCCTCAGCCGCCCCGCGCCGACGACCTTGTTGGCTGCGGTGAGGGGGCACCTCACCCAGACCCTCCCCAGGCCACGGGGTGGGGCGCGAATCTCCCCCACCTTGACCTCCGCGCTGCAGACTCCTCCGGTTGCCACCGCCGCTGCTATCTCCTCCCGGGTGACCGAATCGTCGAGCCCGATGAGGCAGATCTAGACCATCTTAACTGGCAACGCCACCCTAACCTCATCGGTCCCGCGGAACACAGTTTGGCGGCGGCTAGCCAGGGTCGCCGCCTTTGCCGCCCTCTCCGTCCCGGCGATCTCCAGGACGTGACCGCCGGTGGCCGCGCGCCTGGGCCGGAGATCGCTGATGCCGATCTCCGCGAGGTCGACCTCCTGCCTGGCCCTGATTATTGCCTCACAGCAGGTGGTCTTCGCCCCGGGCGCGACCGTTAGCGTGACCGCCAAGGTTATGGGGGGGCGGGCGAGTCGGGGCTTCTTTGTGGCCTCCTTTGTCGCCTTGCCCCCCGCGGTTCTCTCCTTTCGTGCGGCCGTGGGATTTGTCGTCCCGGCCGTCGTCCTCCTCCCCGTCTTCTTCGCCGGCGGCGGAGAGGGGGCCATCTCCACACCCTTCCTTTTCGCCCCCTCTGCCTTCTTGGCTGTGCGGCATACCACCTTGGACCACGCCTCGGTCTCCTGGCGGTGGTCCTCCTGGGTTTTTGCCATCCTGTCGGCAACGAACGAGCCGGAGGAGGCCGTAGGGCGGGAAGGCGCGCGAGTTCCAGCCGCCCCCGAACCCTTTTTCTGGGGCTGCGGAGTTCCCCCGGATGTGGTGGGATCCCCGTGCTGTTGCCTCTGCCCCTTCCCCTGCCGTCCAGAGGTGGCAGGAGGGGGGCACCCGGCGGCGCCCGCCGTAGGTCGGCCACGCTCCGCGCGACGAGGGCAGCGATGCCATCCATGAGCGCGGCCGTCCCCGAAGCCCCGACACCTCCCCCCCTGGCGGCCGGGGCCTCGTGCTCGGTGGGGTCGTCCACGGCCCGCCCCCCTGCGGTCGCGGCAGACGACGGTGAACGCACCGGGGCGGGGTCCTCCGTTTCCTCCATCGTGGTAGCCCTCCGACAGCTCCTCTTCGACCGGGCCCCCTGTTCCAGCGGGGACGCCGGCCGCGACGCCTTCCTGGTGCCAGGGGCGGCCGGGGCTTCTACCGCCGGGGGCCTCCCGCGCAGAGCCTCCAGCTCCCGCCGCAGCGTCGCAATCTCCTCCCCTTGTGACGCTATTTTGGCGTCGCGGAGATGCAATTGGGCCCTGAGCCCCTCAGTTTCGTGGTCGTCGCGGTGCCGCCCGGCCCTCAGCCCCAGCTCGATTACGATCGCCTCCACGTCGTGGAATGCCTCCCTGAGGGCACGGACACACGTGCCCTTCAGGTTTTTGGAGCACCCCGCGACCTTCTCGACCTTTACGGCGCCGTCCGTGGCGCGCGCCACAAGGTCTGGCGAGGGGAGGTAGCGCACTTCCCGCGCAATTTCCTCCGCCTCCCTCAGGTTCAGGGCCGACCGGCTTGGCTGGCGGGGGGCCACGCCGACGTCCAGTAGCTCCCTAGTGGCCTGGAGCTCCATCTCCTCCCGCTGAAGGCGCAGGAATTCTTCTTTCTTCACGGCAAGGGTCACGTAGTCCCCCGATGTATGGAGGCGTCCCCTCTTTGCCGCAGCCGAGGTGCTGGGGGTCGTGGGCGGCACCGAGATCACCGACCCATCCGACTCCTCCTCGCTGACAACCGGCTGTCGCCAGAATCCCCTATCAGAGGCAGCAGAAGAAGCCCTGCTGCCCCTGGTGGATCCCGCCGACATGAGTCGCGCCCTTCTGGCCCGAGCGCGGATCCGCGGCCGTCCGGCTGCGCCTTCTCCTCATCCCTCGCCGACCTGACCGTGTCAGGTTCCCTTGCCTCATTTGTCATCGTTTCGTCCCGTCCTGCGTTTTGTTTTTGGTTTGTAGAATTTTCCATGTTCGCCCCACGAGTAGGTCGGATCCTAGGTCCGCCCAGGCAGAGCCGCCTTACCTGGGTAAGGCAGATACACCCGGGGGGTCGCCAGGTACCCCGGGGTTGGTCGCTAACGACTGGTGCACCCACCAGCCACCCTCGGTGCTAACTCCAGGGGCACCCTCCTCACCGCGTGCCACAGCTTGGGGCTAGGGATTTTTGAAGAGATTGTCATCCTCGCATGCCGGCCGGTTAAGACGAGCCTCCCGTTCCAGCGAAACGTGACCACTGGATTACGGTATAATTGCTAGGGCACAGCGGGTTCGCTACCCGCACCAGACTGCCACGCAGTCTGGCCCCTGGAGAACGCAACGACGCCGCTGCAACGTTCATCGCCTCTCAGCCTTGGACCTTACCGGCATGGTAGTACCTTCCAGAGTCCAAAGGCCGTAGGCCAAGGAACCCGCCGGCATTGCCCCAAGTCCTTATTGAGGCCATTTCAGCGGCAGCGATCGCCCCCCTTTCAGTCGCCTTGTACGACAGGCAGGGGTTACCGTGTCTGTATTCTATCCCCCAGTCACAGGGGAGGTTTTAATGGGCTTTCCTTCCCTTGGTGTTTGGTCCGCGGGAGCTATCGCTCCTAACCTCCATGCGCTCCGAAAAGTGCATGGCGGGCATTCCCCTCTCCGCCACCTGGGGACGCGCCACATCGGGGTATCACCTCCCCGCCTATCCTGGATAACCAGGTAGGTCCGTGGAGCGGGAATCCAACCTAACCTAACCATTTTTGGGGAGGGGGGGGGGGGAATCTTCGAAAGACGCCTCCAGCCCCCCTGAGGAGGAGCCGAGGGTTGTGCCGGATTTGTACCGGCTAAAACCCCCACGGTGGCCTACGCTGGGTGTTGGGGAGGGCCCCGAGACCTCTGACGAACAACACCGGAGCCCAAACATCCATGGCACGTTGACGCCGCCTTGCTCGGGGGAGGGTCTAGCTCGGGGGAGTCCCCCTACGTGCCAAACTCCGCCGCCATCGGAGGCCACACCCGATGACGGCACTCCTCGTGCCGCGTGCAATAGGGACCGAGGCCCCAGCCCCGGCCCCCTGCGGCCCTGCAGCCGCGCATAAGTTTCGTGGTGCCGCGCGATCGGTGTTGGGGGAGGGACGTTCGCCCCTCCCCGGTGCTCTTCTTCCGGGGGGTGACTAGTGTCCCCCCATAGAACCAATCTTCAGGGGGAGCGGGTGCTCCCCCCTCCTGTTCTCCCCGTTGGGGGCGGTGTGCCTGGTATGTAACATCTTCACGGCCCACCGCCCCATCTCCCTCAGGTGACGCCGTCAGCGGATCTCCCCCGGATGGGGTCGGTTCAGTCCCGACCCCGCTCCGCTTCCTCCTTCAGGGCGATGACCGTCTCGCAGTAATCGGACACCGCCCTCCACTGATTCTCGCCGGCGAGCATCTCTTTGACAAGTGCCGCCGGCGAGAGATCACCACCAACTTCGTACCGCAGGGCGTGACGGGCCCGCGCAAACGCTGGACAGTGCTCCAGGGTATGTTGCGCGGTGTCCCGCCCCGCCCCGCAGTGATGGCATGCTGCCGTCCCCTCCGCCCGGATCCAGTGCAGGAACTCACCGAAACGTGAGCCTTCCGTGGCCGCGGTCCCTCCATTTCTTGAGCACTGGAAGGACCGCCCCGGCTACGCGCTGAGCGGTGGCGCCGCTCTCGACGAGCTCGCGTCGCCACCGACCCAGGGCTCTCTGCCGGGCCTGGCGCCTAATCCTAGCAACAGCTTCGGTTACCTCGTCTGGCGGGATCCCGTCCAGACGAAGGGCACGCAGACGCCAGAAGACTTTGGCGTCACCCTCTGCCTGGAACTTGAAGGGGACAACCCCCGCCAGGGTCATCGCCGCCTCGTAGCGGAGCGTGCTGTAACCTCTGATTACCCTGATGGCTATCCTCCTCTCAGCCCGGCGCAGCCAGCAACTGCTGCGCCGGGAATCCATCAGGGCGTTCGCCCATATGGGCGCACCATAGAGGGCCGTGCTCCGCACGATCCCCACGTAGAGACGGCGAACCTTCTCGTTGGGCCCCCCGATATTGGGCAGTAGACGGGCAAGCTCGTTGCTTGCCCTGCCTAGTCGTGGGGCCAGACGACCGAAGTGCTCCTCGCAGCGCCAGTGGCTGTCCAGGTGGAGGCCCAAGTACCTGTGGCCCTTCTTCACCTGGACGTCGACTCCACTCACGTGGACCACCGACTGGGGCGGTGGCGCAACCCCATGCCGAGGCGAGTAAAACCACATCTCCTCGGTTTTGTGGGGAGCTAGCTGAAGCCCCAGCCGCCGGATCCCCGCGGCAACGGCAGCGACGCCAATCTCGGCGAGGCGGCTGGTCCTTTTCCAGCCGCGACCGACGGCCAACACGTGCGTATCATCTGCGAAGCACGTGAGGCTCACACCGGTCGGGAGTTCGACCCGCAAGACCGGGTCGTACCCCAGGTCTCGAAGTGTGGGACCTTTCGCAGAACCCTGCGGTACGCCACAGTCCACGTCCCTATCGTGCATCTGGCCATCCCGACCGTTGCACACTATCTTCCTGTCCCGAAGGTAGTCGCTGACGATCCTCCTCATGTAGGGGGGCGTCTTGTGGCGTATCAGCGCCCCCCTTATCGTCCCGTAAGGCAGGGTGTTGAAGGCGTTGACGATGTCTAGACTAAGGCCTAACGCCACCCTGCCCCGGGACGTGGCCGAGTCGCAGCGGGAGCGCATGGACTGGATTGCGTCGATAGTGCTGCGCCCACGCCTGAAGCCATACTGCGACTCGGCCAAGTCGGGACCCTGCCTGGGACAGGTGCTGGACGAGGCGGGATACCAGAATCCGCTCGAACAACTTCCCCACCTCGTCCAACAGCACGATGGGCCGGTAGGCCGAGGGACTGTCGGCGGGTCGCCCATCCTTCCGGATGAGGACTAGCCGCCCCGTCTTCCACTGTTCTGGAAAGACTCCTTCCTTAATGCAGGCGCTGAAGAGGCGTCTCAATCTCGGACCGAGGACGCGTAGAGCCTTCACCCAGGCACGGCTGGGGACGCTGTCGGGGCCCGGAGCAGTGTTTCGGGACCCCATCCGTTTAATCGCCCCGGCCAGCTCCTCCTCCGCGACCCCCAGTTTGTCGGGCCAAACCACCTCCTCGTGGTTCGGCGGGGGGCGGGTGTGTTCCCTCTCTCGTGGGAACAATGTGTCGACTACCCGCCCCAAAAACCGGGGGTCGAGGCACTCCGTGGCCGGGGGCGCCCAGGACCTAAGCTTGCCCATCACCACTTTGTATGGGCGCCCCCATGGGTCCTTCGGGAGAGAGCCTAGGAGCTCGTCCCATGCCCGGGATTTAGACTCCTTGATGGCCGTCTGCAGGGCAGTTTCCAAAACCCGGTACTGCCCGTACAGATCCTCCTCCCTCGCTGGGTTGCGGAATGTCCTTCTTCTGCGCGCCCTTTGACACTGGCGACGGGCTGCGAGACAATCTCGTCTCAGATCACCAATTTCGCCCATCCACCAGTAGGTGGCCCGCCTGGGGAGGTTCTTGGCCCGGGGCATGGCGGCGTCGCACACCGCCTTCATAGCTCCCCGGAACCATTCTACCTCCTTCCCAATGTCCGCGACCGGCCAGGCAGGTGTTGGCAGCCAGGCCAGAGCGAGGGCTGCAGCCATCAGCACGTCCTCGTCCATCCTCTTCAGCGCCCACCGTAGCGGTGGTGGTCCACAGAGGCGACGGGCGGTGGTGGTAAGGTCGAGGCGGATGTATAGATGGCCACTAAGTGTGACCGCCTCTTCCACCACCCCCCATATCTGCACCATACGCGCGGCCAGGGGAGTAGCGAAAGACAGATCGACTATAGACTCCCCCTGGGTACGCACGCAGGTGCTAACGGACCCCACATTGAGCAGGTGGACTCCTAGCCCCGCCGCCCAATTTACGACCGCCCTGCCTCTCGCGTTTGTCCTCGGGGAGCCCCAAAGTGACGCATGGGCATTAAAGTCCCCGAGGACTAGCACTGGTCGGGGGGAACAACGGGAGACAAAGTCCCCCACCCGGTCCAGGTACTGTTCATATTGCGCGAGAGGCCATCTGGGCGGGGCATAGAGCCCCGCCACCGCTATTTCACCCCAGAGCACGCCGACGAACCCCCAGCCCCGTTCCAATGTGGCGGGGTGTGGGGGTACTGCGGTGCCAATAATCGCCACCGAGCTGTCCTCGTCCCCGAACCAATCTGGTCTGTCGAGGACTCGGTACGGCTCTGCGGCCACCGCCAACCCAGCCTTCCACTCGGACAGGGTTTGGAACAACATGTCCTGAGCCCTGGCCGAGTGGTTCAAGTTGGCCTGAAGTACAGGGCCCTTGGGCCCCATACCTGGGCTTTACGAGCCGCCTCCGCGGCATTTTTGCTCGCCGACTTGGCTGGGGGATTTTTCTTGTCCCCCTTCTTCGACTCCGCAGGCTTTGTCCTTGATGCCTGTTCCTTGGGGGCTGTTCCTGCCCCTTCAACGGCACTCTTCTTCTTCCTCTGGGAGGAGGAGGGGGCACAACCTATTGCCCCCAATCGATGTCCCGCGGGCCGCCGCAGGTCCGCACAGAGGGGGCACCGCGGGGTGGCGCTACACTTGCTGGGCACGTCGCCCGACTCGCCGCACGCAGAGCAGCGGTCGGATCTATCAGCTTCGCAAGTGCATCGCTGCCTAACATGCCCTCTTTCCAGGCAGCAATAGCACTGCAATCGCCGCGGTGGCAGCGCCTGTATTCTGGCCGAGGACCACCCGATCAGAACCCTCCCTGAGACGGATAACTTTTCGAGTGCCCCTAGAGGGCATCTCGCCCAGACAGTCCCCATCCTTTGGAGGGAAGTGCGAATTTCCCCCATTTTAATTTCTTCAGCGGAGCAACCCCCCGCAGCGGCCAACGCGGCCGCCACCTCCACCGGGGTAACCGAGTCGTCGAGACCGGTCACCTTCACCTCTCCCATTTTTATGGGGCGGGCAACCCTCACCTCGGTGCCACTGAACACGTGGCGGAGTCGGTCAGCCAACTTGTCAGCTTTCTCCGTCCTGTCCTCCCCAGGTAACTCGAGGACCAAGCCACCGGTCCGAGCTCTTCTGGGCATCAACGCCATGATGCCCAGCTCCTCCAACTTGACCCGCTCCCGGGCCATGAGCATAGCCTCGGCGTATGAGACCTCAGCCTCGGCAGCTAGGTTGATGGGACCGCCGCAGTACGAGGAGGGCGGGGGGCCTTCTGCCTGTCAAGTTGGGCCCCTTGCCCCTTAACCGCCGGTGCCGCCCCTCTCTTCTGCCCCTTCTGGGCAACCACCTTGGAGCTCTGGGGGGGAGGGGCCTTGGCCGCTGCCGCCTTCTTCTCTGCAGCTTTGGCGCGGCGGCCGACCACCGTCACCCAGGTCCCATCCGCTGTCCTCCGATGTTCTTCGACAATCCGGGCCATTCTAGCCTCCACAAATGATGCCGGTTGGTCGGGTGCTGAGGAGGGCCCCGGCAACGGTTCCGTGGCAGGCAGGGTCCTATTCCGCACCCGCCTCTGAGCTTCCTTCCTCGATGCAGTGGGCATGGTCGCAGCCGCAGCCCCCCCTTAACATGCTCCGCCCTCTTAGGCGGGAGCTGGACGGCTGCAATAGCGGCTTTGAACTCCGCCCGGAGCCCCGACGGGCCCCTTTCGAGGAGAGCCGCAAGTCCCCTCATCAGGTCGGGCTCGAGGCCACCAACCTTCCCCTCCTCTTTTCCAGGTGCAGCAGCTGGGATTGAGACTTGCACCACGGGACATTCAGGCGGTCAAGACGGTAAGTCGAAAGCTTCGACTGCGTCCTTCCTCCTTCGCCAGACAACCACGAGCCGGGCCTCGCCGACTTTTTGGATGGGCCGGGGCCTTCAGGCGCCGGCACCTCTGTGGCAGCAACCCTGCACGTAATGTCTGCCAGGCTATTTTGCAGGATGTTGATTTGGGCCTCCTGGGCAGCCACTTGTTCCTCCCGCAGCTTCAGCTGTTCGCGAAGCTCCTTCACCTCTTTATCGGCCCTGGCAGGTGCAGCCCTGATTCCCGCTTCCGTGTGGATGGCCTTAAGGTAGCGGGAGGCCATCCTCAGCTTTCGAACAAATGTCCCTTTCAGACCCTTGGAGACGCCCGCGACCTTGTCGATGTCGCGACAGAACTCCAAGGACTGCGCAATAAGGTCGCGCGTGGGGACTTGACTTCCTCCGCCAGGTCCTCAGGGTCCGGGAGGGACCTGCTACCCCGACTCGGTTCTATAGGGTCCTCGTTAGGATCGAGCACCCTCCTCTCCTCCAGCAGGTCAAGTTCTCGGCGCTGGACATCCAGGACTCTCTGCTCAGCCGCCGCGAGCCACACGTACTGGCCCGTGGTCGGCGGGCGACCCCTCTTGCTCGTGCGCCGTGCCTCCAGAGATACTGCCGAGGAGAGTGACTCGTCCGAGTCCAAGTCCACCTCACTCTCTCTGGATGCGGGGGCATCAGAGGCCGCCGGGGAAACTCCGGCCCCTCCTCGTACCGGCCTCAGGGGAGGCCACTCCACATCCGCCCTAGTTAATCGGACGGATAGGCGGCGCGCATCCGTTACCTTGCTAGTGCTGGACTGCGCCATATCCTCTGCGCCCGTTTCCCGTCTCGCGTCCTGTTGAACAGCCGCAGTCGTCGTCGGTACGTCCCGTCCAGTGTTTGTTGCTGTTGTTGGCGTTTTTAGTTTCAAGTCATCCATAGTGTTCCCACGAATGTGGGAATCCATAGTGTACACCCGGGGGGTCGCCAGATACCCCGGGGTTGGCCGCTAGAGAGTGATGCACCCATCAGCCACTCCTGGCGCTGACTCCAGGGGCGCCCTCATCACCGCGTACCGCAGCTTGGGGCTAGAGATTTTTTATACTGGTTGTCATCCTCGCGGGCCGGCCAATGAAGGCAAGCCCCCCGTTCCAGCGAAACGTGACCACTGGGTTACGGTGTAATTGCTTGGGCACTCCGGGTTCGCTACCCACACCCGACCGCCACGCAACCTGGCCCCTGGAGAACTGAACGACGCTGGAGCCATCTTTTCGCCTCTCCGACCCAGGCCTTACCGGCAAGGGAGGCCCTGCCAGGATCCGTAGATCTCACCGGCATCGCCCCGGATCATCTGCGAGGCTACTTCGACAGCAGCAAACGCCCCCCTTTCAGTCGCCTTGTACGACAGACAGGGGTTACCGTGTCTGTATTCTATCCCCCAGTCACAGAGGAGGTTTTGATGGGTTGTCCTTCCCTTGGTGTTTGGTCCGCGGGAGCTATTTTATTTCACGCCTACCCTCCATGCACTCCGAAAAGTGCATGGCGAGCATTCCCCTATCCGCCACCTGGGGACGCGCCACGTCGGGGTATCACCTCCCCGCCCAGCCAGTACACTTGGCGAGGTCCGTGGGTCCCCCTGAAACCTTTTTTTTTTTTTTTTTTTGGTTTAGTTGGAAGAGGAAATGCGTTTGCGCACGCGCGGGTTGGGTCCCCTTTTCGTCTATTCGGCTAGAAGGGACCAGGGCAGAGTGTGACTCATGTCCGCCCTGAAGGGGAAGCCTGGCGCCCGTGAGGTGAGAGCAAACCCAAAGCGGCAACGCCAGAAGGGAGCAGCCTGGCAACCCAAACCTTAAGGGTTGAGTTTAGCCCAAGAGTAGGCCACAGCCCTGAAGTGGCGACCTAGACGGGCAGCCCAGAGTGGACACTCCCGGGGCTGGACATACTACCCAATAAAACCTCTCCCCTAACGTGGGCCGCCGGCACCTTTTCACTCGTTAGAATTCATAAAGGAATACCAGCGTATAGCCACAACGACGCTTCGGCACTTCAACGCATTTCGCGTTATTGCGGCCGCACGCAAAAACACCATGCGCTAGGCACATGGGGCATCTGCGGATCCACGCCGTTGCACCTCCGATCCAGCGAAAGGACATTTTCAACCTGTACGGTAAGGCACAGGATTTTTCTTCGGCCACGACCAGGAACCGAAGTAAGCCCATTCCGGGTGGTCGCGCCATGTGTTAACCTGCCAGGGCAGGAGCTTGCTCTCCGACACGGCCAGGAACCGGGACATCGTATCTCCACGGCTGACCGTGTCCATCTTCGTCCACCCTGGTTGGTTGATAATGATGATGTGGCTTATCCTAGATGTCATCACGCCCACCTGACCTTCCACGAGGACAGGCCATTTTTCTTCGGCCACGACCAGGAACCGGAGCTCCTGCTCAACGGGTGGTCGCGCCATGTGTTCACCTGTTTTAACAGGGCTTGCTCTTCAGCACAGCCAGGGCCCGGGGCGAGTCCTTTCCCCGGTTGACTGTGCCACATCTTGGTAGGCTGCAATTCTCGATGACCTGTCCCATACATACTTTACACACACACACACACACACGCTCATGACAAGCATAGCGCTTCGAGTAGCGCTTCGAATGCCCTAATTATGCAACGATAAATAATGAATAAATAATGAGTAAAGAATAAATGAATAAATAAATGAATAAATGAATGAGTGAATCAATAAATAAATAATGAATAATGAATAGGAATTAATACGCACATGAAGCCCATGAATAGAATAGAGGAGCCCATACATTCAATAACAGCTGTCATAATAAGCATACTAAACATACTAAACATACTAAAACTGGTTAAATCAAATCACCAATACAACGGGAAATCTAATGCAATAGAGCAGTTAATGAATAGTTAACAGTAAAAGAAACAGTAAGCAATATGAGAACGTGAGAAACTGTGAAGTAAACATAAGTAGTATTGCACGCAAGCAGGCAAACGAGCATATGTGAACTGGACATAAGCAAATGACCAACAAAACCTCCAAAACCTAAAACGTCAAACATACATACATACAGCCGAGCAGCCAAGTAGCAGAAGAGGAATATTTAACATTCAACACTAGCGCACAATATAATCACATGAAATTAAACTCAAGATAAACCATAAATTTGAGATGAAATAAACCAAGGATGTGAACCGTAAAGTAAAATAAAGTCGCCAGACAGATAGCAAATAGCAAGCCAGCCATAAGAGAAGAGAAGCAAACATAACATAACATAGAATGCTTCTAATTATTATCAGAGGTAAAGGTAAATAAGGTACAGTATAAAATATAGGATATAGGGTATAACCAGAAAGTAAGCTGGGAAGAAAGTAAATAGGTGAGCGTAATGTAATACTAATAATTGAAACCATTCATTGAAACTATTAAGTTACGTAAATTTACTTGCAGGAACATTTACGCGACCACAACCTCAACGTGGTTGGCAAGCGAACATGATGGAGTACAATCAATGATCAAATGAAGGCAATAAAAAACAATTAGAAATTATTGCGAGCAAATCATCAATAAAGATAAGTAGCAACATATACCTCATAATGAGAATAATAGGAAGAGACAGAACTATTAACATCAGAAATTAACCATAGTATTAAATGTAAAATGTAACATAATCCTAGTCTATTTGCAGGAAGCCCTAACGCCAGCCAATGGAAGTGGAGGTAGAGTGTAATTAACGGATAACAGGAGAAGAGAATACCCATCTGATATAATATGGGGAGCACATGAGACCTAAATCAGCATAAACCATAAAGCAGATCAAACAATTCAAATAGTTATAAATTGAGTAGATTAGATTGTTACTGGATTATAATACCGCTCCGATAAGTATGGTATTAATATTTATACTGATACAGGTAAGTCGATGCAATACAGCGCGTGGTGAAAACTAATGAATAATAAACCCCACATACAACCATATTACTACTAAATCATAATATAAAGGTACAAAAAAACTAAACTACACTACAATAGATCAAAATTACTATGAACATATGTGTATATATAATATGTAACGAAAACACCCCAAATATAATCAATTTAATAAGTATACCGATGTAGATAATTAATTAAACTCCTTATACCATAGTCAGTTTAAATGATGCAGTTCCATTAAACCCCCTTTAATACCAATTAATAGAAAAGGCATATAGGTGCTAAACCAAGCCAGACACTCCTATAAGAAAGTCATATGAGATCCACGGTCAAGAAATTCAAAGAATTTAAGGAACCATAACGCATATATGTATGTATAGGAAACCATAAAGACATTGTATCATGCAGGACGGACTACTGCAGCGTATGCCTCGCTGAGCACCAGCCGTATTAACCAATACTGAACTAACACTTTCCAAATCAGAATCAAAATCAGAATCAGAATTGTAATTAAGAAAGGGTAATTAATGTACAAAAGATTGCATAAAGTACCGTAAGTATTCAAAATACACAGATTCACAACTGTCACAGCTGCACTACAATTGAATTAAACATAGTATGCAAAACATTATCCTGAGGGGGGGGGGGGGGTACGAAGAGCTACAAAAGAGCAGTGAATAATATTATAGGAACATGGAACGTAAAACGTAACACTCAGTTGAAGAAGAAGTCACTGAAACATGTCAAGTGACCAAGAAAAGAATAAGGATAGTGAATAGTGAACGGCGAACAATAAACCAATAAACCAATAAACCAATGTCGTTACACGTCATTCATATCTAAATTGCTAAAGGATATATGATACATCTTATAGTCTACAATTAATTGACAATGCCTGGGAGCCCAAACAACCCCCGAAAGCTTAGAAACAATGCATGATACTACAAGAGGAACTAAGGAGCTAAGAACTAAGAAACAAGAAACCAGAATCAGAATCAAACCCACTCTGAAAATATGCAAAGGGATTATAAACGCAATATACGCATATGATATAAATTCATTAATCCATCCAATCCAGATAGACTCTTCTAAATTCCATAATACAAGACACCCGCGATCTCGTCGCCACCTAGTGCTCCCCGGCCCGAACTCAAGGCGTCCGGGGAGACGAAACTCTCTCCCCTTCACTAAACGCCAACATTATAATATAACATATAATATATTCAATGCCTAAAATGGTCACAGATTGAACGCAGGCTGAACGCAATTGAACATAGATTGAACGTAGCTTGGATGTAATAACATTAATAACATAAATAAAATAATACAATATGATCATGGTATAATACAATATGTAACGACCCAATAATCAAACACAATATCTTTTTATTTCATTTCTTTATTGTAACTAATTTTTATATTTCATACAAAGTATTTTATTTAATTTTTATTGTTAATATTTAGTGTATAAAATTTTTGTAATAAATATTTTCATTTTCGTCGATGGCCGAGTCTGTTAAATTCATCGATAAAAGTTTAGTCGATAAGTCAGACGGTAAAACAGTTTACCGATAAATTATCGACGTCTGACCGCGCGCGCGCCAGCGCAACCCCAGTAAGCATACGGTGGGGTAGTATTCTAGAGTGGGGATGCTGGACTACCACGTGATGGGAAAAACCCAGCTACCCCAAGAACTCTATGCGGAAAAAAAGTGCCGACTCAGCAAGATCTGAGTATAAATAGAGGCGTTCCGCACGGTTTCACTGCAGATCTTCTCAGGCCTCGACCTGAAGCAGACAATACTCTGAACAGTAGAGAAAAGCTTGCGCTGAACTGTTTTGGCAGCGATAGAGCGCGAACTACAGCTATTTCCTACTCTTCCACTGGTGGAGTGCAGTACCGCAGATCAGTGGACCTCCTATCCGCGGTTCGCAACGTGTTACCCAGGTGTTACGCTAAGCCTACGTTTAAGTGTAAAGAGCTAGCGAGGAGCGGAGCTCCTTGAACGGCCTGCAATTAACACAGCTCTGGTATAACCAGAAACCGATTGCGACCCATAGGAAAGGTTAACTGGATTTTAGCGGTCTAGCACAAACCTCTGGAATTTAGTTTCCATAATCATTGTTGAAAACAAACAGAGTATTGACTGTACAGGAAGACCACGCCGCATTCGCGTTAGCACTATCGATTATTACAATTATTAATTTCTACTTACATATATTAATTACTAATTACATATTTTTAATTGTATTCCCAATCTAGGGCGAACTAATTATAATTTCTTACTGTATTCCTATTTCTAGCCGCACTTATTGTGATACTAGCGATTTTCTTTTATATTATATTTCAATTCACTTACCTTATAATTTTTGAATAAACATATTTTCATTCGGTATCTAGCACATTAGTGTTTGGATTTCACTCCTTAACCGCAAACCACACGAACCTATAATCCCTATAACACAGAATACGAGTCACCTTCTAAGGGAACCGCTCTCCCTACAAGTCGGTGCAGTGACGTACTCACTCTGGGTCGTTACAAATACAACAACAATACTATAATACAATATTATAACATAATACAGCATATAATATATAATATATAATAGTAAGTAATATAAATGCACCGAATGCATAAAATGCACAAAACGGAGCTAATGATACCACATTAACAAATACACTGCAATTACACTACAATACAATACCTCCGAGCGTAGCACATTAGTACGCGCACTGTCACAGCAATCACATCGGCACGAATAAATACAAAATTTAAATTAGAAAATTCAAAATTCAATAATTTCAATAAATTCAATTCAATTAATTAATTAATTCAGTTCAATTGACACTTATGACTTAACACTTCGTATCACATCGCATCATAGATGACCGACGACCATGTCAACGTCAACTAAGATAGAAAACCGGGCGAAGTAAAATAAAGAGCGCGACCATAAACCATAAAGAACATAGATACCTAGTTTTCGAATTCCCTAGTCCATACCATAATGATTATCGACCATCAAATTAACCACCAAATCATCAAATTAATCAACTAATTATACAGAATATATAAACGTTCAAAAGCGAAAAGCGGAAATAAGAGCGAAAATACTTCAACAACGTTCAATAAATCACCGCGATGGAAACCAGAAGTAAGGTACCTACGAAAGATAACGATAGCAAAACGCATCGTAATAAGTACAGCATGCAATACTGCCCGAAGATAAGCCGTAAAGCTATCCCTAGTCGGTAACCAACCGCAGCACCAGAGATATTACCAACCGCAAATATTCCATCCACCACATAATACTCGGCCGCTCGCTCCGTAACGGTTCCGTAACGGTTATCCACAGACCAATTATCTGCCGCGCAGCAATTACCTACCGCGCAAATAGGAATCCATACTTACCATCAAACTTATCATCAAAGATAAGTCTGATATACAGTACTTTCACGAAGGTATAGAGCACACGAACATCAAATCAAGCTTCCAGGCAGATCAAGATGGAGGATAAATCAGTTAGTAAAATCAATACTACGGTTATTTATTATTTATAAATATGAATCATACGTTTGTAATAGGGTAGAATGAAATAAATATAAATTACATATAAATTACAAATTACAAACAATAAGGAAAAATAAAATGAAATCAAATAAATCAACCCGAATAAGATCCACAGATTGCGCAGATTGCAGGACACACTGTATTACTATATGTCGCGCCGCAGTAAACAGATTATACAAAACAACAGAGCAACAGAATCAACGGAATCAGGAATCGCCACAGAACGAAGGGCCGAATAAATAAATAGAATAAAACATTTAACTTAGACAAAATCAACCAGTAAAGTCAAACAACGTCAACAACGCATGCGATCAGGAAAGTCCCGTGAGCCCAATAAAAACAACTCTCGGTCAAATAATATTAGTTAGTAAAATAAAATAATAAATCAATGAAACTAGAATAAATCATGGTACAGGATTGCCTCGTAATAAGCAACACGCTCGGGTCTGGCCTGTTGCTTATTACGGAGCAGGTAGGCTATTCGGCTCGACTTTGTTCTCGAAACGGGACGATATAGAACACGAGAAACGAGTGAGAGATCCGAGGTAGCGGCAAATCATAAGGTGATCGGCTGAGCAAGGATGTTATTTTTTGAATAAGGCTAGAATATAGCATGCCCTCTCATTCTCGCACTATGTCGCTTATTTCAAGGCAAATATGCTAGACTGAGAAAGCATTATATATATTCCATCCTTCTTCTACTAACCGATGTCACTGCTCAGTCGAGCGTGACAACTTATTACCCAAAACATCGGCTTCTCTCTTTTACGGACCTCTCACTCATTTCTTGGACCTCTCACTTTGCGGGCGACATTAAACGAAAAGGTGGGGATAGAGATTTGCTTATTTCGAGCCAGAAAACTGTTGCTTATTACGGATCAATACTGTAACAGGCAACTAGCAGAAATGAAATATGAAGCAGAAATGAATCAATAAATCAAGAAAAATCGAATCAGATCAATGTATAGCTTTAATCAATCAACATCAAAATGAAGGAATGAATGAATAATAAATGAATGAATGTACGTAAACTGAATGCAGGTAAAACAGCTAAGGATATTCACAAATTGGGAACTACAGAAAGTGTGTAACGCGCAACATATGTAACCAACATAACCGACATACATAGCCGACATAATGTAATGTAATGTAATGAAATGTAATATAATGTAAAATAATAAACACAGCAAATGAGTTATATTCCAACTAAATATAACCGTAGGCCTTATTGGCTCAATCCCCCCAACTTTATAAATTATAGATTATACGGTTATAAGTCATAGTGTTCGAAAATGCGTTGATTTCTACCGTCGCCACACGAACCGCGGCAGCACGTTTCAGCGCGACCGGCAGCCACCTTGGATGCCGGTCAGGCTGACCAATCACCGAGCTTGACGTCACCGGGAAGAAGCCAACGGCTCTTGCTACGACGAAGCCGGTGATTCGGCCATTACGGTTTTATATCGTTACGGTAAACACGTGCAGTACTGATTCCAAAAATTTCTAGTGCAATTAACGAATTTCGATTCTAAAGAACTCAGCATCGCAACGCAAATTCTGTGCCGACGGCCAACGCGAACTCGCGGTTAATCTAGTTCGTGCAGATCCACGAAATTAGTAAAATTTCGTGGAGACCACGTGTTGATCTACGGTCATCATAAATTCGTGCAACGCACAATTTATTGTAAATACTGTACATAGTGTATTTGTGTCTGTAAATATACATTGTTTGTTTTGTGCAATCTCAAGTGCATTCATTTTCAATTGCCGTCTCACTGCCGATCCTACATTCCGAACCGGTTCTCAATCGCAAGCTCAAGACCTCCTTACAATTTCGAACACTTTTGTATACATAGATTGCAGATTGTAAATTGTAAGCGATTGCATCCATACAAATGCAAAAGGAATAAAAATTTACACCGAAAGATGTATAAGGATAAATCAAAGCACGCCTCGCAAGCATCCAAGTTTCCGCCACGCGCGCAAATCCGGCCGTAAATAAACAGGCTTGTATGCACTCTCGTACAGGGACTTTCCAACAACCAGGCAACTGGGCAGCATGCATCGATTCAGAGAAAAGAAGAGAGATCCATATTGGGGCCTTGCAATACAACACAATCGCCCAGCGTCGTCGCTCCAAACGACAATAAACAGCCGTTCAAAACGAACTACTTACCGACTAGGTAAGGAAGAAGAAACACTGTGGCCCCTTTCTTTGAGGTAACTCTGCACTATTCTAAGCTGTATTCACTATTCCCAGCTGTAAATGCTACTTCCAGCGCAGCTGTGCAGAAGAAGAACAAGAAGATTTTTGTGTAACATTTTGCCATAGTTCGCACCGGTTCGTAGATATTTGCAGATTTACCTCAAGGAATGGGGCGTCACGCACATATTACGAGATATTTCTTCTTCTTCTTGTTCTTCTTGTGCACAGCTGCGCTGGAAGTGGCATTTACAGCTGGGAATAGTGAATACAGCTTAGAATAGTGCAGAGTTACGTCAGAGAAAGGGGCGACAGTGTTTCTTCATCCTTATATTGTTGGTGCGGTTTCGGAACTTTTAAATATTTCGATATATCTCGAAAACTACGCATCTGATCAAAAAACGTTATAGAACGTAAATAGTAGTAGATTTAATTTCCCACAAAAAAGGTTTCCTAACATTTTTCCATATCTCGCTCTGTTTCCGAGATATTTGCAGATTTACCTCAAGGAAAGGGGCGTCACGCACATATTCCGAGATATTTCTTCTTCTTCTTGTTCTTCTTCTGCACAGCTGCGCTGGAAGTGGCATTTGCAGCTCAGAATAGTGCAGAGTTACCTCAAAGGAAGGGGCCACGGTGTTTCTTCATCTTTATAATATTGGTACGGCGTCGGAACTTTGACATATCTCAATATATCTCGAAAACTACGCGTCTGATCACAAAATATCGTAGAACATAAATAGTAGGAAGTTTAATTTTCTACAAAAAAGGTCTGTTAACATTTTGCCATCGCTCGCACTGTTCCGAGATATTTGCAGATATACCTCAAGGAAATATACGTCACGCACATATTCCGGGATACTTCATCTTCTTGTTGTGCCTCTTCTGCACAGCTGGGCTAGACGTAGCATTTACAGCTCGGAATAGTGAATACAGCTTATAATAGTGCAGAGTTACCTCAAAGAAAGGGGCCACGGTGTTTCTGCATCTTTATAACGTGTGTACGTGTACGAATTTCGCACTTCAAACTCGTACGAGTATCTCGGTCGGTAACATGGATCGATAATCCCGTCTTCACCAAATACGTAAAAGTAATCGCTGCTGCGCTGTCTAACCACCGATCCGAGCGCTCGCCAATATTAAAACTCCTAAATTCGAACCGTTACGGCATTAATGCGAAAGCAATTCAGAGAGCGATTATCAAGCGACAGCAACGACCAAGAGCTTTATCTTTACTCGAGTTTAGAGCATTTCTAATTTCAATTCAGTGCCTTGCACCGCGAAGTTTGTGAATCGTGTAATACCAAATTAAAACACAAGTGTGATTTTTGTAGTGCTTAATTCACGACTCAATGTGTAAAAATTGTAATAATGATATTGTTATTAAATGTACATTGATCTGTAGTAACGGATCAGTATATTACATTTGTGACCCTTTCGGGGGTTCACTCTATACAAAACGGGGACGTCGTCAAACACAATATCGTTGGGCGCCAGCCACTGATTGTGGCAACCGAAAGCATACAAAAAGGAAAGGGGTATGGGGCGTTTACACTGGAGGGTTCGCGGGCACTTACGTCCGTACAATTTCGCGGGGGAGTGCGCGAGGAGGAAATAGCTGGGGGTGGGAAGGTACAGGGTCGGGATGGGTTCTCGCGGGGGTCTCTACGTTACGCGTAGTTTTATAAAAAGGGGGTTCAAAACGAGAAGGGGTACGTTGCCAATACTCAAACAGTACGACAATAGTAATCGAAGGGGCTTACCCAAAACGCTATCCAGCACTCACACAATACTCTAACAACTCGCTTTCAAAATCTCACTCTACGTTATCGCTTCTATCAAAATCGCTCGTATACAAAGATAGCCCAGGGCTCAATAACGGCTCGTCATCGCCGCTGCGACGACGAGACCGTCGTGGGATATTTTTGGGAGGGGATGGGGTTTTGGAAGGAGGCCTTTTCGGCACGGGCCTGATCGATTACCGATACTCGATACACCGGTGATCGGGGTCGATGGGGCTGACGGTCTTCCTGCTGTGACGGGTGGGTTGAGGTCTTCGGGCTCGGCGACAGATGGCTCTGGGTGGACGCTTTCGTCAATTTGGGCCGCTTCATCATCATTTCTGGAAACTGCACGCTGTTCCTTATTTGCTGTAGGGGTGGATCTGTCGCCGGCCTCGCAGCTCCTGTTGAGGGTGGTCCTCGTTGTGCCAGTCCGTCGCCTCCATCTGTCCGACACCGGCGGGCGGGAGGAAAGGGGTGAGGTGAGGGAAGGGTTATGGGTTAGTGTTAGGTGGGCGCATGGGTGGGGGGAAGCGCAGCGATTGTAACGGGGGGGGCACGGGTGTCACCACGTTACACATTATATCTAATGTAGATATACTAATAATGATATTGTTATTAAATGTACATTGATCTGTATGAAGTAATCAGTGTATTACATTATTTCTAACGTAGATATAGTAATAATGACATTCTTATCTTTATATATATATTTCTTCTGTGCGCGTGTATGTGACTGAACTCCTCTTAAACATTTTTTGATCAGATGCGCAGTTTTCGAGATATATCGAGATATTTAAAAGTTCCACAGCGGTACCAACATTATAAGCAAGAAGAAACACTGTCCACCCTTTCTTTGAGGTAACTCTGCACTATTCCAAGCTGTATTCACTATTGCCAGCTGTAAATGCCACTTCCAGCGCAGCTGTGCAGAAGAGGAACGAGAAGAAGAAGAAATATCTCGGAATATGTGCGTCACGCCCCTTTCCTTGAGGTACATCTGCAAATATCTCGGAAACAGTGCGAGCTGTGGCAAAATGTTAAGAGACCTTTTTTGTAGGAAATTGAATTTCCTAGTATTTATGTTCCATGACGTTTTTTGATCAGATGCGTAGTTTTTGAGATATATCGAGATATTTAAAAGCTCCGAAGCCGCCCCAACATTATAAGGATGAAGAAACATATAATGGGGTCGGGCGGTTCGGTGCGCACGGCGTTGCGCACCGCGGACGGTTTCCCCGTGGCAGGGTTCGCAAGGGAACAGGTCGGTAAATAATGAGGCGGTGATATGTTTGAAAAATATAAATTTATTCAAAGAATACTGAAGCTACTGGTGGACTACGTGGATACAGGGCGGCGGTCCTAGCCTCGCCGCGCTGGAAGCCGGGCGGTGGTCTCCGGCCTCGGATACTGCAATCAAAATATCGTCTGGTGATTAGACGCGTGGAGCTATATTACTTAAGACTAGAGTACAGTTCTTACGTACTACGGTCGGAACCCGGTCCGTCACAGAAATTACGCGAAACTTATGCCACCGCTCGTACAAACTACTGATGTCGCTACCGCCTTACAAGCTAAATGAGTACGGACGCACGCTGGTGTACGCGGAGTGCGGGCGCAAGCGGAGCGCGAACGCGAACAATCTAGCGAAGGCGCCGAGGCACTATCGAGTGCCGAGGAAGTCAGGAAGAGGAAAGACCCAATTGGGCCGACGGTATTTTATTCAATCGCGCTGCGGTGGAGTTGTTGTCCGTTTGCCTCACGCGGCTCGTCTTCTCGTACGCCGAGGTAGAACTGAGCAGCGAACGAGACGACGACCAATCCTGGCCAGCCTGGGTAGCGCCGCGAAGCTGGACGGAATCGGCTGCCAAAGGCAGAATACGGTGCCGTGTAGGCTAGCGTTCGGAATCCCCGCGGAAGCACCAGCAGAGATTATGAACGCGCACTAGCTTGGTCACCCCGGGTCAACCACGGGAGCTACAGGAGCTGCCAGGTCGTAGAGTAGTGTAATGCTACGGCCCGTTGGCCAGAGATCTCTTCGCCAGGAAACCCATGGCGTCGACAGCTCTAGTGCTCCGGTCCGGACCTCGTAGGAGGTCCCCTCGGGGCCGAAGCCCCGAGGCAACTCATCGATCATCGCATCGATCGGTCCTACTTATAGTCTAATCGCACGGGAGTGGGGATGCCGCCGCGGTGGGCGCCCGAGATGCGCGACGCCGATCTGCGGCTGTCGTCGCAAACACTGTGGCCCCTTTCTTTGAGGAAACTCTGCACTATTCTAAGCTGTATTCACTATTCCGAGCTGTAAATGCCACTTTCAGCGCAGCTGTGCAGAAGAAGAACAAGAAGAAGGAGGAATATCTCGGAATACAGTACAGACTCGTTATAAGCTAAAAAGATCTCTACGTTAATTGCAAAGAAACTATCCCCACCACAGGGGAGTATACCCTTCGAGACGCTACGAAGCTCGCTCGCCGAGTACCGTAACATGATCTGGGATCAGATATCGGTGAGGCAACACTAATGCAAGTACCTAACTTTGTTATTTTCCATTTTTTTTTATAATACATTTTCCATGATATTTCTGAGATTTTTCTAATTGCAATGATACCAAACACGATATAATTCGAACCATATTTACCGTGTAGACTCGTTATAAGTGTTACGAGCCGGAGGGGGCGGCTGCGTAGCCGGGGCTTAATTTAGGTAAATGGTAATTGTTAATGGCTTGACCAGTGTTGTTATTAACACTGGGAGCCTAAGGAAGTAGACGTGGAGACGAACCTACGTATGGCTAACGTAGGGAGCTCCAGGAGGTTGGCTATGGTGGACGAACCTACGTATGGCTAACGTAGGGAGCCACAGGAAAGGTGTAGAGTGGAGGACGAACCTACGTATGGCTAACGTAGGGAGCCTCAGGAGAGTGATATGTGGACGAACCTACGTATGGCTAACGTAGGGAGCCGCAGGAAGCGTTAGTATTAGGTCTCGTAACTTGATTGATGTACCTCGAGCGGTAAAGGTACACCTTAGTGGGTTTCTGGACAGTAAATATAATTGTACAATAGTTTGTAAGTTAAACTAGTATGAGTTTATTCTCTATTCCGGACCTTACAATTGTTGTGTGTAATTGTCGCGGTATTCAATGAATTGAACTCTAGGTTGTACGTTTGAAATGAGTTGAATAAATAAAGTTTAGTTTCGATTCCGCGAAGCAAGAATCTAATCCTTCTCGGTTTTCACGAACACGAGCAAACAGGGGCGGATTACAACGATTATAATAATGCTTAACAGCCGACAACGTACTGTATAGTTACTGTGAGTGCTTGAAAGGGACATGAATACCCGATTTCGCAGAGTTTCCTCGTTGCAGAGATTATCCGAAAAAAGAACGTACTGACGTGTATCGAACTGATTCTAGACTTCAACTAGACCCGAGGTGCCCTTGTCGCCACCCTTTTTATACTCAAAAACTAGAGTAAAAAGGGTGGTGGGGACTGACTCTACGTGACCCGTAGGACCGCGCCCTTGCTTTGCGTTGGTCTCGAATTTTCTAGAAGACGGTTGGTGTCGGGTGCACACATCCGACTCCATATAAGGAAATTTCTTGAGAAGGGTTTGTAACACCATATAAGGAAATTTCCAAGACGGATACGTAACATCTCCCTTCTAAGATGAAACATCGTTTGTTACGATGCTTTCACCATTCGGAGTCGGATGAGTACACCAAAATTGCCAAATGATTCTATTACTTTTGAACTGAACTATTGCGATGTGTGGTGTGCGTGTATGTAATTGTGTATATGTGGGGACTTAGCTTAGGGAGTCTTTGATTGATGGCCACCGTTGCTGGTTGATCGGTTGGATGCTGGTCCTTGGAGTGGCTGGTCCCATGTTGGTGGAGGGGTGCCTGGGCGCAGTTTCCTGCGTTTCCTCAGGCTGTCACCCGGCGTCCAGGTTGTGATGTTGTCATCGGTGATCTGGGCCAGGAGCAACCCATTCTCCCAGATGTAGGACACCGCAGGTTGTCGGTTCTCCTTTCCTCGTTGCGATGCCATTGAGGTTCCCTGGTCGATTGCCTTTGGGTCTCGTGTCTGGCTGGCACGTCCAAGGTTGAACTTGCCGCTGCCTGGCTGGAAAGGTCCCTGTGACCTTATAATGGACCCGGTGTGGTACTCCTTGAGCCAACTACCCATTTGTCCCGTTTGTATTGCGATCGTCCTTTGGCCTTCACCCTGCTCCGTTTGCTGGTATCTCGATTCCATGCTGGACCTTTACGTTATGGAAGAGTGGAGTTGTCTCCGCTCTTTTTATACCTAGACCCTGTTTATATTATAGTAGTGGACATTCGTGCAATAGGCTTGTTTATGTTTTGGACAACCACTGAAGGAGCTCTCGGTGGCTGCATATTGGTTGTGGTAGCATCTGTATCCTCTAAACTTCTGTTTCTTAGGTAACTATTCTCCATTCCTTCAGGAGCAGGGCTAGGTTGGTATTTGAACTTGAGATATAACAGGACTAAACAAAGTACGGCGATAATGATTAGTAAGATTGCGACACTCCCACCCACGTAAGTTCCTACGCGTATCTGGTTCCTAGTTTTGTGGTGTTCTGCAAGAATCCGTGCCTTTTCTTCTAGCTGCATTAGCGAAATGGTCGCCTCGTTTTTTGGCCAATTGTTGGTAGGTTGCGCTTACGAAATGTTTGAATTGGTTAATTGCTTGATTGCCTCCACGTGGTGATCACCAAAATCCGGCAAAATTCTTGTTATATCTAAAGATATTGTCGGTGCGTAAGTGAATTCTTCTGTCGATTCGATTGTATCCAATGCCCGAATTCTTGTTGAATCCGTTATTGCAGTACAGCCTGGTTTTAATTTCAAGATCCCTGTTCCCTGAATGTATTGTGAACCAGCTGACCGGTCCCTACAGTAGAAATATATCTTTTTCCCTTCCTTCACATAGAACAACCAATCTTGCTTATATAATAGTGGTTGCCAAAGGTCCTTGAAGGTTGGCGTCAGGCGGACGTCGCACATGTTCCAGCTGTCCATGGTTGTCTGGCTCAAGAGCTCCGTCTCACAGGTTGGTTTGTTTCTCAGATAAGCTATTGGAATCGTAGCTTGACAGATGTAGTGTCCGTGGAGGTTGTAGCATTGTCGGATATATTCTTCGTCGGGAGTGACATATGTTATGCCGTTCATAGCCACGGCGAGGTATGGGGTGCTAGGTTTGATAAAAACAGTTAACGTTGTTGTACCCTTTACCTGGGTTATTGGGCTCGAATGTACTTTATACAGGTCGTAAACTGTAGTATCCAGTAGAGGGACGATGAGTTCAAATAGTATTCTTCCTTTGGTATACGTTACATGAAATTTCGCAATTCCGCTGAATTGTTCCGAAAGTATTTCTGTAGGTGTCAGGGGAAATTCATAAGTGGTAGAATCCATTATTTTCCTGGCTGCATCTAGTAGCTGTTGTGGCGACAAAATTGCCGGATGAAGAGTCCCTTGTTTAGCAAAAAGAATAGCATCTATGATGATGATCAGGCTTGAGTGATATTCCTGAATGGCTTTGTCCAGTTGGTCAGTCCACCCTAACAAGAGGTTCCTGACCTCCATTCCTTTGATTTCAGTCTGAGTTTTATGTAATTCTTTCCCCAGAGTGATAACCTCATTCATTATAAAGTGAGCTTCTAACGTTGTGTTTAGGAGTTGTGCGTGGAGGTTGTCGAATTCAGAACGCATGATGTAAGTTTGATTTGCTATTATTTCGGCCATCTGTCCTTGACCGGTGTATAATTTATCTAATTCTTGGTTGTAATAATGAGCATCGTCTTCTGTGAGGGTCCCAAACAGTACCTTGCTAATTGTTCCAATGAAAGAAAGAGGAGCGCTTCTTCTGATTCTAATCCTGTGGTATTGTTCCTTGGGGATGTCTCCCGTAAAAGCCTTCAAGAGATCGCTGTATCTGTCTCTCTGCGCCAGCTTGTCCCGCAATTGTTGTCCATACAGTTGGCTTGGGCAATTGCTGAAGTTATGATCCTTGCAAATCATTTCAATCTGGTGCAGGTGTTCGTCCAGCATTGGGCGGTGTCGAAGATAGTTTTTGATTTCTATTGAGGTAACCAAACGCCATTGAATATGGTAGATCTTCAGAGGTGGTAATTTTTCAAAGTACAATCCCGTGTTCTGTTCAAATGTCGTTATTCCAACGTCATCTGATGCGTCCAAATTCATCGCCAACCCGATGAACAGCAGTAGCGTGGTAATTCGATCCATGATTGTTATCTGCAAGGATAGAGGTTGTGTTATTCGGAATATGCGATTTTGAGTTTATCTTGATGTTTAGTGATGATTTTATTATTTTCTGCTTTTAAGACGACATTGTTTAAATCGGTTACGTCTATTATTTCATATGGCCCGACATAATGGGCATCTAATTTGCTTCTTGGTTCCTTTAATACGTAAGCTGAGTCTCCAATTTTGAATTGAACTGGTCTTGCGTGTCTATCGTAATATCTTTTGGATCGTTCCTTTGCGGTGTTTAAATTATCTGCTGCTATGTTGCGGGTTTCAGTCAGTCTTGTGATTAGATGAGTGAGGTAAGTTCCATAAGTATCCAATTCTTCTCCTTCTGGAAAAGAACTTGGTTGTCGGGCTGGTTTTCCAAAGATCAGCTCGTGCGGGGTGAAATTGGTAGCTTCGTGAACTGACGTGTTGTAGGATAGCGTTGCGAAAGGTAGGTACAGGTCCCAGTCCTCGTATGAATCCATGTAATGTTTTAAGTATTCTATAAGTACGATATGACTTCTCTCCAGAGAACCATTGGTTTGTGGTCTGTAACCTGAAGTAGTAACTTGTTTAATTTTGAAAATTTCTGCCAAGTGCGTCATGACTTTTCCCATAAAGCTTGTTCCTCTATCCGTTAAAATTTCACGAGGTGTTCCGAAAATTGAAATGAAATGTCTCGCGAACGCATCAGCTATGGTTGTAGCTTTGATGTTTGGTAGTGCAACGGCTATGCAATATTTGGTCAAGTTATCCTGCATGGTTAAGATGTGGCGGTTTCCCCCAGAAGTCTCAGGGAGTGGTCCAACAGTGTCTAGAGCGATTTTATCAAACGCTTCCAATGGTGTGTCTGTGATTAGCATCGGTTGTCGAGTTTTCGCTCTTACTAACTTCTGTTCCTGACAGCTTTTGCATTTCCTGATGAACTCTTGAATATCATTTCTCATTCCTGACCATGAATATTTTGCTCTTATACGTTTGTAGGTTTTTGTTACTCCTTTATGTCCTCCTAATAAACTGCTATGGGCTTCCTCTATTATTTGTTTTCGGATGTTTTCAGATGGTAACCTTATTGTTCCCAGGCATAGGGTAATCTCTATGCTGGTATCTTTAAATACTTTATTAATCAGGGCTTGATATCTCTGAATGGTAGGTCGATCCTGCTTCCTGGTTATAGTCAGTCGAATATTTGTTGTCCTGGTTTCTCTGAGAGCGGTTCTCAAGTTTTGCAGTGCCGAAACGACGTCTTCTTCTTTGATTTCTTCCCAAAAATTCCGTGTAACAAAAACGGTAAAGATTTGAAATTCTTGCCTGGATGTGGTAATGACTTGTCCTTTCTTTGGATTATTGTTGCAGAGGTCCTCCTTTCCGAGATAGCCAACATCGACAAGCATTCTTCCTCCAGGATCAATTAGTTGGCAATCTGCGGATGTCAAGTGTGCGTAGTTTCCCTTTGTGGTGATGAGCGTGTCTTCGCAATTTATTATTTTACAGCGGCCGTGATCATCTTGTTCTTCTTCCGATGATGAGTCTTCTGGGTGTGATGATAATGAGTCCGCTGCTGATTCATAGCAGATGGGCAGAGTATTACTAAAGTGCATTGGAGTGCTTTCTTGAATTTGTGTACCCGGTGGAGTCTGCGGTCTGGCAGGTTGTAGGGGTGGTTGTAAACCTTGGACATCTGGTCCGTCTGTTGGTGGTGTAGGAGGGTCAGGTAGTTCCACGACAGTAGACGCAGGCCTTATGGTAGTCTGACTGTTTTCCTCTTCGTCGAAAGATATTAAATCTTCAATATTTTGTGGAGTCTCGGAAGTGGTTGGACTTGGTATGAAATGATCAGCGGTTTGAGTGGAATGCGCTATTGGCATAAATGGAGAGGTTAGGTTGATATCATCCCGTAGTTCCAACAGATTTTGTGAAGGGGTAGGTAATGGTGATTTTATGATTGGTGTGATCCTGTCGGTTGGATCTTGATGTATTTTCCTTCTTCTAATTGATCGAGGTTGAGGCGTGATTGTCGCTTCATCAGAACTGCTGGTATCTTCCGTGTATGTTGGTCTTTTCTCCCGATCTCGTCGCAATTCATGGATGCGTCGACCAATGGTATCCGGCTGAGGGTCCGGGTTTGGTATTGGCACTTTGAACTCCTTGTCTTCTCGTGGAATTAAAGGGAGACAGACTGTAGGAGGGTTCCGGGATAAAGCGTCTGCGTTTTTGTTTATTTTCCCAGGCTTGTGAATAACATCGTACTCGTACTCTAAGAGTCTTAATTTCCATTTTACTAGCCGTGAAGTGGGGTCTTTAACTGAATGTAACCAAACCAGCGGTCGATGATCCGTGACAAGTGTAAATCTTCGTCCGAAGACATATGGTCGGAAATACTGTACTGCGTATACCATGGCTAGACACTCCTTTTCCGTTGCTGAATAATTTCTTTCGGCTGGATTCAAACTTCGAGAAGCGTATGCAATTGGTAAGTCTCGTCCAATTTCCCCTTGGCTTAAAACTGCCCCAATCGCATGATCCGAAGCATCCGTCGTGATAACAAATGGTCGTTTAAAATCTGGATATTGTAATATTGGTTGTGTACAGAGTTCTTTACACAATAGTTCAAAACTCCCTTGTTGTTCTTCAGTCCATTGGAAAGGGGTTCCTTTTCCCAACAGCTGAACTAGTGGTTTTGCCTTTAGAGAGTAATCCTTGATGAATCGGCGATAGTATCCCGTCAGTCCCAGAAACTGTTGCACATTCTTCTGTGTTTTTGGAATCGGAAAGTTTTTTACGGCGTGAAGTTTCCTAGGATCTGGTTTAACCCCGTCAGCAGACAAAATGTGTCCCAGATAGGCAACCTCTTTGCGTAGGAATTCGCATTTATTAGTCTGTAGAGTAAGTCCATATTCCCTGAGGCGATCGAATAGTTTTTTAACTTTAATTTCGTGTTCACGCAGCGATGAAGAAAAAACAATCATATCATCTATGAACACAAGTACGTTTTCCAGGCCTGATGTTACCCGGTTCATGACGCGTTGGAATGTCGGTGGTGCGTTCTTCAAACCAAAAGGCATACGCACAAACTCGAAATGTCCATGTGGGGTTGTAAACGCGGTCTTCTGTCTGTCCTTTGGGTTCATTTCAATCTGATGAAATCCATTTGCCAAATCAAATATTGAGAAGTATTTTGCTCCGCCTACCTTGTCTAGTATTTCTGGAATATTAGGTAATGGAAACTTGTCGCCTGTTGTTTTTTCGTTTAATGCACGAAAGTCGATTACCATTCGCCAACGTTTGTTACCATCGGCGTCCGGTTTCTTCGGTACATTCCATAAAGGAGAATTGTATGGTGAGATGGATGGTCTAATAATACCCTGCGATAGCAGAGCTCCAACCTGTCGTTGTATCTCCTCCTGATGTACTGGTGGGTACCGATACTGTCTAGTATTAATCGGAATGTCGTCTGTTGTGTAAATGGAGTGATGAAAATTTGGAACCTTGCCCAGGTTATCTCCAGGTAGGAAGAATCTATCAGAAAATTCCCTGACAATTTTGAACACATATTGTCGTTCTTCAGAGTTTAGATGATCGGTCCTTAAAAGATCTTGGATACGTGTAGTTCTGTCTTCCTTTGTTTCCTTTGCTAGATACGAAGGAATAGGATCGTCATCTGATGAGTCAAAAATCTCATACGGATGTATGCGTTGTGGTTCAATGTCGATTTCGATTTCGTCTTCTCCGGTGTTTGTGGCTAGGACATAGCAAATTCCATCATGATTGCAGACTGCTGCTTCTCCAATGTAGACCTGTTCAGGAGTCTTGATTCGTGCTAGGTACCCTTCCATAACCTCCGGATTTGCGACTGGAACTGCAATTTGGAGAGCTGTGCGTCCTGGTAATCTATGTTTAATTGGCAATACTGGATGCAGTTCCATCTCCTCAGCGTTACTGAAGAATATAGGTTTAATAGGTTGGTTACGAGTTACCAAGGTTTTATGGTAATAGGAAATTTCAGCCCCTTCCTGTAATAAAAAAGGGCTTCCTATGAGTCCATCAGCGGAAATAGGCAAGTCCTCTACTACGTAAAATTCCGTAGCAGATCCATTAATTTGCAAACTGGTAGTTCCCAAGGTTCGGATCGTAGATGATGCGAGCCCAGCGATTTTAAGACCTTCCTTCGATGTGATTCCGGCCTTTTCTCCTAGAGCATGAAGAACTACCAGATTTACAGAAGCTCCTCCATCAATTAGAAATTCTCCCGTTCCTTTTTCCAGTTCTGGAACCTTGATCCTGATGCGTGGGGTTGGTGCTTCCTTGATTCGTCTTCCTGCTTCTGGTCTGCAAATCGGACCATTTTCCGGCGATCTTCGTTGCGTACGCTCACCGCCTCGCCGTTTGGGTGAGCGTTGTTGGAGTTTAAAGGTTTCCTCAAAGGTGAGAAATTCCCTCGTGACTCCCTTCGATACTGGAATCGGGGTCTTTCGCGGCGAGGTGATTTTTCACAATCCTTCCAACCGTGTCCGACCGTACTGCAGTTTGCGCAATAAAAGTCGTAAACATCGTGTTTGGTGTTGAACGGCTCGTCATATTTTGGCGCCTCCGGTGAGTGGTTTGGAGAGCGTGAATAATCATGCTTACGTAAAGTCAACGCCGTTGCACGTGAAGCTCGTTCTTCGAACTCCGGTTCGGAACCAGATGTGCTGCGATCCCTTGGTCTTTGCCGATAGGGTGACGGTGACTGAGGGTACACACGCCTGTGTTCCTTCTCTCGAGGACGTCTCCAGCTGAGAAAATCCTCTTCTCTACGACGACTAGGTGATGCCTTCTTCTGAATCTGTCGTCGGTTCTTGAGGCGACGTTCAATTTGTAACACAGCTTCGTACGCCTCTTCTAAAGTTTTAATCTTTTTGTCCAGAGCGGCGATTCTCCAGGCCACACGCTCCGGTAAACCCTCAAGGAAATTCTCCAAGATGTCCATTTCCATCTCCTTGATGAGCTGATCCACGTTGGTCGTGTACCTCTCGCGGATCGCGATACGAGATCCATGGGCAAGTTTGCTGGCTCTGTCGATGTACTTCCTTAGTGATTCGTCCTCACGGATTTTAAGGCGCGAAACCTCAGCTTGGAAATACGCCAAGTTCTTCCCAGGAGCGTATCGTTTTTTCAAATGTTGTAACAATTGAGTTACATTGTTGAATTGTTTATCTTGGATACTAATCCGCGCCGGACCGGTGAGTTTAGTCAACACGATACTCAGATACTCTGTTTCCGACGTATCTGGTATTAACGCGAGCCCGTTTTCTACACTCTGAGCGAAAACCGACAAAGCTGGATTCTCGCCATCGAAAGTGGGTATCGGCGCGGTAGCGAATTGAATACAATTACGCTGTGTTAACATGGCCATAGAATTAGCCATTGTTAAGGTAAGATTCGCGACTTCGTCAGCCGAAAGCCTGGTTTCTGGCATTTTAACGCGAAAATCCTATAGAACAATTATAATACAAGTCCAGTTGTATCCACGGTATCCTTACGGATATTTATTCAGTGGATCCCACCGCTGTCACCAGTTTTGTTACGAGCCGGAGGGGGCGGCTGCGTAGCCGGGGCTTAATATAGGTAAATGGTAATTGTTAATGGCTTGACCAGTGTTGTTATTAACACTGGGAGCCTAAGGAAGTAGACGTGGAGACGAACCTACGTATGGCTAACGTAGGGAGCTCCAGGAGGTTGGCTATGGTGGACGAACCTACGTATGGCTAACGTAGGGAGCCACAGGAAAGGTGTAGAGTGGAGGACGAACCTACGTATGGCTAACGTAGGGAGCCTCAGGAGAGTGATATGCGGACGAACCTACGTATGGCTAACGTAGGGAGCCGCAGGAAGCGTTAGTATTAGGTCTCGTAACTTGATTGATGTACCTCGAGCGGTAAAGGTACACCTTAGTGGGTTTCTGGACAGTAAATATAATTGTACAATAGTTTGTAAGTTAAACTAGTATGAGTTTATTCTCTATTCCGGACCTTACAATTGTTGTGTGTAATTGTCGCGGTATTCAATGAATTGAACTCTAGGTTGTACGTTTGAAATGAGTTGAATAAATAAAGTTTAGTTTCGATTCCGCGAAGCAAGAATCTAATCCTTCTCGGTTTTCACGAACACGAGCAAACGGGGGCGGATTACAACGATTATAATAATGCTTAACAGCCGACAACGTACTGTATAGTTACTGTGAGTGCTTGAAAGGGACTTGAATACCCGATCTCGCAGAGTTTCCTCGTTGCAGAGATTATCCGAAAAAAGAACGTACTGACGTGTATCGAACTGATTCTAGACTTCAACTAGACCCGAGGTGCCCTTGTCGCCACCCTTTTTATACTCAAAAACTAGAGTAAAAAGGGTGGTGGGGACTGACTCTACGTGACCCGTAGGACCGCGCCCTTGCTTTGCGTTGGTCTCGAATTTTCTAGAAGACGGTTGGTGTCGGGTGCACACATCCGACTCCATATAAGGAAATTTCTTGAGAAGGGTTTGTAACACCATATAAGGAAATTTCCAAGACGGATACGTAACATAAGCAAAACGTTCGAGATCGGACTTTTGCTTATAACGTGTAGTTCCACTATTGTTTGATGTTAGCCGACTGCTTCGAACGTAGAAGAGGACCTTTAGTGAAAAAGAGGACGGAGCGAAAACAAACCGTTCTATGTCGGTGAGACAACTTAACTTTGTCATTTTTCATTTTTTTTTTTATAAAACTTTTTCCATCGTATTTCTGACATTTTGTTCGTGAAATGATACCAGACACGATATAATTCGGACCATATTTACTTGAAACAACTTATTATGTATCATTATCATTTCTATTAAATTAGAAAAAAGTTTTATCTCAAGTATCTGTTGTAACGTGGTGACACGCGTGCCCCCCCGTTACAATCGCTGCGCTTCCCCCACCCATGCGCCCACCTAACACTAACCCATAACCCTTCCCTCACCTCACCCCTTTTCCTCCCACCCACCGGTGTCGGACAGATGGAGGCGACGGACTGGCACAACGAGGACCACCCTCAACAGGAGCTTCGAGGCCGGCGACAGATCCACCCCTCCAGCAAATAAGGAACAACGTGCAGTTTCCAGAAATGATGATGAAGCGGCCCAAATTGACGAAAACGTCCACCCAGAGCCATCTGTCGCCGAGCCCGAAGACCTCAGGCCACCCGTCACCGAAGGAAGTCCGTCAGCCCCATCGATCCCGATCACCGGTGTATCGAAAATCGATCATCGATCCATCCCGGGCCGGAAGAGGCTCCCTTCCTAGACCCATCCCCCCCCCCCCAAATGTCCCGCGACGGTCTCGTCGTCGCATAGGGCATTGAGCCCTAGGCTACCATTAGAGAGTTTTGAGAGATCGTTATAAAGAATATTTAGAAAGTTTTGAGAAAGCGAGTTTTGTGGAGCGTTTGAGTGAGGAGTGTGATCGTGTGAGGTGTTTTGGGTGAGCCCCTTTCAACATTAATTGTATCTCGGTATTGCTTGAGATTGGCAACGTACCCCTTCTCGCTTCGACCCACTTTTTTGTCAACCCTCCTTTTTTCTTGTAAATTACGCGTAACGTAGAGACCTCCGCGAGAACCCATCCTGACCCGGTACCTTCCCACCCCCCCAGCTATTTCCTCCTCGCGCACTCCCCCGCGAAATTGTACGGACGAAAGTGCCCGGGAACCCTTCCCTTTGTAAACACCCCATACCCCCTTCCCTTTTTGATTTCGGTTGCCACAAGAAGTGGCTGGCGCCCAACAACGAATTTTGTATTTTCCGACGACCCCTTTCTTTTTGTTGTATAGAGTGAACCCCCGAAAGGGTCACAAATTTTGGCGCCCAACGTGGGGCCACGGAAAATAAAAGGTCTAAAACTCTCGCGTAGTCCCCCGTTATATTTGAAAATTTTCAAAATCAGCCGAGAAGGTGCCCGTTGCCGAGCCTCTTGTTGCCAGTTTTTTTTGCTAAGTATCGCCGGTCGAACGCGGCGTGGTGTTCGGAATTTGTTTCTCAAGAGTCCCAGAGGACAAATAAACATAGCCGACCCGACACGTACGCCGTTTTCGACCGAGCCGTTACCGGTATTGATATTTGTGAATTTGAAGTACTATCCGTGCCAAAAATATTATTTCCTTTTGGGTGTGCCCTCCAAATTCAAAAGTTTGTTCGTGGTTTGCCGATATCGTGGGCCCAGGCCGTGCCTTTTGCCGACCGTGGGCACTCTATCGAGCCTCTTTCGGTTCAAATCTTTTTTTCAGCTTCCCCCTTTCTTTCAGATTGCGATTGCAGGATACAGTATTTTGATTTTTCTATCATTATTGCATTTGATTTTTCAATTGTTGTGCCTGAATTTAAATTGTTTCCATTTCCCTTGTACCCCCCTATTCTTTTCAGGACCCTTTAACCCCTTTTTCGCCCTTTCCATTTTGGGAACTTTCGCGAACGAACCCAGTATTTGAAATACCGCGAAAATGGAGTCCGCCGAAGCCCGCGAGATGCGAAAGCACATCGGTGATTTAGAGATCGTGGAGCTAATTAGACTAATGGACCACGCGCAGTTGAATTTGCACGGTACCCCAGACGAGCTACGCGACCGCTATTTAAGGGCGGAAGTACGTCGCGTCCTTGGCCCGGAAGCCGCGCCATGGGACACGGCAAACGATAATACCAGTGACCGACTCCCATTTACCCTTTCCGCGGCATGGGTAGCACCCTCCGCCGACGATACCCCTCCTGAAGATCCCAGTAATCCTCCACCGGGTCAAGACAACGAACCTGCTGACGAAACCGATCCACCCGCTCAGGAAACTACCCCTGAATCTTTCCCCGAACTCCCGCACACGTCCTATGTCCCCAATCCCACCACTATGGTTTCCACTGCGACCATGACAACCACCACCACCACGGTCACTTCCGTCTCCCGTCCGACCCCCGCACAATCTAGGTTAATCAACCCTGACCAGTCACCAAACGACCCACGGCGCGATAGGGTAACGTTCGCGCCGGATCCGGTCGAGGAAAGACCCAATTTTACCGTAAATTCCACTCCCAACCTCCCGGATAATCCTTTCGATAACCCTCCCGTAATACCGACCCCTCCACGTCAACCCGATAACCCTTTTTCCCGCTTTTCCGACTTTTCCCACCTGTATCGCGACGACCAAGAAATCATTCCACCCTCCTTGAGTAGCACGCGCATCCCCGTACGGATCCAGGAGCCCCCAATACCCCTTTCGACCCGATGGTCCAACCCTATCCCAGTCCTACGCGGACAATACCAAAATTTCACGTACTCATTGCCGAATCCGCTGGACCACCAGCCCGACCCGGCTCCTCTCCCTTACCCGTCAATTCCGCCCCCATCACGTCCTGAAGTTTCCCTGTCCCGTACCAACCCTTTCCACCCTTTGACCGGCGAACCCCGGGGCCCCACGCGCGGGTCAGGAGGAGACCGCGCTGCCGAACTTTTCCGCAAGTGGCGAATCTCATTCGCGGGGGCCCCCGGGGAGGACGGAGAAGGGTTTCTAGAAACCCTAGCCGAATACGCGACCGGACACCGACTAACGGAGGAAGAAATGTTGCTGGCGATCCCCTTCGTCCTCACCGGTTCCGCGCGGGCCTGGGCCCGGGGCCAGACGAACAATTGGTCCACCTATGAGGAGTTCCTGGAGGGATTCCGCCTCCAATTCATCCCGACGAACTACCAGGACCGATTATGGTGGGACGTAATCACGCGAACCCAGGGAGAGCGGGAGACCCTGGCGGAATATTTACGCAAATTGTAGGTGATGTTTGCCTGCGTCAATCCCCCCGTCCCCGAGCGCGAGCGATTGGCCATCGCGAAAAAAAACCTCCACCCACGATATAACTATGTCGTTGACTTCCATCCTCCCCGATCGTTTAACGACCTCCTTAAATTAGGAGCATGGGTAGACGAGGCCCAAAGATACACCCGCGATTATCGCGAACCCCCACCAGCGGAAACGACCCTTATTCCCGAATGCGGGTATATACCGCGCGAAGTTCTCGATCCAGACTGGCGGCGGCGGCGGCCGAAACCGCCCCGCCATCCTCACACCGCGCTAAGCCTCGTAATCTTCTTCCCAGACACTCTACCCCTCCTAACTCGCCCCCAAGAACCCGTATAGCACTCCCTGGGCCACGTACTCCTCCCCCGTCACCGCCACAGCCCCGAAGAAACCCTTATGCATCCCAGTACTCCAATACAGCCCGATCCTCCACCCCCGATCGCCCTGCTACACCTCCTCCTCCCCTAACGATTACCGAAATCCCGAGTTTAATGTCCCTTCCAATGACACCACCTCCTGCCGGTAGTAATGTCCCGAAATCCTCTAATGCATCGACTACCAACCGCCATACTTCATACGCCCAAGCGACTTCCGGTTCCCGACAACAGCCTCCCCGTTCCGCGGTCCCAACCTCCCAATCTCCCCTGCCCGGCCAGTGCTGGAATTGCGGCCAGCAGGGACACTGGTTCGGTACTTGCCAACAAACGCGGAGAAAAATTTTGCTTCCGGTGCGGAACGTTTGACGTGATCGCACCGGAATGCCCGAGATGCCTATCGGGAAACGCACACGGAGGTCGGTGGTAAGGGTCGACGCAACCTCCCCGAAAACACCGATCCAACACCCCGGATCCCGTGTCCTACGCTCCCCACAAATTCCTCCAACCGCCCCCACTCCAACCCCAAGGAAATCCCTTTTAGTAGAGTCCCGTACAGAACCCTATCCCGGCGATAACCGCATTTTCCTCCCTTTACAGCACGGTAAATACATTTTCCAAGCCCTCCTCGACACCGGCGCAACCCATTCTTATGCAGGTCCCAAAATTGCTGAATTATTTAGACCACATTTAACCCCTTCCCAAGACTGCATAATCCTAGCCAATAATATAAAAGAGAGAATCCTCGGGGAAGTCACCGTCGCGATCCAGGTCAATGACGAAATCCACAACCTCCCCCTTCGCGAAAGCGAGTCATTGGGGTATGAGGTAGTCCTAGGGGTGGATTTTATCGCCCGATTTGGAGTGACCATAGACGGAGATCTAAGGACGTGGCGGACTCCGAACGGACCGCTTCACCCCTTTTACCCTGAATCCTATCCCCACCCTTTTCCCATGAACCCGTGCGCCGGACTTTCCGAAGCAACTCCCGAGGAAATCTCGGGAATTCAAACCCTCCTGGACCACCTCATTCCACCCCCATCCTCCACTCTAGGAACCACTCCTCTCGTAACCCATTCCATAAATGTGCAAGGTCACCATCCAATTAAACAACGTCCCCGTCGTATGGCTCCCCGCGTTTTAGAAGCTGCCCAAAAAGAAGTAGATTCCATGCTCCAAGCCGGTATAATTGAACCCTCCTCTAGCGCTTGGTGCAGTCGTCCTGTCCTAATTCCCAAACCCAATGGCTCCTATCGATTTTGTATTGATTACCGTGACGTTAATAAAGTCACTAAAAAAGACGCCTATCCCCTCCCTAGCATGGACCGTATTCTTGATAGCCTCCGAGCAGCCCTTATATTTCTAAATTAGACCTCAGCCAAGCGTACTTCCAAGTCCCCCTTGATCCCTCCAGTAAAGAAATTACCGCGTTTGCAGTCCCGGGTAGAGGCCTTTTCCAATTCACCCGCATGCCCTACGGCCTCACCAACGCCCCCGCAACCTTCCAACGAATAATTGATAAATTGATTACCCCCGATTGGGAACCCCATATTTTTGCGAATTTAGACGACGTGGTAATCGCGACCGTCACGTATGAGGAACATCTAGAATGGCTCGCGAAAGTCCTAACCCGTTTGAAAGAAGCCCACCTTGAAATCAACCGTGAAAAAAGCGAATTTTGTTGTTCCGAAGTCCGATACCTTGGTTTCCTAATAAATAAAGACGGCATGATAGCCGACCCCGAAAAAATTGAACCCATCCTTTCATACCCTCCTCCCACAACCCTTAAACAACTCCGACGTTTCCTCGGCATGGTAAAATGGTATTCCCGATTTTTAAAAGATGTTTCCAAAGACCAAACTCCCCTTACCCGCCTTTTACAGAAAGATGTTGCTTGGGAATGGGGTCCCGAGCAAGCGTCCGCTTTTGAAAGCTTAAAAATTGCCCTCACCAAAACTCCCGTCTTGGCTCGTCCCGATTTCACCCTTCCCTTTTCCCTCCAAACAGACGCTAGCGATACGGCTATCGGGGCAGTTCTCGTACAGACCGTAGACGGTGAAGAGCACCCGATAGCCTACGCTAGCCGTTCCCTCACCCGCGCGGAGAGAAATTACTCCGTGACCGAAAGAGAGTGTCTGGCCGTCGTGTGGGCGACCTAGAAATTCCGCCCCTACATTGAAGGTTCCGAAGTCACCGTGGTGACGGACCATAACAGCCTCCGGTGGCTTCACCACCTTAAAGACCCCACAGGACGATTAGCCCGTTGGGCCTTGACCCTTCAAGGCCAACCTATGAAAATCGTGCACCGTAGGGGAACCCACAACGTCGTGCCAGACGCTCTCTCCCGAATGTATGGCGACCCCATAGACGGCATGGCTGCCGTTGGCAATGACCCTGACCCATGGTACTCCAATAAACTCCGTGATGTTAGTGATTTTCCCTCCAAATATCCCGACTGGACTATTGAAGACAACAGATTATATTACCACCGGTCCTAATTCCCTCCTAGATCCCATCGTCCCCGACCTTGACGGTTGGAAATTAGTCCTTCCCCTTTCCTTACGCCAAAAAGCCCTTTCTGACGCCCACGATCCCCCCCAATCCGGTCACCTTGGCATTGATAAAACCTGTTACCGCCTGACGCAGGACTTCTACTGGCCTGGAATGTTCCAGGACGTAGTCCAATTTGTCAGACGGTGTCTCCAATGCCAACAAAGTAAAGTTTTGCAGCGGCCACCGGCGGGGTTGATGCGGGAGCGCCTGGTGGAGGCGCCCTGGACCGTCGTGGCTGCTGACATTATGGGTCCCTTCCCTCCCAGTAAATCCCAAAATAAATATCTCCTTGTTTTTCAAGACCTTTTCACAAAATATATCGAAGTCAAACCCCTCCATAAAGCTTCCGCTAAACCAATCCTTTCCGCTTTTGAGTCCATTGTCCTCCACTGATGGGGATGCCCCAAATTCCTCCTTACGGATAACGGTACAGAATTTTGTAACAGAGACGTGACGAACAGACTGACGATGTACGGAATCAAACAGACGACAATTCGTCCTTACCACGCCCAAGCCAATCCCGTCGAAAGTGTTAATCGAACCCTTAAAACAATGATCACTACTTTTATTAGAGAAGGCCATCGAAATTGGGGCAAACACCTTCCTGAATTCTGTTTTGCCTATAATACCGCCGTACATTCCTCTTCCCTCGTTTCTCCCGCGTTCCTCAATTTTGGTCGAAACCCCCGTCCCATCCAAAACCTCCGCCACGAAATTAAATCCGATTCTTTGATAATTCCCCGAAATCCCCAAGACTGGTCCAACCGCATCTCCCGTCTAACCCTTTTATATGATATAGTACACAGAAACCTAGAGAAAGCCTCCTACCGTCAAGCCTCCTATTACAATCGTGGGCGTCGTGACGAGCGATACCAAATCGGTGACCTCGTCATGAGACGCCAACGAATTCTTTCCTCCGCTGCCCACAACTTTGCATCCAAACTAGCCCCTAAATTTTCAGACCCTTATTCAATTTCCAAAATCCTTTCCCCTGTTGTTTATGAACTAAAAGATTCAGTTGGAAATATCATTCCAAAAGTTCACATTAAAGACCTTAAACCCTTTAGACCTTCGCCAAATTGTGACGATTCAGTTCCCGATAACCCCCTCTCGAGTCAAGATACCGATGATGTTTCCCAACCAGGACCTTCTTCACAAACCCATGACATTCCCACCCAACAAACACCACAACAGACACCCACGCAAATGTCCCCTTCCTCACCTATCCCTACTCCAGCGCCTCGTCGAGGACGAGGGAGACCCCGAAAAATCCAAACACCCCAAAACATTCCACCGATAATAAACACACCTCCCACTCCTATCCCACTCCCTCGGCGAGGGCGAGGGAGACCCAGAAAAATGCAAATACCTCCAAAGAATACCCAAGTCACGATGCCTATACCCGTTCCTACTCCACCCCCTCGTCGCGGACGAGGAGGGCCCCGAAAAGTCCAAATACCCCCAAACCCTACGCAAATCATACCCTCCCAACAAACTCCTGCTCCACCCCCTCGTCGAGGACGAGGACGACCCCGAAAATACCCCTTAAACCCTTCAGTAAACGTAGTAAAAACTGACCAACCCTCCATACCTCCCCTCATGTCCCGGCCTGTTCCCGACCCAGAAAACTCCTACGTATCGACGATACGTAAACAAAAAATTTGGCGCCCGTAAGAAACGATAAAATTTACCCTTCCAAACAGCCTGACCAAACTAATAGCCATTTCCCTCCCCTTAATCCTCATAAAAAAATTCTGGACACAACAATCATCACAATACAAAGGCAGGTAAAATTAAGTAATATTTCTCCACCCACCGTTTAGCTTCTTCCCCCTTTTCTTTCATTTGGCCAGATACTAATTCACTTTCATTGCAGGTCCATCAATAGTAAATTACACTCCACAAACGGCAACAGGAGGGTCGCTCAGGCCCGCGACCCCCCCTCGATGAGAGCGCAGCATGGACGAATGAGTGACCGCGATTAAGAGCCCACCGATTATTGTATTTCTTTTGTCTCACCTTCGCCATTCGCTTCACTTTTGTTATATTCCCCATTTCCGGTCAAGGAGGGGGGGGGGGTGTTGTAACGTGGTGACACCCTTGCCCCCCCCCGTTACAATCGCTGCGCTTCCCCCACCCATGCGCCCACCTAACACTAACCCAAAACCCTTCCCTCACCTCACCCCTTTTCCTCCCACCCACCGGTGTCGGACAGATGGAGGCGACGGACTGGCACAACGAGGACCACCCTCAACAGGAGCTTCGAGGCCGGCGACAGATCCACCCCTCCAGCAAATAAGGAGCAACGTGGAGTTTCCAGAAATGATGATGAAGCGGCCCAAATTGACGAAAACGTCCACCCAGAGCCATCTGTCGCCGACCCCGAAGACCTCAGCCCACCCGTCACCGAAGGAAGTCCGTCAGCCCCATCGATCCCGATCACCGGTGTATCGAAAATCGATCATCGATCCATCCCGGGCCGGAAGAGGCTCCCTTCCTAGACCCATCCCCCCCCCCCCCCCAAAATGTCCCGCGACGGTCTCGTCGTCGCAGCGGCAACGACGAGCCGGCATTGAGCCCTAGGCTACCATTAGAGAGTTTTGAGAGATCGTTATAAAGAATATTTAGAAAGTTTTGAGAAAGCGAGTTTTGTGGAGCGTTTGAGTGAGGAGTGTGATCGTGTGAGGTGTTTTGGGTGAGCCCCTTTCAATATTAATTGTATCTCAGTATTGATTGAGATTGGCAACGTACCCCTTCTCGCTTCGACTCCCTTTTTTGTCAACCCCCCTTTTTTCTTGTAAACTACGCGTAACGTAGAGTCCTCCGCGAGAACCCATCCTGACCCGGTACCTTCCCACCCCCCCAGCTATTTCCTCCTCGCGCACTCCCCCGCGAAATTGTACGGACGAAAGTGCCCGGGAACCCTTCCCTTTGTGAACACCCCATACCCCCTTCCCTTTTTGATTTCGGTTGCCACAAGAAGTGGCTGGCGCCCAACAACGAATTTTGTATTTTGCGACGTCCCCTTTCTTTTTGTTGTATAGAGTGAACCCCCGAAGGGGTCACACTGTTCAATCAGCTACAGTATCACAATAACCAGTTTTTATTAGATTATATAAATATTTGCATTTCATTATAAAATGATAGTTTCATTTTATTGGTAGTCTTATTAATAAAATGAAACTATCATTTTCACCAAGTAAATATGGTCCGAATTATATCGTGTTTGGTATCATTTTAATGAGAAAAATGTCAGAAATATCATGGAAAAAGTTTTATAAAAAAAAAATGAAAAATAACAAAGTTCAGTTGCCTCATCGACATAGAACAGTTTGTTTTCGCTCCGTCCTCTTTTTCGCTAAAGGTCCTTTTTTACGTTCGAAGCAGTCGGCTAACATCAAACAATAGTGGAAGTACATGTTATAAGCAAAAGTCCGGTCCCGAGCGTTTTGCTTATAACGAGTCTATACTGTATGTGCGTGACGCCCCTTTCCTTGAGGTAAATCTGCAAATATCTCGGAAACGTTGCGAGCTATGGCAGAAGGTTAAGAGAACTTTTTTGTAGGAAATTAAATTTCCTACTATCTATTTTGTATGACATTTTTTGATCAGATGCGTTGTTTTCGAGATATATCGAGATATTTAAAAGTTCCGAAGCCGCACCAACATTATAAGGATGAAGAGACACTATGGCCCCTTTCTTTGAGGTAACTCTGCACTATTCTGAGCTGTATTCACTATTCCCAGCTGTAAATGCCACTTCCAGCGCAGCTGTGCAGAAGAAGAACAAGAAGATTTTTATGTAACATTTTGCCATAGTTCGCACCGGTTCGTAGATATTTGCAGATTTACCTTAAGGAATGGGGCGTCACGCACATATTCCGTATAAAGTCGTGGAGTTCTCCCTCTCACTGAGTTCTCCGCGTACTTTTGTATGATTTAATCTACGTTGTTAGTTAGGTAGAGGTTCTTGCTTACCTTTCGCTGGGCGAGGATACCTGTAGAAATAAGTCGTCCTGGTGGATGTAGACAGTAGGGTAGACGTTTAATTGATTCACACACTTCCGAGCTCAACAAATGTTTATTGGTAGTTCGTACAGTTCTTAACTTGCGCGTGTTTTACAATTGACGAATTGCTCTGTCGGGTCTCTGGGTCCCGTAGCAGAGTCGTATTTTGCGGATTTTGTACGCGTGTTAGAATAAAATCCGGATTCGCGTTAACGGACTGGCCGATTCTGAACGAGTTTCACGGAAGTGATCGGGTCGCGATGACTTTTGAGTCTGCACTAAATTTGATCTGATACGAGTTCTGTACTATAGTTGGTCTGAACGCGGGCGGTTTTGTCACGTTATTATATATTGATTAATGAGGTCGACTTTTGATTTGGCAATTCGGGTGAACCACCTCGTCCGGATCGTCAGCGTTCTGGCCGTACGACGACCCGGCTGAGTTGCTCACTCAGAATTTTTGCGGAGCGATGAATTTGGATGGTGTAATAGAAGTTCAAAGAATTTGTATCGCGAAATGTAAGTTTAAAGAGTTTGGGCGGCGAAATAGCGGCTTAAAGAGTTTGGGTGGCGAAATAGAAGTTTTAAAGAATGCGTCACAGGACGTGACATCCGAGATATTTCTTCTTCTTCCTGTTCTTCTTCTGCACAGCTGCGCTGGATGTGGCATTTACAGCTCGGAATAGTGAATACAGCTTAGAATAGTGCAGCGTTACCTCAAACAAAGGGGCCACAGTGTTTCCCCATCCTTATAATGTTGGTGCGGCATCGGAACTTTTAAATATCTCGATATATCTCGACAACTACGCATCTGATCAAAAAATGTCATAGAACATAAATAGTAGGAGATTCACTTTCCTACAAAAAGGATCTCCTAACATTTTGCCATAGCTCGTACCGTTTCCGAGATATTTGCAGATTTACCTCAAGGAAAGGGGCTTCACGCGCATATTCCGACATATTTCTTCTTCTTCTTGTTCTTCTTCTGCACAGCTGCGCTGGAAGTGGCATTTACAGCTGGGAATAGTGAATACAGTTTAGAATAGTGCAGAGTTACCTCAACGAACCGGGCGACAGTGTTTCTTCTTGCTTATAATGTTGGTACGTCTTCGGAACTTTTAAATGTCTCGATATATCTAGAAAACTACGCATCTGATCAAAAAATGTCATAGAACATAAATAGTAGGAAATTTAATTTCCTACAAAAAAGGTCTGTAACGGTTTTGCCATAGCTCGCACCGTGTCCGAGATATTTGCAGATTTACCTCAAGGAAAGGGGCATCACGCACATATTCCGAGATATTTCTTCTTCTTCTTGTTCTTCTTCTGCACAGCTGCGCTGGAAGTGGCATTTACAGCTGGGAATAGTGAATACAGCTATGAATAGTGCAGAGTTACCTCAAAGAAAGGGCCCACAGTGTTTCTTCTTCCTTATAATGTTGGTACGGCTTCGGAACTTTTAAATATCTCGATATATCTCGAAAACTACGCATCTGATCAAAAAATATCATACAACATAAATAGTAGGAAATTCAGTTTCAAAAGGTCTGTTGAGGGCACAGACTCCTTGTGCCATGACCTGTATGCGTGCACTTACACAATCAACGGAAAGCATGCACGTATACGCCATGTGTGACAGAGACACTTGATTTCGTAGATTCCATTTTTCGTCTCGATAATTGCATAAATGGAATTTTCGCGGGTACAGCACACACGGATAGACTTCGCTACAGGTTGGTCAGGTCCGCTTTAACGCTAATAAACACCATACGTTGCGAAAAATGGAATTTTCGAAACTGTACTATTGAGACAGACGCTGTTGTAAGCAAACAACATGGCTGCCGAATGCTGTGTTCGGCTACATTTTGCGAATATTGTACGATTTAATCGTTTTTTTACTGATAACAGAGCTGACCAACTTTCCTTGAACTAGCACAATATCACTGAAATTCGATTTTTCACAATTTATCACTTCTGGAAGACGTAAAATGGCATCTACGATTTGCACGCATCAGACGTCAAATAGACATAAGAATAGTTCACTGATTCTCCGTCAGAGGCATTGATGGTATATTTGATCACCTTATCATCAGGGTCGATAAAACCACAAATCAGTCGATAAATGTAAATTCAATAAATCAGACGATAAATGTAAGGCATAGTTGCCGTAACGTATTAAGACTTCTGTCACGGTGTTGCCACATCTGTTACAATTGTAACAGGCTCGATCCGATTTTGATTCCAGTCAGACATAGAAAAGAATAGTGCGCTCGAGAGAAAGAGATCCGAGAATGAAACAATACATATACTAATGTGTGCAACCATAAAACTTTTTTATTCATATTTATAATCATGTTTTTTTATCAATGAAATTGCAGATAGAATACTTGAAATGATATGCCAGAAAAATGAATTATAATACTTGCACCATATACAGTGAAAACTTGATAAATGTAACTATTGCCGGTCCACTTCGCAACTGTTATGGAATAGGAGAATCATTTTTCGAATTTAATTGTCTAGTCAATAAACACTGACTAGAAACAGTTAGTAGCTAAAGACGAAAGAGAAACTGAAACCGGGATTTATTGCCTTCATTTAAATGCCCCATGTCAATGTGACCATACTAATGCACAGAATAAAGTTTTTTATTTTGTAGTTTTTATTAATAAAAATTTCACTATCATGTGGAGAAGATTTTTCTGATTAAAATGAAGCTAAACACAATATAAATTGGTCAACATTTAGTAGCATAATATTGGGTTAAATGTTGTGCTTGCGAGTATTTCTCTCTTTGTTTATCCTTCTTGCGCTATGCTTTTCTATGTTCGGAAACATCAAAGAACGACGGATTCGTGGTGCTGGTAGAGGTAGAATGAATGAAATAATACACATAACGTAAGTACGCGACCATAAAGACTTATAGGAATGAAAATTACCTGACATAATAATTTCAAGAAGGGAATAAGAAATAAAGAAATGAATAATGAATTTTAATATAATTCTGTCACACTTAGCCTGTGACACCCTGTATATGCAGGTACAATTATATTAAAATTCATTATTATATTTCAGATGAACAAAAATTTCAATAATACGTGGCTGGAGTGGTTGTCACGGTAACCGACGATGTAGACGTCGCGGAGAAAGAAGAGGCATTGTTTATATTCATTGATTATATTTCAATCAATAAATATTGTATATTATAGATCAATTTACATGTTCCTATAAGTTTTATAGTCGCGTACGTTATGTGTATTACAGAGTCTCATCGAATCTGTCGTAGCGTGTGTGTAACGGCCGAGAGTTGTTTTTATTGGGCTCACGGGTCTTTCCTGATCGCATGCGTTGTTGACGTTGTTTGACTTTACTGGTTGATTTTGTCTAAGTTAAATGTTTTATTCTATTTATTTATTCGGCCCTTCGTTCTGTGGCGATTCCTGATTCCGTTGATTCTGTTGTTCTGTTGTTTTGTATAATCTGTTTACTGCGGCGCGACATATAGTAATACAGTGTGTCCTGCAATCTGCGCAATCTGTGGATCTTATTCGGGTTGATTCATTTGATTTCATTTTATTTTTCCTTATTGTTTGTAATTTGTAATTTATATGTAATTTATATTTATTTCATTCCACCCTATTACAAACGTATGATTCATATTTATATATAATAAATAACCGTAGTATTGATTTTACTAACTGATTTATCTTCCATCTTGATCTGTCTGGAAGCTTGATTTGATGTTCGTGTGCTTTATACCGTCGTGAAAGGACTGTATATCAGACTTATCTTTGATGATAAGTTTGATGGTAAGTATGGATTCCTAGGATTGCGCGGCTGCACGATGGATGGTTTTGCAGTCGATAACTGTGTGTACCGGGTAACTGTCGCGCGGTAGGTAATTGCTGCGCGGCAGATAATTGGTCTGTGGATAACCGTTACGGAGCGAGCGGCCGAGTATTATGTGGTGGATGGAATATTTGCGGTTGGTAATATCTCTGGTGCTGCGGTTGGTTACCGACTAGGGATAGCTTTACGGCTTAACTTCGGGCAGTATTGCATGCTTTACTTATTACGATGCGTTTTGCTATCGTTATCTTTCGTAGGTACCTTACTTCTGGTTTTCATCGCTGTGATTTATTGAAAGTTGTTGAAGTATTTTCGCTTTTATTTCCGCTTTTCGCTTTTGAACGTTTATATATTCTGTATAATTAGTTGATTAATTTGATGATTTGCTGGTTAATTTGATGGTCGACAATCATTATGGTATGGACTAGGGAATTCGAACACTAGGTATCTATGTTCTTTATGGTTTATGGTCGCGCTCTTTATTTTACTTCGCCTGGTTTCCTATCTTAGTTGACGTTGACATGGTCATCGGTCATCTATGATGTGATGTGATACGAAGTGTTAAGTGATAAGTGTCAATTGAACTGAATTAATTAATTAACACTAGATTGCCTAAGGCAGTCATTTTGACTGCTTTTCAATTTCAATTAGAAAAACAATTGTGTATAGAATGATACAGCTTCTTCGAATTTTGTGACTTTTTGTACAACATATAAATGCGTTTATTAATCATTGTAGTTGCCTCCCCCCCCCCCTCTTTCATTTCCGGTATATATATATATATATATATATATGTGTTATACCTGTATTGCCTAAGGCAGTCATTTTGACTACTTGGAAAATTTTAAATAATAATCAAATGACTTTTATTATTGCATTGAGTAAATTTCTGATATGACCAGATCGGCTCCGAATTCGCATAACAGTTTATATATTTTTTGATTACCGTCACTTGTACGTGACTTGTTATTCGAATCTTTATGCCAGCCCTGCCCACGTACCTCATTCCCCTTGAATGCGCGATAACCTAATTCAGGCGAGAAGGAGGATCATTGATTGTTAATACTTACTAATAACTTGCTATATGACTGTAAATAGTATAAGATATATTAAAAATTAATTTTAAACAAATTTCTTTACACATTAGTTATTCTTTTACAATGCAGTCATTTTGACTGCTTTGGGGCAATATAGGTATATACTAAGTTTCAGTCTTTCTAGTGTTAATTGAATTGAATTTATTGAAATTATTGAAGTTTGAATTTTCTAATTTAAATTTTGTATTTATTCGTGCGGATGTGATTGCTGTGACAGTGCGCGTACTAATGTGCTACGCTCGGAGGTATTGTATTGTAGTGTAAGTGCAGTGTATTTGTTAATGTGGTATCATTAGCTCCGTTTTGTGCATTTTATGCATTCGGTGCATTTATCTTACTTACTATTATATATTATATATTATATGCTGTATTATGTTATATTATATTATGTTATATTGTATTATGTTATAATATTGTATTATAGTATTGTTATTGTATTGTATTATACCATGATCATATTGTATTATTTTATTTATGTTATTAATGTTATTACATCCAAGCTACGTTCAATCTACGTTCAATTGCGTTCAGCCTGCGTTCAATCTGTGACCATTTTAGGCATTGAATATATTATATGTTATATTATAATATTATTATTTTAGACCTTGGATTGTGTCCAGTTATTCAGCTATATTAGTTAGCTATGTTAGGCTATACTTAACCAGTATTCTGTATTAAATTGTATTGTATTGCATTATTATTATATAACTTCCTAACTTTCTATTCCATTATATTATTATAATTGAGTAAGTAAGTGTACAGAGTAATTAACAATGGCATATGGCATATCGAATTGCATTGAATTAAATTACTTGATACAGATTATTAATATGTGTCTGCTTTATTTTACCTGCTGTGATTATAGCTGTGGTTATATCTGTGATGATTATATATGCGATTATATTTGCGGTTATATTTATTTGACTTAGTTTAATGGGTCTTGTATTATGGAATTTAGAAGAGTCTATCTGGATTGGATGGATTAATGAGTTTATATCATATGCGTATATTGCGTTTATAATCCCTTTGCATATTTTAAGGGTGGGTTTGATTCTGATTCTGGTTTCTTGTTTCTTGGTTCTTAGCTCCTTAGTTCCTCTTGTAGTATCATGCATTGTTTCAAAGCTTTCGGGGGTTGTTTGGGCTTCCAGGCATTGTCAATTAATTGTAGACTATAAGATGTATCATATATCCTTTAGCAATTTAGATATGAATGACGTGTAACGACATTGGTTTATTGGTTTATTGGTTTATTGTTCGCCGTTCACTATTCACTATCCTTATTCTTTTCTTATTTTTATTCTTGGTCACTTGACATGTTTCAGTGACTTCTTCTTCAATTGAGTGTTACGTTTTACGTTCCATGTTCCTATAATATTATTCACTGCTCTTTTGTAGCTCTTCGTACCCCCCCTCAGGATAATGTTTTGCATACTATGATTAATTCAATTTTAGTGCAGCTGTGACAGTTGTGAATCTGTGTATTTTGAATACTTACGGTACATTATGCAGTCTTTTGTACATTAATTACCCTTTCTTAATTACAATTCTGATTCTGATTTTGATTCTGATTTGGAAAGTGTTAGTTCAGTATTGGTTAATACGGCTGGTGCTCAGAGAGGCATACGCTGCAGTAGTCCGTCCTGCATGATACAATGTCTATATGGTTTTCTATACATGCATATATGCGTTATGGCTCCTTAAATTCTTTGAATTTCTTGACCGTGAATTTCATATGACTTTCTTATAGAAGTGTCGGGCTTGGTTTAGCACCTATATGCCTTTTCTATTAATTGGTATTAAAGGGGGTTTAATGGAACTGCATCATTTAAACTGACTATGGTATGAGGAGTTTAATTAATTATCTACATCGGTATACTTATTAAATTGATTATATTTGGAGTGTTTTCGTTACATATTATATATACACATATGTTCATAGTAACTTTGATCTATTGTAGCGTAGTTTAGTTTTCTTGTACCTTTATATTATGATTTAGTAGTAATATGGTTGTATGTGGGGTTTATTATTGATTAGTTTTCACCACGCGCTGTATTGCATCGACTTACCTGTATCAGTATTAATATTAATACCACACTTATCGGAGCTGTATTATAATCCAGTAACAATCTAATCTATTCAATTTACAACTATTTGAATTGTTTGATCTGCCTTATGGTTTATGCCGATTTAGGTCTCATGTGCTCCCCATATTATATCAGATGGGTATTCTCTTCTCCTGTTATCCGTTAATTACACTCTACCTCCACTTCCATTGGCTGGCATTAGGGCTTCCTGCAAATAGACCAGCATTATGTTACATTTTACATTTAATACTATGGTTAATTTCTGATGTTAACTGTTCTGTCTCTTCCTATTATTCTCATTATGAGGTATATGTTGCTACTTATCTTTATTGATGATTTGCTCGCAATAATTTCTAATTGTTTTTTATTGCCTTCATTTGATTATTGATTGTACTCCATCATGTTCGCTTGCCAACCACGTTGAGGTTGTGGTCGCGTAAATGTTCCTGCAAGTAAATTTACGTAACTTAATAGTTTCAATGAATGGTTTCAATTATTAGTATTACATTACGCTCACCTATTTATTTTCTTCCCAGCTTACTTTCTGGTTATACCCTATATTCTATATTTTATACTGTACCTTATTTACCTTTACCTCTGATAATAATTAGTAGCATTCTATGTTATGTTATGTTTGCTTCTCTTCTCTCATGGCTGGCTTGCTATTTGCTATCTGTCTGGCGACTTTATTTTACTTTACGGTTCACATCCTTGGTTTATTTCATCTCAAATTTATGGTTTATCTTGAGTTTAATTTGATGTGATTATATTGTGCGCTAGTGTTGAATGTTAAATATTCCTCTTCTGCTATTTGACTGCTAGACTGTATACATGTATGTTTGACGTTTTAGGTTTTGGAGGTTTTGTTGGTCATTTGCTTATGTCCAGTTCACATATGCTCGCTTGCCTGCTTGCGTGCAATACTACTTATGTTTACTTCACAGTTTCTCACGTTCTCATATCACTTACTGTTTCTTTTACTGTTAACTATTCATTAACTGCTCTATTGCATTAGATGCATTAGATGCATATATATATTTATTTCCCGTTGTGTTTGTGATTTGATTTAACCAGTTTTAGTATGTTTAGTATGTTTAGTATGCTTATTATGACAGCTGTTATTGAATGTATGGGCTCCTCTATTCTATTCATGAGCTTCATGTGCTTATTAATTCCTATTCATTATTCATTATTTATTTATTCATTCACTCATTCATTTATTCATTTATTTATTCATTTATTCTTTACTCATTATTTATTCACTATTTATCGTTGCATATTTGGGGCATTCGAAGCGCTACTCGAAGCGCTATGCTTGTCATGAGCGCGTGTGTATGTGTGTAAAGTATGTATGGGACTGGTCATCGAGGATTGCAGCCTACCAAGATGTGGCACAGTCAACCGGGGAAAGGACTCGCCCCGGCCCCTGGCTGTGCTGAAGAGCAAGCCCTGTTAAAACAGGTGAACACATTGCACGACCACCCGTTGAGCAGGAGCTCCGGTTCCTGGTCGTGGCCGAAGAAAAATGGCCTGTCCTCGTGGACGATCAGGTGGGCGTGATGACTGCAAGGATAAGCCACATCATCATTATCAACCAACCATGGTGGACGAAGATGGACACGGCCAACTGTGGAGATACGATGTCCCAGTTCCTGGCCGTGTTGAAGAGCAAGCCCTGTTAAAACAGGTGAACACATGGCGCGATAACCCGTTGAGCAGGAGCTCCGGTTCCTGGTCGTGGCCGAAGAGGAACCCCTGTCCTGGCAATAGTGCTAGGCAGGCGAAGACGTGGCGCAGTCACGCCGGGAAGATGTCCCCCCGGTGCCGATCGTTGCTGAAGAAAAATGGCCTGTCCTCGTGGAAGGTCAGGTGGGCGTGATGACATCTAGGATAAGCCACACCATCATTATCAACCAACCATGGTGGACGAAGATGGACACGGTCAGCCGTGGAGATACGATGTCCCGGTTCCTGGCCGTGTCGAAGAGCAAGCTCCTGCCCTAGCAGGTGAACACATGGCGCGACCACCCGGAATGGGCTTACTTCGGTTCCTGGTCGTGGCCGAAGAAAAATCCTGTGCCTTACCGTACAGGTTGAAAATGTCCTACCGCTGGATCGGAGGTGCAACGGCGTGGATCCGCAGATGCCCCATGTGCCTAGCGCATGGCGTTTTTGCGGGCGGCCGCAATAACGCGAAATGCGTTGAAGTGCCGAAGCGTCGTTGTGGCTATACGCTGGTATTCCTTTATGAATTCTAACGAGTGAAAAGGTGCCGGCGGCCCACGTTAGGGGAGAGGTTTTAGTAGGTAGTATGTCCAGCCTCTGGAGTGCCAACTCTGGGCTGCCCGTCTAGGTCGCCCAATCAGGGCTGTGGCCTACTCTTGGGCTAAACTCAACCCTTAAGTGTTGGGTTGCCAGGTTGGCCCCTTCTGGCGTTGCCTCTTTGGTTTTGCCCTCACCTCACGGGGGCCAGGCTGCCCCTTCAGGGCGGACATGAGTTCCACTCTGCCCGGATCCCCTCTAGCCGAATAGACGAAAAGGGGAACCAACCCGCGCGTGCGCAAACGTATTTCCTCTTCCAACTGAACCAAAAAAAAAAAAAAAAAGGTTTGAGGGGGACCCACGGACCTGGCCAAGTGTACTGGCTGGGCGGGGAGGTGATACCCCGACGTGGCGCGTCCCCAGGTGGCAGATAGGGGAATGCTCGCCATGCACATTTCGGAGTGCATGGAGGGTAGGAGTGAAATAAGATAGCTTCCGCGGACCAAACACCAAGGGAAGGGAAACCCATCAAAACCTCCCCTGTGACTGGGGGATAGAATACAGACACGGTAACCCCTGCCTGTCGTACAAGGCGACTGAAAGGGGGGCGTTTGCTGCTGTCGAAGTAGCCTCGCAGATGACCCGGGGCGATGCCGGTGGGATCTACGGATCCTGACAGGGCCTCCCTTGCCGGTAAGGCCTGGGTCGGAGAGGCGACAAGGTGGCTGCAGCGTGGTTCAGTTCTCCAGGGGCCAGGCTGCGTGGCGGTCGGGTGCGGGTAGCGAACCCGGAGTGACCAAGCAATTACACCGTAACCCAGTGGTCACGTTTCGCTGGAACGGGGGGCTTGCCTTCATTGGCCGGCCCGCGAGGATGATAACCGCTATAAAAAATCTCTAGCCCCAACCTGCGGTACGCGGTGATGAGGGCGACCCTGGAGTCAGCAGCAGGGGTGGCTGATGGGTGCATCAGTCTCTAGCGGCCAACGCCGGGGTATCTGGCGACCCCCCGGGTGTACTAGCCTTACCCGGGTAAGGCTGCTCTGCCCGGGTGGACCCACAGACCGACCCACTCGTGGGAACACTATGGATGACTTGAAACTAAAAACGCCAACAACAACAACAAACACTGGACGGGACGTACCGACGACGACTGCGGCTGTTCAACAGGACGCGAGACGGGAAACGGGCGCGGAGGATATGGCGGAGCCCAGCACTAGCAGGGTAACGGATGCGCGCCACCTATCCGCCCGATTAACTAGGGCGGATGTGGAGTGGCCTCCCCTGAGGCCGGTACGAGGAGGGGCCGGAGTTTCCCCGGCGGCCTCTGATGCCCCCGCATCCAGAGAGAGTGAGGTGGACTTGGACTCGGACGAGTCACTCTCCTCGGCAGTATCTCTGGAGGCACGGCGCACGAGCAAGAGTGGTCGCCCGCCGACCACGGGCCAGTACGTGTGGCTCGCGGCGGCTAAGCAGAGAGTCCTGGATGTCCATCGCCGGGAACTTGACCTGCTGGAGGAGAGGAGGGTGCTCGATCCTAACGAGGACCCTATAGAACCGAGTCGGGGTAGCAGGTCCCTCCCGGACCCTGAGGACCTGGTGGAGGAAGTCAAGTCCCCACGCGCGACCTTATTGCGCAGTCCTTGGAGTTTTGTCGCGACATCGACAAGGTCGCGGGCGTCTCAAAGGGGCTGAAAGGGACATTTGTTCGCAAGCTCAGGATGGCCTCCCGCTACCTTAAGGGGGTAGACACGGGTAATAGTAGCGCGTTGACTTTACCGACAAAAATGGGCCTAAACATGGGTTTACGGGATTCGACTTTTCGTCCTTATATGAGAGAATTTCGGGCTGGGTGGGGGCTTATTCGAAAGAGGAAGGTCCAGTGCAGTACGGTCAACTCATGTTTCAGTGGAATTATATTGATGTTTAGTAATATAAGCGTCCAAATTAGAGGAAAAGGTCGACAAAATGCAGTCGCGGAATCGAAGCATATTTAGGCCACTAAAAGAGTGCTGTGATTGAAATCATGAGTTGACCGTACTGCACTGGACCTTTCTCTTTCGAATAAGCCCTCACCCAGCGCCAAATTCTCTCATATAAAGACGAAAAGTCGAATCCCGTAAAAGCATTCCTACAGACTAGTTCCGCCATTTTGTGGATAATACAGAGCAAGTCACGTGACAAATTCAGTTCAGCTAGTAGTTATAAGGTGGCGTCTAACTAAGAAGGCTGTCGATTTGGAATCGTAGCCAAAATCAGGCGTTAGCTTGGCTACGTCACTCGACTGTGTCAGCAAAGGCAAGCGAAAAAGGCAACAACGCCCGACCGCTGAGTGAGACGAACTTCAGTCATGCTGTCCTTCTCTCATTCTGAATGTTGAGATCGTCCCTTTTCGCTAAGTTTTGACTGACGCACGCCTGGATTTTTCACAGCGGCCCATAACAAACCTCGCTCAAAGAGAAGGTATAACAAGAGAAGAATATACCTGCTCTTTGCAATAATTCTGCAAATGTTTTCATACATAAGTTGTATATGAGATATTTATTTATTTAAATTATTTGCATTCACTCAGAATATTGACTAACACTCCTTTGTATTTTTTATTAGTTTCGATAAACAAAGTTACTATAGGTTTTTGGAAATACAAGCATCACGCAATTGGGACGAAGTATATCTTTTTAGTAAGAGATAGGAGAAAGCTATTGATGTAAAAGTTGATTGGTATGACTTATGAAAAATATGAGATATCTCACGAAATATTAGTTTTTTAATCATTGTACTGTTAGATATAGGTGATAGGTAATAGTGAGAGGGAATAGTAGCGAGGGGAGAGAAGGAGAGAAGGAGCCGAGGCCCCTCCATTTATTAGTTCTAATACTACTTTTTTATCCTGAATTTTCCAAGGAGTTGATACGAGTAAAGAAAGAAATGCAATTCTATTTAAACAAAAAGTGCATCTGCATTTTTTTAGTGCATCGTTGCATTCACCAAGAAAATGAAGTCATAGAAAAATAAACATTATCATACCATTGAATTTTTACATGAACAGCTTTTTCCTATCTCTTACCAAATTCAAGAGAGAGCCCGTCCCAATTGCGTGACGCACGCTGTATGCTTTTATGAATTAAAAAACATTTATTTAAACTAATAACTAATAATTTATTTAAGCTAATAACTTTTTCTAAAAATTACTGTCAGATCCTTCGGTTCCTTCGGTTCTTCAGAGTATGCATATATTTTTCAGCAGCGAGGGGTGCTACGGTGCGCGATATAAAATCCACGCGTTTGGTCAGTCAGAATTTACCGGAGCGGGACAATTCTATCATTTAGGTTGAAAGAAGGATAGCATGATCACCCTACATCTCACTCTAACCACGCGCCAATGTTTCGCTTTCGTTCTTTAGGCGGACCGTCGCTATGCCTTTGGCGAGATGGGCGTTTGAATGTGTTTGTAAAAATACTTGAGGCGCTGTTGCCTTCCTAGATCGTGTTGCGCGCACGCTAGCTGAGAATTAAACCTTTCAAGTTCGTAAAGGACCACGCAAGTGGCTCCACCAGGCCCAACGAAAAAAGTGCTGTAATACCGACGTCCCGAATCGGTGACGTCACGTACCGGGTCTACCCCCTTAAGGCCATCCACACGGAAGCGGGAATCAGGGCTGCACCTGCCAGGGCCGATAAAGCGGTGAAGGAGCATCGCGAACAGCTGAAGCTGCGGGAGGAACAAGTGGCTGCCCAGGAGGCCCAAATCAACATCCTGCAAAATAGCCTGGCAGACATTACGTGCAGGGTCGCTGCCACAGAGGTGCCGGCGCCTGAAGGCCCCAGCCCATGCAAAAGGTCGGCGAGGCCCGGCTCGCCGTTGTCTGGCGAAGAGGCGGGCAGGAAAAGGAGGACGGACGCAGTCGAAGCTTCCGACTTACCGTCTTGCCCGCCTGAATGTTCCGTGGTGCAAGTCCCAATCCCAGCTGTTGCACCTGGAAAAGAGGAGGGGAAGGTTGGTGGCCTCGAGCCCGACCTGATGAGGGGATTTGCGGCTCTCCTCGAAAAGGGCCCGTCGGGGCTCCGGGCGGAGTTCAAAGCCGCTATTGCAGCCGTCCAGCCCCCACCTAAGAGGCCGGAGCATGTTAAGGGGGGAGCTGCGGCTGCGACCATCCCCCCTGCATCGAGGAAGGAAGCTGAGAGGCGGGTGCGGAATAGGACCCTGCCTGCCACGGAGCCGTTGCCGGGGCCCTCCTCAACACCCGACCAACCGGCATCATTTGTGGAGGCTAGAGTGGCTCGGATTGTCGAAGAACATCGGAGGACGGCGGATGGGACCTGGGTGACGGTGGTCGGCCGCCGCGCAAAGCTGCAGAGAAGAAGGCGGCAGAGGCCAAGGCCCCTCCCTCCCAGAGCTCCAAGGTGGTTGCCCAGAAGGGGCAGAAGAGAGGGGCGGCAACGGCGGCTAAGGGGCAAGGGGCCCAACCTGCCAGGCAGAAGGCCCCCCGCCCTCCTCGTACTGCGGCGGTCACCATCAACCTAGCTGCCGAGGCTAAGGTCTCGTACGCCGAGGCCATGCTCATGGCCCGGGAGCAGGTCAAGTTGGAGGAGCTGGGCATCACGGCGTTGATGAGCTCGGACCGGTGGCTTGGTCCTCGAGTTACCTGGGGAGGACAGGACGGAGAAAGCTGCCAAGTTGGCTGACCGACTCCGCCAGGTGTTCAGTGGCACCGAGGTGAGGGTTGCCCGCCCCATAAAAATGGGCGAGATTAGGGTGGCCGGTCTCGACGACCCGTTCACCCCGGCGCACAGTGGTTCGAATGGCTGATTTAGATGGACAAAAATCATTTTCGAATTAATAAAAACTAATTGTTTTTATGTAATCTAGAATAACCATAGATTAAAATTCTAATATTGTAAGACCTTCCAGCCTTTTCGCAAATGTGTACAGACTAGGCAAAGTACTACGTAAGAGCGGACAACTCATCGCTAGTCAATCGAGCGCATTTCCATGGTCGACTGGAATATATCATAAGTTTGTTAAAATGCACTTAAGTTTCATGTTGATGATGAATGTAGCAGCTGAAAAGGTATATTTCAGTTTTAATCACCCCAAATCATCAATACCTTTCTTGTATTTTTGTAAATCGATCTTCGAGTTAGGTTATTATATCGTATGAAAAATTTTCATAATGTAACGATTCGTCAGTGTAGAAGTATATGCTCCACGTCGTTCCACGTGATGAAAGTTTTACCTATGAAAAGTAGAGATTGGCTGCTTTATTTTAATACCATACTCGACTTGCAAAAATTTGCAAAAGTATGTTAAACGTTAAAATGAAGTTAACGCTGACGTCCGTGACATATATTGGTACAACCAATACGCTCGTCAGTTAGTGGTCTTTTTTTAATAATTTATAGTTTCGTTGTTTTTAATTGTGATTATTATTATCCTGTTTTACCATGCAAAAGATATAATTCAATTTTTTATTGTCCCTATTGGGCAAATGTCGGAAGAAGCTCCAGAAGCACGCCATAAAGATTGCCGCAGATTCAGAGAGCGACACACCAGAAAAACAACACGATTCGACACTAGTTCGGACTTGTTAACAATGTTATTAGTTACCTCGGACCCGTTAATAAATACTTTTCGTGAAGTATCAAAAAAAAACTCAACTTGTTAAGCGCCGAGGTGTTTGAATTATTAGAAACAGATACAGATGTAAGTGACTTGCAAAGAGGAATTGTTAGTACTGCTGCTGATGAAGATGAACAATCAGAATCGACTGAATGTACTTCGGGTGCTAATGACTCAAGTAGCGAGTAAGTTTAACTTGTAATATAGTTTAAATAGTCATTATTATGTATTATTATACATTAAATATTCATTGATTATTATGTATTTTCATATTCACATTTTTTATACCTCATAGCTACAGTGCAATACTGTAATTTTATTTTTTTTTCCTTTAATTAGTCATATTTTTATCTAACAAATGTTTATATTGCAATAATAACTTATAACACAAAACAGGATTATATTCTAAGGATAAGAACCCCAACTAAGCCAAAAAGCTTGAAAAAATATTTTTGTCCAGCTAGCACCCTAGTGTTCGAACCACTGTGCGGCGGCGGTGGCGGCCGCATTGGCCGCTGCGGGGTTTGCTCCGCTGAAGAAATTAAAATGGGGGAGATTCGCACCTCCCCCCAAAGGATGGGGACTGTCTGGGCGAGATGCCCTCTAGCGGCACTCAAAAAGTTATCCCCCTCTGGGAGGGTTCTGGTCGGGTGGTCCTCGGCCAGAATACAGGCGCTACCATTGCGGCCATTGCAGTGCTATCGCTGCCTGGAAAGAGGGCATGTTAGGCAGCGATGCACCTGCGAAGCTGATAGGTCCGACCGCTGCTATGCGTGCGGAGAGTCGGGCCACGTGGCCTGCAAGTGTAGCGCCACCCCGCGGTGCCCTCTCTGTGCGGACCTGCGGCGGCCCGCGGGGCATCAATTTGGGGCAAAAGGTTGTGCCCCCTCCTCCTCCCAGAGGAAGAAGAAGAGTGCCGTTGAAGGGGCAGGAACAGCCCCCAAGGAACAGGCATCAAGGACCAAACCTGCGGAGTCGAAGAAGGGGGGCAAGAAAAATCCCCCTGCCAAGTTGGCGAGTAAAAATGCCGCGGAGGCGGCTCGTAAAGCCTAGGTATGTGGCCCAAGGGCCCTATACTTCAGGCCAACTTTAACCACTCGGCCAAGGCTCAGGACAGGTTGTTCCAAACCCTGGCCGAGTGGAAGGCTGAGTTGGCGGTGGCCGCGGAGCCGTACCGAGTCCTCGATACACCAGATTGGTTCGGGGACGAGGACGGCTCCGCGGCGATTATTGGCACCGCAGTACCCCCACGCCCCGCCCCACTTGAACGGGGCTGGGGGTTCGTCGGCGTGCTGTGGGGTGAAATAGCGGTGGTGGGGCTCTATGCCCCGCCCAGATGGTCTCTCGCGCAATATGAACAGTACCTGGACCGGGTGGCGGACTATGTCTCCCGTTGTTCCCCCCGGCCAGTGCTAGCCCTCGGGGACTTTAATGCCCATGCGTCGCTTTGGGGCTCCCCGAGGACAGACGCGAGAGGCCGGGCGGTCGTAAATTAGGCGGCGGGTCTAGGACTCCACCTTCTCAATGTGGAGTCCGTTAGCACCTGCGTGCGTGCCCAGGGGGAGTCTATAGTCGATCTGTCTTTCGCTACTCCCCTGGCCGCGCGTACGGCGCAGAGATGGAGGGTGATGGAAGAGGCGGTCACACTTAGTGACCATCTATACATCCGCCTATACCTTACCACCACCGCCCGCCGCCCCTGTGGACCACCACCGCTACGATGGGCGCTGAAGAGGATGGACGAGGACGTGCTGATGGCTGCAGCCCTCGCTCTGGCCTTGCTGCCAACACCTGCCGGGCCGGTCGCGGACATTGGGGAGGAGGTAGAATGGTTCCGGGGAGCCATGAAGGCGGCGTGCGACGCCGCCATGCCCAGGGCCAAGAACCTCCCCAGGGGCGCCGCCTACTGGTGGACGGGCGAAATTGGTGATCTGAGACGAGATTGTCTCGCAGCCCATCGCCAGTGGCAACGGGCCCGCAGGAGAAGGATCTGTACGGGCAGTACCCAGTTTTAGAGACTGCAGCCATTAGGGAGTCGAAATCCCGGGCATGGGACGAGCTCCTAGGCTCTCTCCAGAAGGACCCATGGGGGCGCCCATACAAAATGGTGATGGGCAAGCTTAAGCCCTGGGCGCCCCCGATCACGGAGAGCCTCGACCCCCAGTTTTTGGGACGGGTAGTCGACACTTTGTTCCCATGAGAGAGGGAACACACCCGCCCGCCCGCCGGACCACGAGGAGGTGGATTGGTCCGATGAACTGGGGGTCACGGAGGAGGAGCTGGCCGGGGCGATTAAACGGATGGGGGCTCGAAACACTTCTCCGGGCCCCGATTCCGTCCCCGGCCGTGCCTGGGTGAAGGCTCTACGCGTCCTCGGTCCGAGATTGAGACGCCTCTTCAGCGCCTGCATTAAGGATGGAGTCTTCCCAGAACAGTGGAAGACGGGTCGGCTAGTCCTCATCCGGAAGGATGGGCGACCCGCCGACAGTCCGTCGGCCTACCGGCCCATCGTGCTGGCGTACCCCAGGGTTCTGCGAAAGGTCCCACACTTTGGGACCTGGGGTACGACCCGGTCTTGCGGGTCGAGCTCCCGACCGGTGTGAGCCTCACGTGCTTCGCAGATGATACGCACTTGTTGGCCGTCGGTCGGGGGTGGAAAAGTACTAGCCGCCACGGCGAGATTGGCGTCGCTGCCGTTGCCACGGGGATTCGGCGGCTGGGGCTTCAGCTAGTTCCCCACAAAACCGAGGCGATGTGGTATTACTCGCCTCGGCGTGGGATTGCGCCACCGCCCCAGTCGGTGGTCCATGTGAGTGGAGTCGACGTCCAGGTGGGGAAGGCCCACAGGTACTTGGGCCTCCACCTGGACAGCCACTGGCGCTTCGAGGAGCAGTTCGGTCGTCTGGCCCATAGACTAGACAGGGCAAGCAACGAGAAGGTTCGCCGTCTCTACGTGAGGATCGTGCGGCGCATGGCCCTCTATGGATTCCCGGCGCAGCCAGCAACTGCTGCGCCGGGCTGAGAGGAGAATAGCCATCAGGGAAATCAGAGGTTACCGCACGGTCCGCAACGAGGCGGCGATGACCCTGGCGGGGGTTGTCCCCTTCAAGTTCCAGGCGGAGGGTGACGCCAAAGTCTTCTGGCGTCTGCGTGCCCTTCGTCTGGACGGGATCCCGCCAGAAGAGATGACCGAAGCTGTTGCTAGGATTAGGCGCCAGTCCCGGCAGTGAGCCCTGGGTCGGTGGCGACGCGAGCTCGTCGAGAGCGGCGCCAGCGCGTGGCCGGGGCGGTCCTTCCAGTGCTCAAGAAATGGATGGACCGCGGCCACGGAAGGCTCACGATTAGGACCACACAGGTGCTCACCGGACACGGTTGTTTCGGTGAGTTCCTGCACTGGATCCGGACGGAGGGTACGGCAGCATGCCATCAATGCGGGGCGGGGCGGGACACCGCGCAACATACCCTGGAGCACTGCCCAGCATTTGCGCAGGCCCGTCACGCCCTGCGATGCGAAGTCGGTGGTGATCTCTCGCCGGCGCCACTTGTCAAAGAGATGCTCGCCGGCGAGAATCAGTGGAGGGCGGTGACCGATTACTGCGAGACGGTCATCCGTGACGGTGGGTCGTGAAGATGTTAGATACCAGGCCCACCGCCCCCAACGGGGAGAAGAGGATGGGGGAGCACCCTCCCCCCCTGAAGAGGAGTTCTGTGGGGGGACACCAGTCACCCCCCGGAATAGGTGCACCGGGGAGGGGCGAACGCCCCTCCCCCAACACCGATCGCGCGGCCCCGCCAAACTTATGCGGGGCCGCAAGGCCGCAGGGGGCCGGGGCTGGGGCCTCGGTCCCTATTGGACGCGGCCCGAGGAGTGCCGTCATCGGGTGTGGCCCCCGATGACGGCGGAGTTTGGCACGTAGGGGCAGGGCCAAAGCTAGACCCTCCCCCGAGCAAGGCGGCGTCAACGCGCCATGGGTGTTTGGGCCCCGCTGTTGTTCGTCAGAGGTCCCGGGGCCCTCCCCAACACATAGCGTAGGCCACCGTGGCGGTTTTAGCCGGTAAAAATCCGGCACTACCCTCGGCTCCTCCCCAGGAGGGCTGGCGGCGTGTCTTTCGAAGAATTCCCCCACGTAAAAAACAAAAAGGTTTCAGGGGGAATCCATTGTGGAACTGGGCTGGGCATCCCCTGTGGCCGGGCGCATGGCGCAAAATTGGAGGGTGGCGGCGAGGGAGACGCTGAGTGATCATCTATACAACACCTTCAGCTACTCCCTCCCCGCCGCCCCCAGGCCGGCGCGTGGACCGCCACTGCGTCGCTGGGTGCTGAAGAGGCTGGACAAGAACATGCTGATGGCCGCAGCCATTGCCGGGCCGGTCGCGGACGTTGAGGGAGAGGCCAATTGGTTCCGGCAGGCGATGACCGCAATATGCGACACCGCCATGCCCCGGGCCCAGCGCCGGCCCCCTTCCCCCGGAGGGCGGTGTACTGGTGGTCGGGCGACATTGCGGATCTCCGATCCTCGTGTCAGCACGCCCGGCGCCCGCGCCAGCGGGCCCGAAGGGCTCGAGTCCGCCACCCGGCGAAGGAGGATCTGCTGAGGGGCACATACCAGGTCTTCGTGGTAGCCCTGATGCAGGCTATCAGGGACGCGAAATCCCAGGCGTGGGAGGAGCTCCAGGGCTCTCTGGACGAGGATCCGTGGGGGCGCCCTTACCGGATGGTCATGGGCAAGCTCCGGGCACGGGCGTCCCCGGTCGCGGAGAGCCTGGACCCCCAGCTGCTGACGCGGGTAATAGACAACCCTCTTCCCCCGTTCCGGGGGAACGTCGCACCCGCGCCACCAGCAAGGGCCGGCGGAGCCCGTCGCCGGGTCCGCCGAACTGGGGGTCACAGAGGAGGAGCTAGACGATGCCGTCAGAAGGCTCGGGGCCAAGAACACCGCCCCGGGCTTGGACGGCATCCCCGGCCGCGCCTGGGTTATCGCGTCCGGCGTCCTAGGTCCGAGGCTGTGCCGCCTCTTCAGCGCCGCGCCGCTTCGGAGCAGAGGGTGTTCCCCTCGATTTAGAAGGAAGGGCGGCTGGTCCTCCTCCGAAAGGACGGACGGCCCGCAGATTCTCCCTCTGCGTACCGGCCCATTGTGCTGTTGGACGAAGTGGGAAAGCTCTTCGAGCGTGTCATCGCACACCGCCTCGTCCACCACCTGTCGAGCGTTGACCCCGATCTGGCCGACATCCAGTTCGGGTTTCGCGAGGGTCGCAGCACCATCGACGCTATCCAGCGGGTGCGCACCGTCGCAGAGTCGGCCACGTCCAAAGGTGGGGTGGCGCTGGGCGTCTCCTTGGACGTTACAAACGCGTTCAACACCCTGCCCCATGGGACGATACGGGGGGCGCTGGTTCACCACAACGTCCCCCGTATCTGCACAGGATCATCGGGGCCTTCCTGGATGGCAGGTGGATACTGTACATGGGCCGGGACGGTACGCTGCCATGGAGGGAGGTCGACTGTGGAGTGCCCCAGGGGCCCAAACTGGGCCCCCCCTTATGGAACGTAGGGTACAACGCGGCACTGCGGGTGATCCTCCCGCCCGGGGTGTGGGCCACGGTATTCGCAGATGACTACTACCTGCTGGCCACCGGGCGGGACTGGTTGAGGACCTGCCGCCGTGCCGAGGTGGGGGTCGCCATCGTGCGAAGAGCCATTAATTGGGATGCCTGTCTTTCTAGCCTAAATGTAAATGAGGCACTGACTTTTTTTATTCTAAGCTCTCTCAGGCCATTGAAACATATGTTCCTTATAGGCTCTTAGCACCTCATTCTTACCCACCTTGGTTCACTGGTGAACTTATCGCACTCATTAGGGCAAAGAAGGCAGCTCATCTTGTCTACGAAAAGCATTTGTATCACTGTGATTATCTATTTTTCAGCGAACTCAGATCCAAGTGTGTTTCTTTGACCAAGAAATGCTACGCAGAATACATGCAGAAAACGGAGGCTAAGATCCGCCGCAATATTAATTCCTTTTGGAACTCCGTAAACTCCAATAAACTCTCACATGCTCTGCCTTCCTGTATATCGATCAATGGATCTGAGTCCTCTGATGCGCAATCCATAGCCGACATGTTTGCGGACTGTTTCGAATCTAATTACAGCGGAGGTATTAACCTGCAGTACCAAGCGACTAGTCAGCATTATTCAATGGTGTTCGGTTACACCTTATCGAGAGCGTCGCAAGAGTCGCCGTGACGTCACCGCGCAAACATAAAATTATAGGGCTATGCGCAGCCCCCACCATGCGGTGGTTTCGCGGAGACACGCGTGTCGCTCAACCAGTTTAACGACGATTAGACCAAATTGAGATTACGATCGAATATCAGTGCGCAAATTAGTAAAAGTTAATTCTTCCAACCGATTTTATTAAAGTTATTCTGTACATCTTCGTTCGGACAACGTGCCAAAGAACGGAGCACATTGTGACAAATAAAGTTACAATCATTACTTTATTAAAACCATTCCTTTATTAAAAGGATTTCGTTATTTTCACACCGCCTCGAAATCCAGTCCTTCGGATAAGGACGCATCAGCGATCCGACCATCCAATCCACCCACATTTTTTGGCCCTTCGAGCCGGATTGGAGTCGAGGAGTGAAAACCGTTAAAGTAGTGAACCACGTGCTCAGCCTACGGAAACCATCATGAGTACATTGGAAGAAATTTTGTTTAAACAAAACCAAGTTATGCGCTCGATCGAACGTGCACTTACCAATTATAAAAAGCTGGGTCAAGCTAAAATGACTCCAGCTACCACCCGGAACCGGATGAACATGCTAAAAGATGCATACCAACAGTGCCAAGACCTGGACGCGAAAATCGTCGCCATGGCGGATCTACAAGCCAGATCAACTCTTCAGTACTTCGTCGACAACCATTTCGAAAGATGTGAGGAGTGCTATCAGGAGTCCCTGGACTACATGTCGGAGATCCTGGATAAGACATCCTCGACCCAGGAGACAGCATCCGAGAAAGGGAATCTTCAACCAGTGAAGCTACGCTCGCAATCGTTGCTGCCTCAAATCCAGCTGCCGTCTTTCGATGGAACCTCGAACAATGGGAGAGTTTCCGAGATAAGTTTCAATCTATAGTAATTAATGATAATTCTTTGTCAAATGTTGAGCGTTTGCATTTTCTTTGTTCCGCTTTAACCGGCGACGCAAAAAAAGCGGTTAATCATTTACCTACCACCGATGCAAATTTCGAGGTCGCGTGGCAGTTAGTTAAAAATAGATACGAAAACAAACGCCGGTTACTTTCGACCTATTTAAATAATTTGTTTTCGTTACCGCAAGTGACCTCTGAATCTGCGAAAGAGCTCCGCAGTTTACGCGATCAGTTAAACGTTTCGATACACGGTTTGAAAAATTTGAAACGACCCGTCGAACATTGGGACGACGTAATTGTTTTCCTCGGTACACAAAAACTTGACCGTTCCTCCCGAAAGGCGTGGGAGTTACAATTCGGTGATACATCAGAATTGTCTACTTATGTCGAATTCGACAAGTTTTTGGAGTCTCGAGTTCGGGCTTTAGAGTCAATGTCGCCAATAAAAACTGATAAACCGGAAAACGTAACTGTTAAATCAAAACCGAAAACAATTTCAACGAACACGTCTACCGTGTCGCCAATTATATGTCCTCTATGTAAACAGAACCACTTGTTATATCAATGTCAAACATTTCAGGCGCTTGAGCCATCCGAACGGTTTAAATTAATTAAATCCCAACGAAGATGCGTTAATTGTTTTTCCGCGAAGCATGCGAAAGAACAATGCCACAGTCAAAGAAGCTGTAAAGAATGTAAACAGCGACATCACACTCTGTTGCATTTTCCGATAAAACCGGAACAGTCCAGCGTGAGTCAGTCAAATCAGACGACGGCTACCAATCCGAATTCAGAACTTGAAATCAGCTCGAATTCTGCGTCGCGAACGAAAACTAATACCGGCATTCTTCTTTCAACAGCTCGCATCCGAGTGCACTCATTGCAGGGTCGAACAGTACAAGCACGCGCATTATTGGATCAAGGGTCAGTCGCAACTCTAATATCAGAGAACCTAGCCCAAATTTTGCGACTCCCGAGAAACAAACAAAATACATGCATAACCGGAATAGGAGGAATACAGTCGTGGGCTAATCACACCGCTCGCATCACGATTACTCCGTTGGTAAGAACCGAGCCTGTATACTCGACAACTGCTATTATTTTGAAAACTTTAACACAATACGCTCCAAAACGACATTCTTCCGTAACTAATTGGAATCATATTGCAGGACTTGAATTGGCCGATACAGACCCCATGAGCTCAGATCCGATCGATATCGTTATCGGTGCGGATTTGTTTGGTCAATTATTATTGGACGGAGTTCGGAAAGGTTCTACAAGTGAACCGATCGCGCAAAATACACACCTGGGATGGATCCTATCTGGTCCTACGTCCACTCATCCTCTTCCTTTCTTTATAGATGCCCATCACGCTACGTTGTTAGAAAATCTCGATGCAGATCTTCGCCGCTTCTGGGCAGTGGAAAATATCCCAACACAATCAGTGCTCTCACCTGAGGAAGAAAAATGTGAATTACACTTTCAATCCACTCATACTCGTACGTCGGAAGGGCGTTACATAGTTCGACTCCCGTTCAAGAGCGAACCCCCTATAGATTTAGGCGAATCTCGTTTTGCCGCGATGAAAAGTCTTCTCTCTCTTGAAAGACGCTTTAAAAGCGACCAAGTAAATACCGAAACTTATAAAGAATTCCTCTCAGAATACGAAGCCTTAGGCCATATGGAAAGGGTTCCAACCGTCCCGGTTCAAACAACCAACCAAATTTATTATATTCCTCATCACGCAGTTCTTCGCGAAAGTAGTTCGACAACTCGTCTTCGCGTCGTATTTAACGCTTCCCGCCGAACTTCAAACGGCACTTCTCTAAATGATCATCTTTTAACTGGACCCAAGCTCCAAACCGATCTAATTGCAATCCTCCTCCGGTGGAGAGGATTCCGGTTTGTATATACCACAGACATCGAGAAAATGTACCGTCAGATTTTAGTTGATACACGAGATACAGATTTTCAACGCATTTTATGGCGTCCCTCGTCGCAACAGTCCGTTGAGGAGTATCAACTCTGTACCGTCACGTATGGCACTAAATCAGCTCCTTATCAAGCTCTTCGCGTTTTAAATCAGCTGGCAGTGGACGAAGGTCATCAATATCCTCTAGCTCTTCCAGTATTAAAGGATCAAACTTATGTCGACGACTGTCTCTTCGGAGCAGACGACAAAGATCTCTTGCGAACAATCCGCGACCAGACCATAAACCTGTTAAACAAAGGCGGCTTTCGTTACGAAAATGGGCCAGTAATGATCCAACTCTGTTAATTGATATCGATCCGCGTGATCACGGTCTTGCGAAAAATAAACTCCTTAAGATCGAGGAGACCTGCTCAGTCTTAGGCTTAGAATGGAATCCAGTGCTCGATCACTTTCAATTTCGAGCTACCATTTCTTCGAATTTTGCCAATACGAAACGAACAATTCTCTCTCAAATTGCAAAACTTTTCGACCCGATGGGGATGTTAACTCCAGTCATTATACCCGCGAAAGTGTTTATGCAGAAATTATGGTCACTCCAATATGATTGGGATGACATTCTTCCTAACGATGTTCTCCTAGAATGGCAAGATTACTACACTCATTTACCAGATTTAAATAAGATCACGATTCCTCGCCAAATAGCCAATGGCATCGCGCTACATCAGGAAATCCACGGATTCGCCGATGCATCCACTAAAGCCTACGCAGCTTCGGTTTATATAAAAAGCGTCCTCCCAGATGACAATGTCTTCGTGGCGCTTCTCGTTGCAAAATCACGAGTAGCTCCCGTTAAAACATTAAGCGTACCGAGATTAGAATTATGTGCAGCGGCATTGTTGGCACGTCTTGTCGTTTTTGTGGAAAATTCCTTGTCGCTCATCCATCACAATGTCCACTGTTGGACTGATTCAAGCATCACTCTCGCCTGGCTTAGCCAACCTCCGACTCGTTGGAAGACTTTTGTCGCCAATCGAGTGTCGAAAATTCAGTCTCTTTTACCGAAAGCGCAGTGGCATCATGTTCCAACAAATAGCAATCCTGCTGATTGTGCAACCCGCGGTCTAACGCCATCGGAATTAAAAATCCATTCCATATGGTGGTCAGGACCTTCATGGTTAAAACAAGGCGAAGAACGTTGGCCAAAACCCACTATCAGAATAGTCGATTCGCATGAGGAGGAGAAAATTCCAAAATTATTGTCTGCAGTTTCGACTACGGATCCCTGGGATTTACCCACGCGATACTCATCCTGGTCGAAACTACTGCGAGTGACGGCTTACATACTTCGTTTTACTTCTAACCTTCGCTTCCGACATACGAATAAAATTAAATTACACTCACCATTAAGTCACTAATAGCAGTGCCTCCTCTTCAACCGACGAGATTCAGAGAGCAAAATTCCTTTGGTTGAGAAGAATGCAATCCGAGCTATTTCCGGATGAGCTTAGTAGTCTGTCTGCGAAAAAAGACTCTCCTAAAATCCAGCAAGTTACTTTCTCTTAACCCTATCCTAGACCAAGACGGGCTTATTAGGGCGAAAGGGCGACTTGCACACTCGCTATTTCCTGAAAACACAAAGAAACCTATTATCCTACGCTCCCATCCACTACTATCATTGATAATAAATCATACGCACGTAATCCATCTGCACGCAGGTTCGCAACTCACTCTTGCCTGTTTGCGACGTGAGTACTGGATCTTGCGAGCACGCACCACGATACGATCCGTTTTACATAGGTGCGTACCATGCGCTCGTCATCGCGCATCTGTTCCGTCTGAGCTCATGGGAGATTTACCGGCATCCAGAGTCACTGCGGTAGAAAGACCATTCATAAATACAGGTGTCGACTACGCAGGCCCGATTCACGTTCGTACTACATCGGGACGAGGACACAAATCGCACAAAGCTTACATTGCAGTTTTTGTTTGTATGGCAACAAAGGCCGTCCATTTAGATCTCGTAAGCGACTATACATCAGCCGCATTCCTAGCAGCTTATACGAGATTTGTGTCCCGACGCGGAATTCCAAAATCCATGTATTCAGACAATGGAACGACCTTTCAAGGAGCAAACAAGGAACTTAGAAAAGCTCACCGAGAATCTCTACGAGATACCAATCTCCATAATAAGCTCGCCGTGGATGGAGTCGCTTGGCACTTTTTACCCCCATCAGCACCTCATTTTGGAGGGTTGTGGGAGGCAGCGGTGAAAAGTGTTAAGCACCATTTACGCCGATCCATTGGTACTCATACACTCTCCTTTGAGGAATTAACCACAGTACTGTGTCGTATCGAAGCCGCATTAAATTCTCGTCCGCTCGTCGCCATGTCTGATTGCATCGATGATTATAACGCACTTACACCAGGTCATTTCTTGATTGGATCGGCCTTAACCTCAATTCCGGAACCAAGCGTACTACAATTAAAAGAAAACCGACTGTCACGTTGGCAATTAATCCAGCGAATAACGGAAACTTTTTGGAAAGCGTGGCATACCGAATACTTACATACTCTTCATCAACGTCCGAAGTGGAGAGTCGCGCAAAATCTCACAAAAATCGGTCAGCTTGTCCTCTTGCGAAATGAATGCACTCCACCAGCACAATGGGAATTAGCACGCATAATAGATTGTCACCCCGGTACCGACGGGATAATTCGCGTCGTAACCATTAAAACAGCGAACTCAACGTACAAGCGACCCATTTCGAAATTATGTTTCTTGCCGATTGACATTAATGTCGAGTCTGACGCCCAACAAAGTTCTTGAATGAGTTCATTCAACGGGGCCCGGCGTGTTCGGTTACACCTTATCGAGAGCGTCGCAAGAGTCGCCGTGACGTCACCGCGCAAACATTAAATTATAGGGCTATGCGCAGCCCCCACCATGCGGTGGTTTCGCGGAGACACGCGTGTCGCTCAACCGTTTAACGACGAGTAGAATAAATCCAGATTTCTATCGATTACCAGTGCGAGCAAATAGTCAAAGTTAATTCTTCCAACCGATTTTTATTAAAATTATTCCGTACATTTTCGTTCTGACAAAGTGGAATAGAACGGAGCACACTGTGACAAATAAAGTGACGACAATTAATTCATTACAAAATTCCTCGTTATTTTCACACCGCCTCGAAATCCAGTCCTTCGGATAAGGACGCATCAGCGATCCGACCATCCAATCCAACCCACAATTACTATACCTGCATCAGATCTGCTGCAATTTACTGATTCCTTCCCACAGATCAATGTACATTGAGTAACAGTATCATTTATACTATATCTACATTGGATATAATGTAATATACTGATGCCGTCCCACAGATCAATGTAATTTTGGTAACAACATCATTATTACTATATCTACATTAGATATAATGTAATATACTGATCCCTACCCACAGATCAATGTACATATAATAGCAGTTTCGTTATTGCTATATCTACAATAGATATAATGTAATATACTGATACCTTCCCACAGATCAATATACATATAATAACAGTATCGTTATTACTATATCTACATTAGATATGTAATATACATTTAATAACAATATCATTATTACTATATCTACATGGGATACAATGTAATATACTGATACCTTCCCACCGATCAATGTACATATAATAACAGTATCGTTATTACTATATCTAAAATAGATTTAATATAATATACTGATATCTTCCCACAGATCAATCTGCATATAATAACAGTATCGTTATTACTATATCTACATTAGATATAATGTAATATACTGATCCCTACCCACAGATCAATGTACATATAATAGCAGTTTCGTTATTACTATATCTAAAATAGATATAATGTAATATACTGATACCTTCCCACAGATCAATATACATAGAATAACAGTATCGTTATTACTATATCTACATTAGATACGTAATATACATTTAATAACAATATCATTATTACTATATCTACATCAGATGAAATTTAATATCCTGATTTACTCCCACAGGCCAATGTACATTTAATAACAATCCCATTATTACTATATCTACGTCAGATGTAATTTAATATACTGATTTAATCCCACAGATCAATGTACATATAATAACAGCTTCGTTTTTACTATATCTACATTAGATATAATGTAATATACTGAAAGCTTCCCACAGATCAATGTAATCATGGTAACAACATCATTATTACTATATCTACATTAGATATAATATAATATACTGATCCCTACCCACAGATCAATGTACATATAATAGCAGTTTCGTTATTACTATATCTACATTAGATATAATGTAATATACTGATCCCTTCCCACAGATCAATGTATATATAATAACAGTTTCGTTATTACTATATCTACAATAGGTAAAATATAATATACTGATAACATCACACAGATCAATATTCATATAATAACAGTATCGTTATTACAATATCTACATTAGATATGTAATATACATTTAATAACAATATCATTATTACTATATCTACATCAGATGAAATTTAATATCCTGATTTAATCCCACAGACCAATGTACATTTAATAACAATATCATTATTACTATATCTACATTAGATATAATGTAATATAATGATCACATCCCACCGATCAATGCACATATAATCGCAGTATCGTTATTACTATATCTACATTTTATATGTAATATACATTTAATAACAATATCATTATTAATATATCTACAACAGATGTAGTGTAATATACTGATTTATTCCCACAGACCAATGTACATTTAATAACAATATCATTATTACCATATCTTCATTAGATATAATGTAATATACTGATCACTCCCCACAGATCAATGCAAGATTGTAACAATATCGTCATTACTATATCTACATTCGATACGTAATAAGCACTTAATAACGGTATCGTTATTACTATATCTACATTAGATCTACTGCAGTATACTGATACCTTCCCACAGATCAATGTACATACAATAACAGTATCGTTATTATTATATCTACATTAGATATGTACTATACATTTAAGAACAGTATCATTATCACTATATCTACATCAGATGATATTTAATATACTGATTTAATCCCACAGGACAATGTACATTTAATAACAATACCATTATCACTATATCTACGTAAGATGTAATTTAATATACTGATTTAATCCCACAGATCAATGTACATTTAATAACAGAATCATTATTACTATATCTACATTAGATATAATGTAATATAATGATCCCTTCCCACCGATCAATGTACATATAATGGCAGTATCGTTATTACTATATCTGCATTAGATCTCCTGCAATATACTGATTCCTTCCCACAGATCAATGTACATTGAATAACAGTATCATTATTACTATATCTACATTAGATATAATGTAATATACTGATCCCTTCCTACAGATCAATGTACATGTAATAACAGTTTCGTTATTACTATATCTACATTAGATATGTAAGATACATTTAATAACAATATCATTATTACAATATCTACATCAGATGTAACGTAATATACTGATTTAATCCCACAGACCAATGTGCATTGAATAACAATATCATTATTACTATATCTACATCAGATGTAATGTAATATACTGATTTAATCCCACAGATCAATGTACATATAATAACAGTTTCGTTATTACTATATCTACATTCGATATAATGTAATATACTGATACCTTCCCGCAGATCAATGGACATTGAATAACAGTATCATTTATACTATATCTACATTGGATATAATGTAATAGACTGATTTAATCCCACAGACCAATGTACATTTAATAACAATATCATTATTACTATATCTTCTTTAGATATAATGTAATATACTGATACCTTCCCACAGATCAATGTACATATAATAACAGTATCGTTATTACTATATCTACATTAGATATGTAATATACATTTAATAACACCATCGTTATTACTATATCTACATCAGATGTAATTTAATATACTGATTTAATCCCACAGACCAATGTACATTGAATAACAATATCATTATTACTATATCTACATCAGATGTAATTTAATATACTGATTTAATCCCACAGACGAATGTACATTGATTAACAATATCCTTATTACTATATCTACATCAGATGTAATGTAATATACTGATTTAATCCCACAGACGAATGTACATTGATTAACAATATCATTATTACTATATCTACATCAGATGTAATGTAATATACTGATTTAATCCCACAGACCAATGTACATATAATGGCAATATCGTTATTACTATATCTACATTAGATCTGCTGCAATATACTGATTCCTTCCCACAGATCAATGTACATTGAATAACAGTATCATTTATACCCTATCTACATTGGATATAATGTAATATACTGATCCCTTCCCACAGATCAATGTAGTTTTGGTAACAACATCATTATTACTATATCTACATTAGATACAATGTAATATACTGATACCTTCCCACAGATCAGTGTACATATAATAACAGTATCGATATTACTATATCTACATTAGATATGTAATATACATTTAATAACAATATCATTATTACTATTTCTACATCAGATGAAATTTATTATACTGATTTAATCCCACGGACCAATGTACATTTAATAACAATACCATTATTACTATATCTAAATCAGATGTAATTTGATATACTGATTTAATCCCACATATCAGTGTACATATAATAACAGCTTCGTTATTACTGTATCTACATTAGATATGTAATATACATTTAATAACAATATCATTATTACTTGTGACCCTTTCGGGGGTTCACTCTATATTCTCTTCACACACTAGTTTCGTATAAACGTTGGGCGCCAGCCACTCGCGGTGGCAATCAAAATTTGGACAAAGGGACAGAATGGGGGTCGTTACAGGGGATGGGACTCGTGGCACTTACGTCCTTACAATCTCGCGGGGGAGTACGCAAGGAGGATTTGTCGAGGGTTAGGGAAGATCTCAGGGTGAGGGAGGTTTCTGGAAGTTCGTCTACGTTACGCGTGAGGATGCTTTTAGACGGGAATGTTGGGGGCTGGACAAAAGGGTTTCAAGAAATATAACGGGGGATGACCGGCGCGATACGCGGACACACAAGTTCGCAATCGAAGATCGCCGTTGCCGAAACTCACAAACTTCTACAATAATACGAAAGGGCTTACTTCGAACTCCACACTCACTCTCGATACTCCTTCGCACTCTCGAAATCTCTCTTTATAATCGCTTTCAATACTCAGTATGTTCGCTTGTTTAGCCTAGGGCTCAGTGACGGCTCGTCGTCGCTGCCGCGACGACGGGTCCGTCGCGGGATGATTTTTGGGGAGGGGATGGGGAATAGGAAGGGGGCCTTTTCTGGCACGGAATAGATTGGTTATCGATTGTCGATCTGCCGGTGTTCGGGTTCGATGGGGCTGGCGGATCTCCGGCCGTGGCGGGTGGACTGAGGTCTTCGGGCTCGGCGACAGATGGCTCCAGGTGGACGTTTGTATCAGCTGCTGGGCCGCTTCGTCTCTTTTTCCGACGTCCGCGTTGCTGGACCTGTAATATAAACGGATTAGTATCTGGCCGAAATCATAAAGGAAAAGGGCGAGAATCTAAATATTGGGTGGAGAAGTTATTACTCAATTTTACCTGCCTTGGGTTTTGTAGTTCGTTGTGTCAAAGTTTTGTGTGGGTTAAGGGAAGGTGGGAATTTCGTCGTTGCAAAAAAATTGGTCTTTGTCGGGTAAGGTGGGACTGGGTGGACGTGTTAATTTTGGTTTCTGGTATCGTCGCTTACGGCTTACGCAAATGGAATTTTATTATTGTTTATTTTCGTTTTCCGATATTTGAGCGCTAAATTTTTGTTTCATTATTGTCGATATCTAGGAAAATTCTAGGTCGTGGAATAGGTAAGGACATGAGGGGAGGTATGGAGGGTTGGTCTGTTTTTATTACGTTGATCGTAGGGTTTAGGGGGTGTTTTCGGGGTCGTCCTCGTCCTCGACGAGGGGGTGGGGTAGGAGCTGGTTGGGAGGGTATGATTTGCGTAGGGTTTGGGAGTATTTGTACTTTTCGGGGTCTCCCTCGTCCACGGCGAGGGGGTGGAGTAGGGATGGGTGTTGGAATTATGATTTGAGTATTGTGTGGAGGTATCGGAGTTTTCCTCGGTCTCCCTCGCCCTCGGCGTGGGAGTGGAACTGGAGTGGGTGGTGTGTTTATTATCGGTGGAGTGTTTTGGGGTGCTTGGATTTTTCGGGGTCTCCCTCGTCCTCGGCGAGGCGCTGGAGTAGGGGTAGGCGAGGAAGGGGACGTTTGCGTGGGAGTTTGTTGTGGTATTTGTTGGGTGGGAATATCATGGGTTTGTGAAGCAGGTCCTGGCTGAGAAATATTGGTAATATCTTGACTTAAGGAAGGGTTTTCGGAAATTGAATCATCGAAATTTGAAGGGGGTCTAAAGGGTTTAAGGTCTTTAATGTGGACTTTAGGAATGATATTTCCATCAGAATCCTTTAATTCGTATACAACGGGAGAAAGGATTTTTGAAATGGTGTAGGGACCTGAAAATTTAGGGGCGAGCTTGGACGCGAAATTGTGAGCAGCGGAGGAAAGGATTCGTTGGCGTCTCATGACGAGGTCACCAATTTGGTACCGCTCGTCACAACGCCCACGATTATAATAGGAGGCTTGGCGGTAGGAGGCTTTCTCTAGATTTCGGTGGACAATGTCATATAAAAGGGTTAACCGGGAAATGCGGTTGGTCCATTCTTGGGGTCTCGGGGAATTATTAAAGGATCGGATTTAATTTCGTGGCGGAGGTTTTGGATGGGACGGGGGTTTCGACCAAAATTGAGGAACGCGGGAGAAACGAGGGAGGAGGAATGTACGGCGGTATTATAGGCAAAACAAAATTCAGGAAGGTGTTTGTCCCAATTTCGATGGTCTTCTCCAATAAACGTCGTGATCATGGTTTTGAGAGTTCGATTAACTCTTTCTACAGGATTTGCTTGGGCATGGTAGGGAGGAATTGTCGTCTGTTTGATTCCGTACATTGTCAGTCTGTTCGTTACGTCTCTGTTACAAAATTCTGTACCGTTGTCTGTAAGGAGGAATTTGGGACATCCCCATCGGTGGAGGACAAGGGACTCGAAAGCGGAAAGGATTGGTTTGGCGGAAGCTTTATGGAGGGGTTTTACTTCAATATATTTTGTGAAAAGGTCTTGGAAAACAAGGAGATATTTATTCTGGGATTTACTGGGAGGGAAGGGACCCATAATGTCAGCGGCCACGACGGTCCAGGGCGCCTCCACCGGGCGCTCCCGCATCAGCCCCGCTGGTGGCCGCTGCAAAACTTTGCTTTGTTGGCATTGAAGACACCGTCTGACAAAATTGGACTACATCCTGAAACATTCCAGGCCAATAGAAATCTTGCGTCAGACGGTAGTAGGTTTTATCAATGCCAAGGTGACCGGATTGGGGAGGATCGTGGGCGTCAGAAAGAGCTTTTTGGCGTAAGGAAAGCGGGAGGACTAATTTCCACCCGTCAAGGTCGGGGACGATGGGATCTAGAAGGAATTTGGACGGTGGTAATACAATCTATTATCTTCAATGGTCCAGTCGGGATATTTGGAGGGAAAATCTCTTACGTCACGAAGCTTATTGGAGTACCATGGATCGGGATCGTTACCGACGGCCGCCACGCCGTCTATTGGGTCGCCGTACATTCGGGAGAGAGCGCCTGGCACGACGTTGTGGGTTCCCCTTCGGTGGACGATCTTCATCGGTTGGCCTTGAAAGGTCAAGGCTCACCGGGCCAATCGTCCAGTAGGGTCCTTAAGGTGGTGAAGCCACCGGAGACTATTGTGGTCCGTCACCACAGTAATTTCGGACCCTTCAATATAGGGGCGAAATTTTTGGGTTGCCCACACGACGGCCAGACACTCCCTTCCCTTTCCGTCACGGAGTAGTTTCTCTCCGCGCGAGTGAGGGAACGACTAGCGTAGGCTATCGGGTGTTCTTCACCGTCTACGGTTTGGACAAGAACTGCCCCGATAGCCGTATCGCTAGCGTCAGTTTGGAGGGAAAAGGGAAGGGTAAAATCGGGACGAGCCAGGACGGGAGTTTTGGTGAGGGCCGTTTTCAAGGTTTCAAACGCGGATGCTTGCTCGGGACCCCATTCCCAAGCAACATCCTTTTGTAGGAGACGGGTAAGGGGTGTTTGGTCTTTGGAAACATCTTTTAGGAATCGGGAATACCATTTCACCATTCCAAGGAAGCGTCGGAGTTGTTTTAGGGTAGTGGGTGGAGGGTAGGAAAGTATGGGTTCTATTTTTTCTGGATCGGCAATCATACCGTCCTTATTTATTAAAAAGCCGAGATATCGGACCTCGGCACAACAAAATTCGCTTTTTTTCGCGGTTTATTTCTAAATTCGCCTCTCGTAATCTGGTCAAAACTTTCGCGAGCCATTCTAAGTGCTCCTCGTACGTGTCGGTCGCGATTACCACGTCGTCTAAATACGCGAAAATGTGTGGCTCCTAGTCGGGAGTGATCAATTTGTCCATGATGCGTTGGAAGGTTGCGGGGCGTTGGTGAGGCCGTAGGGCATGCGGGTGAATTGGAAAAGGCCTCTACCGGGAACTGCAAAAGCGGTGATTTCTTTACTGGAGGGATCGAGGGGAACTTGGAAATATGCTTGGCTAAGGTCTAATTTGGAAATATAGCGGGCAGTTCGGAGGCTATCGAGGATACGATCCATGCTAGGGAGGGGATAGGCATCTTTTTTGGTAACTTTATTGACGTCGCGGTAATCTATACAGAATCGGTAGGAGCCGTTGGGTTTGGGAATTAGGACGGGACGACTACACCAGGCACTAGAAGAGGGTTCAATTATACCGGACTGGAGCATGGAATCTACTTCCTTCTGTGCGGCTTCTAAGACGCGGGGAGCCATGCGACGAGGACGTTGTTTAATAGGAGGGTGGTTTTGAACATCAATAGAATGTGTGACAAGAGGAGTGGTTCCTAAGGTAGAGGATGGGGTGGGATGAGGCGATCAAGAAGGGTTTGAATTCCCGAGATTTCCTCTGGGTGTTGCTTCGGAAAGTCCGGCGCAAGCGGGGTTCATGGGAAAGGGATCGGGTGAGGATTCAGGGTAGAAGGGGTGAAGAGGTCCGTTCGGAGTTCGCCACGTCCTTAGATCTCCGTCTATGGTAATTCCAAACCGGGCGATAAAATCCATCCCTAGGACTACCTCATACCCCAATGACTCGCTTGCGCGGAGGGGGAGGTTGTGGATTTCGTCATCGACCTGGATCGCGACGGTGACCTCTCCGAGGATTCTCTCTTTGATGTTGTTGGCTAGGATCATGCAGGCTTGGGAAGGGGTTAAATGGAGTCTGAATAATTGAGCGATTTTTGGGACCTGCATAGGAATGGGTTGCGCCGGTATCAAGGAGGGCTTGGAAGATATATTTACCGTGCTGCAAGGGGAGGAAAATGCGATTATCGCCGGGATAGGGTTCTGTACGGGACTCTACTAAAGGGAATTTCCTTGGAGTTGGAATCGGTGCGGTTGAAGGAGTTTTCGGGGGTTTCTGGACGCGGGATTTGGGGGGTTGGATCGGGTTTTTCGGGGAGGTCGCGTCGACCCTTACCGCCGACCTCCGCAGGCGTTTCCCGACAAACAATTCGGGCATTCCGGTGCGATGACGTCGAACTTTCCGCACCGGAAGCAAAACTTCCTCCTCGGCTGCTGGCAGGCGCCGAACCAATGCCCTGCTTGGCCGCAGTTCCAACATTGGCCGGGAAGGGAGGATTGGGTGGAAGTAGCCGCGGGACGAGGAGGGAGTTGTCGGGAACCGGAGGTCGCTTGGGAGTAGGAGGTAGGGCGGTTGGGGATTGACGCATTCAGGGAGGTTGGAGCACGGCATCCAGCCGGGGGTGGTACCATGGGAAGGGACATCAAACTGGGGATTTCGGTAATGGTGAGGGGAGGAGGAGGTGTAACGGGACGGTTGGAGGTTGAGGTTTGGGGGCGGTTCGAGGCTGGTGCATTTCGTGGGGTTTTCGGGACGGATTGGGATGCTGAGGAAGGCCGGGAGTACTCAGCGGCTGCCGCGAGTTTCGATCGCGGCCCTCCCGGCGGGGGCACGTACCCCGTTCCCGGGATCGTGAGGCTCCCCGCCGTCGGTGGCCCGCGATACTCCTCGCTGCTCCGCCGGGTCTCTTCCACCCACCTTCCCAGACGGAGTAAATCGTTAAAGGAATTGGGAGGGTGGAAGTCGACTACTAATTTGTAGCGAGGGTGGAGATTTCGAATTACTATTCCTAACTGTTCGGGAGTGGATAGGGGAGGTTCTAGACGGCGGAATATCACTTGTAGTTTGGAAAGGTAGATGGAGAGGGGTTCCCGCTCCCCTTGGGTGCGGGTCATTAGGTCCATTCTTAGGCGGTTTTGGTAGTTGCTCGGGGTGTAACATAGACGGAAGTTGTGCAGGAATTCGCCATAACTGGCCCAAGTATGGGCCTGCCCCCGCGCCCAGGCTCGCGCCTCTCCGGTCAAGGCATAGGGAATAGCTCGGATCAGTTCGGGTTCAGTAAGGTTCTGGGTGGTGGCAACCTCGGCCAAGGTTTCGAGGAATTCCTCCCCGTCTTCCCCGGGGGCTCCCGAAAAGGAAATCTTCCATTCGCGGAATAATTCCACAGCGCGAGCCTCGCCTGCGGCAGGAATATAGGAAGGTTGGGAAAAATTCCCTAGGGGATGAAAAGGGTTGGTTCGGGAAAGGGAGGGTTCGGCGAAGTGCGGGGGTAGCTGAGGGAAAGAGGGGAAAAATGGAAGACAGTATGGGCGTTGGGAGGGGTATGGAACGGGGTAAGTGTAATCCATAGGGTTTGGAGCTTGGGTTGGTGCAGGGGTCGGTTGTGGCGGGAGGAAAGGATACTGGGTTTCAGAGATTCTTTGTAGAAGGTGGGTACTACTTAGGGGAGGCGGAGCTGCCCCTAGGCTAGTACGGTACGGGTTGGAGGTATTTAGAGGACGAGTTGGAGGGTTAGGGGGTGGATTTTGAGGTGCTGGTATCGTGAGGGGATCGTTGAATGGATTTAAGGGGGGTGTGGGTAAGGGGGTAGAGTGCTCGCCGGTGCTCGGGTCGGGCGCGAACGTAACCCTTTCGCGCCGTTCCCCGGCAAGCTGGGACTGATTTAGATCGATTGATGGAGGATTAACAGGAGTGGGACGGGAAACAGAAGTTACCGTGACAGTCGTGGTGGTTAGGGTGGTGGTTGAGGTCAGGGTAGCGGGATTGGGAATGTAAGGTTGGGGGCGTATTTCAGGAAGGGATCGGTAGGAGGTTTCAGAAGCGGGTGGATCAGCCGTTTCAGGCTCAGGATTCTCCGGTTGGCGGGAAGTAGGATCGGCGGTGGGATGCGGAGGGGAATCATCGACAGCCGGGGTCTCCCATGCCGTAAAAAGAGTAAACGGCAGGCGATCCCCGGCTGTGTCGAGCGCGACATCCCATGGCGCGGCATTCGGGCCGAGTACCCGCCGTATTTCCGCGCGAACGTACCGGTCCTGAAGATCCTGTAACCTTCCCCGTATATTCAACCGCGAGTGATCCATGAGCTGTATCAGCTCCACTACTTCTAAATTACCAACGCGCTCTCTTATTACCCGTGCCTCCTCCGAATCCATTTTCGCGACTTTTTTTTTTTCGCGTTCCCGGCGGCAGCGATACCAGAAAACTGGGGATAACAAAAAAAAGGTAAAGGATCCTGAAAGAAAAGAGGGGTACTATCGCAAAAAGGAAGTTCAACACAAAAATATCCGGTTTTATTAGTCGGTTTTTCTGGAAAACCCAAGGCTCGGTCTTCAATAATCGGTGCTGAAAAAAAGGGGCAAAAAAAGAAAATCTGAAATCGAAGAGGCTCGATAGAGTGCTCACGGTCGGCGAAAGCACGGCCGGGCCCTCGATATCGGCAAATCGCGAGCAGAGTTTTGAATTTGGGAGGATACACAATAGAAATAGATTTCGACACAGATAACAATACCGTTTCACTGATTTCAATAACGAGGACGGTTCGGTCGAAAACGGCGTACTTCGATGACTCACTGTTTATCGTCCTTAGGACGTCAACGGATCAGATTTCAAACTCACGCCGCGTTCGACCGGCGACACTCGACAAAAAAAACAACAACAACAGGAGGTTCTCGGCAACGGGTACCTTCCGCGTCGCGGTTTCGAGATCTTTCGAATTTTAACGGTGGGGATACAAAATTTTCCTCTACGCGAGAGTTTTTTGAACCAAACAAAAAATTTTTCCAGGCCCCACGTTGGGCGCCAAATTTGTGACCCTTTCGGGGGTTCACTCTATATTCTCTTCACACTAGTTTCGTATACACGTTGGGCGCCAGCCACTCGCGGTGGCAATCAAAATTTGGACAAAGGGACAGAATGGGGGTCGTTACAGGGGATGGGACTCGAGGCACTTACGTCCTTACAATATCGCGGGGGAGAACGCAAGGAGGATTGTCGAGGGCTAGGAGAGATCTCAGGGTAGGGAAGGTTCTCTGGAAGTTCGCACACGTTACGCGTGAGGATGCTTTAGACGGGAATGTTGGGGGCTGGACAAAAGGGTTTCAAGAAATATAACGGGGGATGAACGGCGCGATACGCGGACACACAAGTTCGCAGTCGAAGATCGCCGTTGCCGAAACTCACAAACTTCTACACTAATATCGGAAAGGCTTACTTGAAACTCCACACACACAATCGTACTTTCCAAAATCGTCTCTCTATAATCGCTTTGAAAATCTGTATAATCACTTTTCAGATCGCTTAGTTAGATAGCCCAGGGCTCAATGACGGCTCGTCGTCGCTGCCGCGACGACGGGTCCGTTGCGGGATGATTTTTGGGGAGGGGATGGGGAATAGGAAGGGGGCCTTTTCTGGCAACGGAATAGATTGGTTATCGATTATCGATCTGCCGGTGTTCGGGTTCGATGGGGCTGGCGGATCTCCGGCCGTGGCGGGTGGACTGAGGTCTTCGGGCTCGGCGACAGATGGCTCCAGGTGGACGTTTGTATCAGCTGCTGGGCCGCTTCGTCTCTTTTTCCGCCGTCCCGCGTTGCTTTTCCTCTCCTGGAGGGTGGGAGGTCTGTCGCCGGCCTCGTGGCTCCTTTTTGCGGGTGATCTCTGTTGTCTCTTGTCCGTCGCCTCCATCGGCCCGACACCGGCGGGCGGGGAAAAAGGGGTGAGGTGTTAGAAGGGTTAAGGGTCATTTCTAGGTGGGATTTGAGGTGGGAAAAGCGCAGCGAATGTAACGGGGGGGCACAGGTGTCACCACGTTACAAGGTATACCGGGTTTAGGCCACCACTTATATAATTCTGTTTTACCGACGGCGACTCCACTCATTGGACAATATGGCGTCGTACTGACCTGTCAAAGTACGCCAAGTATACACATCTTCATGTACTCGTATCTTTTGAAGTATTGGTTTCCTAAACTTATAACTTGCATTTTCGGACTTTTCAGGTCACAAACTACAAGATTTGATAAATTTTAACCAAAAATTTCTGGGCCCCTGAGACGTAGTGCAGCCTTTTATTTAAATTCTGCGATTTTCGTGATCGCGTTGTTATATTATTTATTTATTCATATTTTATTCATTTTGCCATGCATTATGCTGGGCTAACATTCTATTCCTTCCCTGTTAATTGATCTGATCTGATCTTATTTTGATTTGATTTGATTTGTCTTGTTTTATTTTACTCCGTAAATTAGTATTAGTTAATATTATTTATTGTGTGTTGCTTGGTTGGTTGTATGAGATTTGCCTGATTACATGCGTTATTTGATTTTCATTTTCATTTTCATTTTCATTTTATTTGGTTAAGAGTCTTGTTATTTATTTATTTTATTTATTTATTTTATTTTATTTTAGTTTATTATTTATTATTTTAGTTTATTTATTTATTCGGCCTCTCTCTCCTTGGCGGTTGTTTTCCTTTATTTTCGGTGCTTGTGCACAATTTGTTTTCTACAAGCGCGATAATGTACTAGCGCAGTGTGTCCTGCAATCCGCGCAATCTGTGGGTTTTATACGGGTTAATTTATTGTTAATTTAGCTTTATTGTACGTTCACTTTCTTTTATAGTGTGTATTTATATTTATGTTCATATTTATATTCATATTTATATTATATATTTTATTTCATTTATTTACAAGCATAAATGATCTATATAATAAATGATAATCGTAGCATCGACTTACTTATTAATAAATTTATTCCTGACTTTGGTCTGTCTTGAAGTTTTGTTACCTTTTACTTTCAGTTGTGACCCTCTCGGGGGTTCACTCTATACGATTCTACAATTCTCTATTACAAACGTTGGGCGCCAGCCACTCGCGGTGGCAATCAAAATTTGGACAAAGGGACAGAATGGGGGTCGTTACAGGGGATGGGACTCGTGGCACTTACGTCCTTACAATCTCGCGGGGGAGTACGCAGGGAGGATTTGTCGAGGGTTAGGGAAGATCTCAGGGTGAGGAAGGCTCTCTGGAAGTTCGCACACGTTACGCGTAGGAGGATTTTGTGGACGGGAATAACAGGGGCTGGACAAAAGGGTTTCGCAAACGTGGAGACGTTGAATCGTCGGTACAATACGCGGACGCGAAAATACGCAGGCGAGAAGATTGCCGTTGCCGAAACTCAAACAATATAATCGTTGTAAGGGAAGGGCTTACCCACACTCTTCACTCGAACTCTCACACTTTATGCTTTCTATAATCGCTTTTGGTATCTCGCTACTAACAATCGCACAATCGCTGTATACTAAGATAGCCTAGGGCTCAATGACGGCTCGTCGTCGCTACCGCGACGACGGGTCCGACGCGGGATGATTTTTGGGGAGGGGATGGGGAATAGGAAGGGGGCCTTTTCTGGCAACGGAATAGATTGGTTATCGATTGTCGATCTGCCGGTGTTCGGGTTCGATGGGGCTGGCGGATCTCCGGCCGTGGCGGGTGGACTGAGGTCTTCGGGCTCGGCGACAGATGGCTCCAGGTGGACGTTTGTCTCAGCTGCTGGGCCGCTTCGTCTCTTTTTCCGAAGTCCCGCGTTGCTTTTCCTCTCCTGGAGGGTGGGAGGTCTGTCGCCGGCCTCGTAGCTCCTTCTGGCGGGTGATCCCTGTTGTTTCTTGTCCGTCGCCTCCATCGGTCCGACACCGGCGGGCGGGGAAAGGGGTGAGGTGTTAGAAGGGTTAAGGGTCATTTCTAGGTGGGATTTGAGGTGGGAGAAGCGCAGCGATTGTAACGGGGGGGGGGGGGGGGGGGGGGCACAGGTGTCACCACGTTACACAGTATAATTACCTTTCCCCTTTTCGCGGATAGTGTGGTATACCAGACTTATCTTCGATGATAGGTTTGATGGTAAGTATGGATTCCTAGGATTGCGCGGCTGTGCGATGGATGGTTCTGCGGACGGTAACTGTGTCGTAACGGGTAACTGGCGCGCGGTAGGTAACTGCTGCGCGGCAGATAATTGGTCTGTGGATAACCGTTACGGAGCGAACGGCCGAGTATTATATGGTAGATAGAATATTTGCGGTTGGTAATATCTCTGGTGCTGCGGTTGGTTACCGACTAGGGATAGCTTTTACCGCTTATCTTCGGGCAGTATTGCGTGCTTTACTTATTACGATGCGTTTTGCTATCGTTATCTTTCGTAGGTACCTTACTTCTGGCTTTCATCGCGGTGATTTATTGAAAGTTTGTTGAAGTATTTTCGCTTTTCGCTTTCGAACATTTATATATTCTGTATAATTAATTGATTAATTTGATGGTTTGGTGGTTAATTTGATGGTTGATAATCATTATGGTATGGACTAGGGAATTTTATGAACACTAGGTATCTATATTCTTTATGATTCATGGTCGCGCTCTTTATTTTTACTGCGCCCGGTTTCCTATCTTAGTTGACATGGTCATGGTCATCGGTCATCCGTGATCAATTAAACTGAATTAATTGAATTTTCTAATTTAAATTTTGTATTTATTCGTGCGGAGGTGATTGTGGTGAAGGTGCGCGCTCTACCGTGATGCATTGTGTTCCATTGCAGTGGATGTGTTTCAAGTGGTGCTATTTGCTCTGTTTTGTTTATATTATATTATATTACATTATATTATTATTTTATTTTGTTATGTTATGTTACGATCATGTTCATGCTTGTTCATGCATATTACATTCAATTTGCGTTCAATTTACGTTTCCGTTTACGATTATATTTATTTTATGATCAATTCATGTATTGAATATATTGAATATATTATTTAATTATGCTATTATATTATATTATTATTTTAGTTTATTTTGGATTTTGGATTATATTCAGCTACTCAGTTAATTCAGATAATTTAGTTATTTTTTAGCCGACTTCGAAAAGGAGGAAGATGCTCAATTCGATCAGTATATATTTTTTGTTTTCTGGCTTTGTTCACCGATTATTCTGAGACGGATGGACCAATCGGAATGAAACCTTTTGCATCTTGTACAGTACAATTCCCCATTGGTCCGGTAAAAAAAATATTTTGCATTTTTTTATTCCTAACGACTTTTTTTTTCTAAATGTACGTTCGATGATTACTCCGAGACGGATGGACCAATCGGAATGAAACTTTTTGCATCTTGTACAGTACAACTCCGCATTGGTCCCGTTATAAAAACATTTCGCATTTTTTTATTCCGGACGATATTCATTATTGCAAAATACATTTTGGTTCAAGGAATGCACCGATTGTGATGAAAGTTTTCACATTTCGTAGATCATTCCACGATGATTCCATTTCCCAAAATTTATGTAACTTCTTATTGTTAATAACTACTGTTATTATAATAAAAAGCCTATTCTTTAGGGTTACCCTACAAGGAATATACCGACCGCGATTTTTAAAAATTGTCCCTGCAAGTAAATTTCGTCAATTTCTTTACCAATTGGTTGCTAATACGCTATCCTTCAAATACTGCTCGTTCCACTAAAAAGTGTGAAATAAAATAATTTTTAACAAAAAAAAAAATCCGACTTCGAAATGCACTAAAAAGTATAAAATAATTTCTGTTTCATTTACATCTGTATTCCACAGCTATTCATACAATCTACTTAATCATTATAATTGAGTGAATAAATGAACAGGGTGGTTAGTGGCGACATATGACATATTAAATTAAATTAAATTAAATGACTTGATTTCTGATTATTATTATGTGTTTGTTTTTATTTCACCGTACCTGCTGTGATTATATCTATCTGTCTTACTTTCATGGGTCTTATATTTATTATGGAATTTAGTAGAGTTTGTCTGGATTGGATGGTTTACTGAGTTTATATTGTGCGCATATATTGCGTTTATAATCCTTTTATATATTTTAAGGATGGGTTTGATTTTGATTCCTTAGTTCTTAGTTTCTTAGTTTCTCTTGTAGTATCATACATTGTTTCTAAGCTTTCGGAGGTTGTTTGGGTTCCTAGGCATTGTCAATTAATTGTAAGCTATAAGATATATTATATATCTTTAGCACTCTTAGATATGAATGGCGTTAACTTTGGTTTATTGGTTTATTGTTCGCGGCTCACTATTCTTATTCTTATTCTTGGTCATCTGACATGTTTCAGGGACTTCTTTCTCCAATTGTGTATTTATGTTTCACGTTTCTATAATATCGTTCACTGCTCATTTTGTAGCTCTTCGTACCCCTTCAGGATAATGTTTTGCATATTATGGCTAACGCAATTCTAATGCAGCTGTGATGGTTGGTGGATCTGTAAATTTTGGATATTTACGGTACTTTATGCAATCTTTGTACATTGATTTATCCTATCTTAACTGCAATTCGATTCTGATTTTGATTTGGAAGTGTTAATTCAGTATTGGTTAATATGGTGGATGCTCAGGGAAGCATACGCTGCAGTAGTCTTTCTGGCATGTTACAATGTCTTTATTGTTTTCTATACATACATATATGCGTCATGATTCCTTAAATTCTTTGAAATCCTTGATCTCCTGGACCGTGGATCTCATTTGACGTTCTTATAATAATGTCTGGTTTGGTTTTAGTACTCATATGTCTTCTTTATTAATCAGGATTAAAAGGGGTTGAATGGAATTGTATCATTTAAATTGACTATAATATAAGGAGTTTAATTAACTATCTACATTAGTATACTTTATTAAATTGATTGCATTTGGCGTGTTTTTGTTACATATTATATATATATACATATGTTCATAATAATTTTGATCTATTTTCTTCATATTAGGGATTAGTTTTCTTTTATTTCTATATTATGGGTCAGTAATAATACGGTGGTATGTGGTGTTTATTATTTGATTAGCTTTGTTCATCACACGTTGTACTACATTGATTTACTTGTATCTATATCAGTATTAACGTTAATATCATACTTATCGGAGCGGTATGATAATTCAGTAACAATCTACGCAATTTATAACTATTTGAATTGATTTGATTTGCTTTAGGTTTTATGCTGATTTACGTCTCATGTTGCTCCTCATATTATGTCAGGTGGGTATTTTCCTCTCCTATTAATCGTTACGTTTTGCCTCCACTTCTATTGGCTGGCGTAGGGTTTTCTGCAAATGGATTAATATTATGATTTACGGTTTAATATTTAATATCATAGTATTTTATGATGTTAATAGTTCTACCTCTTCCTATTATGTTCATTATATTCATCATCATTCATGTTATGAGATATATATTGCTACTTATCTTTATTGATGATTTGCTAACAATAATTAATAATTTATTTACTGTTCACTGCCTTCATCTGATGATTTGATTGTTTCTCCACCATCTTTGCTTATTAATCGAATTTGAGGTCGTGGTTGCGTGAAATGTTTCTGCAAGCAAATTTAAGCAATTTCAATGATTTCAAACAATAATTTCAATTATCAGTGTTACATTATGCTCACCATCTATTTCTTCTTTCTGCTTTTATTCCCAGCTGATCTTCCCTTCTTTGAAGATATGGTACTTTTCCCATTAATTGATGTGATAGGAATATATTATGTATTGTATACAATATTTGGCGTTAGCGCCATTGATTGACCTGCTCAATTTTTATGTTGCTCGTTTCATTTACATTATCTTGGTTATCTTGGCTATCTGGGCCTCGCAGGAGGGATTCTCAGCTTCGCTGGCTTGAGCACTTCATATAAGCTCCCAGTTCACTTCTTATTATCTGTAATTCTTCTTTCAGTCATTTTGATAGTTTTAATAGATGATTATGAGGAATTCCGCGTTGCACATGCATTTATTTATTATGCTATACAGCGTACCTTTCTGTTGTGGTGATCTTATTTCTTCATTTTATGGTGATGCGTGTACCCACTTCGCATTAGAATCCGCTGTCTATGGTTATACTTTATACTTTACCTTTTACTTTTGACAATAATTATTGGCATTCTGTGTTTTACTTCTTCTGGCATTGCTATCTGCTATTGTCTGGCGTCTTTACTTTACCTTTTACATCCTTGGTTCATTTTCATTTCAATTTTATAGTTTGTTTGAATTTTATTTTGAACAGTGTGTTCAAATTGTGTGCTAGGGTTAAATATTAAATACTCTTTACTATTATTTCCTGCTGCTTGGTTGCTTGGCTGGATGTTGACGTTTGAGGTTTTGAGGTTTTGTTGGTTAATTGCTTTGCTCTGCTTATGTCGAGTCCACATATGCTCGTCTGCTTGCTCGCTTACCATGCTTCTTATGTTTAGTTCACATGTTCGCATGTTTATTATTGTTTCGTCCTTTTATTTTAACTGTTTCATTAACTGTTCTGTTGCATTAGATGCATATTATACGCTGATTTTTTGTTGAATTTTGTGATCTAGTTACGTTTAATCACGTTTAATTATGTTTATTATAGTTATTATGTTTATCATTTTATCATTATTTATTGTTCGTTTATCGGTTCTATTCATGGGCTTATTGATTCACTGATTCATTCATTCACTTCATTCACTTATTATTGTTGCATTCTGGGGCACTCGCTGTGCTATGCTTGTCGTGAGCGTTTGTGTGTGGAGTATGTATGGGACAAGTCATCGAGGATTGCAGCCTACGAAGACGTGGCACAGTCAACCGGGAAAAGGACTCGCCCCGGTACCTGGCTGTGTTGAAGAGCAAGCCCTGCTGAAGCAGGTGAACACATGGCGCTACCACCCGTTGAGCAGGAGCTCCGGTTCCTGGTCGTGGCCGAAGAAGAAGCCCTGGCCTCGCTTTGCAGGCTGGTGAAGACATGGCGCGATCACCCGTCGAGCAGGAGCTCCGGTTCCTGATCGTGGCCGAAGAAGAAGCCCCGTCCTCGCTTTGCAGGTGGGTGAAGACATGGCACGATCACCCGGGAGACAGGGTGTCCCGGTTCCTGATCGTAGCCGAAGAGGTAGCCCCTGTCCTCGCTAATGGCAGGCAGGTGAAGATGGGGCGCGATCACCCGTTGAGCAGGGTGCTCCGGTTCCTGGTCGCGGCCGAAGAAGCCCTGACCTCGCTTTGCAGGCTGGTGAAGACATGGCGCGATCACTCGTTGAGTGGGAAAGTCCTTCGGTTTCTGATCGTGGCCGAAGAAAAATCCTGTGCATATGTCGTGCTGGTTGAAATATCCTACCGCTTGATCGGAGGTGTAACGGCGTGGATCCTCAATCCCTTATTGCTGATTAGCGCATGACGGATTGAGGGTAGACGAATGCGCATATGAAAGCTAGGGAGCTGAAGCGCCGTTGCGGCTGTCGTTGCGGTTCATGTTGGATATCCGCAAAGGATAAAACGGTTCCGGCGGCCTACGTCAGGGGAGAGGTTTTTAGTGGGTAGTGTATCAGGCCGCGGATGCCCCTTCTGGGTGCCGCCGGGTCGCCCCTTCTGGGCTGTGACCCTATCTTTTGTGCCCACCCTTTATGGTAGGGCTATCAGGTTGCCCCTTCTGGGTTGCCTCTTTGGGTTTGCCCCCACCAATGGGCGCCAGCCCCCATCCCATCAGGGGATACGAGTCCCACACTGCCCGCGCCCCCCCTCCAGCCGAATAGAGTGAAAGGGGGACAACCCGCGCGTGCATAAATGCATTTCCCTCTTCTATCTAACTAAAAAAAAAAAAAAAAAAAAGGTTAGGTTGGGTTAGGTTAGGTTAGGTCCCGCCAGTGGGAGGGGTCGCGGTGTACCCTCCCACCCGGACGAAATGAGCACGGACCCCGGTCGGACCCGGGGGAGGGCGGGTGGGGACCCACTTCCAAATCGGGGGCCCCTCTGCATCCACCGCTGAGGGGCCCGATGACTCCGGGCGGAGAGTGGCGTCTGCCTCCCACGCTGGGAGTGGCGCTGGCCCCCGCAGGGGGGGTGCAGCGGAGCCGAGGGAGTCCCCCTGGAGGGCGGCCGGCCACGGCTCACCGCAGCCCACAGGGGGACGACTCGGCGGGCCGCCGGCGCCCTGTTTGGGCGCCATTGCACGCGGACCCGGGGTGTAGCCGGCACCGGAAGCCGGCGGAGCGAAGAACAGCGCCCGATCTTCCTCGCGGGCGGGCGGGGGGTTGCTCATCCCTGTAGCCTGTGGGGAGATCGAGGCGCGGGGACTGCAGGCGGTACGGGCTGGGGGGCCCGGCCGCCATTGCACGCAGTTCCCCCGCGATGGAGCCGGCACCGGGTGCGAACCCTGGTGCCGGCTGAGGGTGTCGTTACTCCCCCGGTGAGGGGCGCTTTCAGCGCACGGCGGGGGAGGCTCCGGAGTTATAGTAACCAGGTCCCGGAGCCTCTGCCATACGCCAGAGGAGGTTGCCGTGGGGTTTTGGTCAGTAGGAATCTGAAACTCCCCCACTGCACTCCCCTAGAGGCGGCGGGGGGTCTTATGTAAGATTTCCCCACGAAAAAGAAAAAAAAAAAAAGGTTAGGTCCCGCCAAGGGTTCGGGGGCGGCTGGGACTCGCGCGCCTTCCCGCCCTACGGCCTCCTCTGGCTCGTTCGTTGCCGACAGGATGGCAAAAATCCAGGAGGACCACCGCCAGGAGACCGAGGCGTGGTCCAAGGTTGTAGGCCGCAAAGCCAAGAAGGCAGAGGCGGCGAAGAAGAAGGGTGTGGAGATGACCCCCCCCCCCCCCGCCGCCTGCGAAGAAGACGGGGAAGCGGACGACAGCCGGGACGACCCATCCCCCGGCCGCACGAAAGGAAGGGACCGCGGGTGGCAAGGCGACAAAGGAGGCCATTAAGAAGCCCCGCCTCGCCTGCCCTCCCAAAATCTCGGCGGTCACCATAACGGTCGCGCCTGGGGCGGGGACCACCTGCTGCCAGGCCATGATCCGGGCCAGGCAGGGGGTCGACCTAGCGGAGATCGGTATCAGGCGCGCGTCCACCGGTGGCCTCGTCCTGGAGATCGCCGGGACGGAGAGGGCGACAAAGGCGGCGGCCCTGGCTAGCCGCCTCCAAACCGTGTTCCGCGGGTCCGATGAGGTTAGGGTGGCGTGCCCGGTTAAGATGGGCGAGATCCGCCTCATCGGGCTCGACGATTCGGTCACCTGGGAGGAGGTAGCAGCGGCGGTGGCAACCGGAGGAGCCTGCACCGCAGAGGAGGTCAAGGTGGGGGATATTCGCGCCCCACCTCGTAGCCTGGGGAGGGTCTGGGTGAGGTGCCCCCTCACCGCAGCCAACAAGGTCCTCGACGCGGGGAGGCTGATGGTCGGCTGGTCCTCAGCACGGGTCGAGGCCCTGGCGGCACGCCCCCTGCAGTGCTACCGCTGCCTGGAGACTGGACATGTCAGGCAGCGGTGTCCCTGCGGGGTCGATCGTTCGGATCGCTGCTTCAACTGCGGCGATCTGGACCATCGAGCCAGTGGCTGTACGGCCCCGCCGCGGTGCCCCCTGTGCACCGATTCAGGGCGGCCCGCGGGGCATAGGATGGGGACCGGAGGATGCCCTTCGGCCTCCTCGAAGAAGGGGCGGAAGAAGCCCGCCAAAAAGACGAGCGCGAAGCGGGCCCCGGCTGCATCGCCCACAGGGGTAGCGGGCCCCAGCAAAGCGGGAGCAGCTCTGGAGGCGGCGGCGGGCACGGCGCGCAATGGGGCCTAAGCGTCCATTCCTCCAGGCCAACACCAACCACTCGGCCGGGGCGCAGGACCTTTTGCTCCAAACCCTGGCCGAGTGGCAGATTGAGGTTGCGGTGGTGTCGGAGCCGTACCGCGTCCTGGACCGGCCCAACTGGTTCAGCGACGCGGCGGGCTCCGTCGCCATCGTCCTGGGGGGCCGGCACGTCTTTCCGCCCGCCGATGTCTTAGCACGGGGGCGGGGTTTCCTGGCCTGTTTTGAATTTCCGAATTTTCCGTCGAAACGATGGCCGCAGCCCTTGCCGTGGCCTGGCCAGCTCTTCCGCCCGGGCCGGTCGCGGACGTTGAGGGGGAGGCCAAGTGGTTCCGGGAGGCGATGACCGCAATATGCGACACCGCCATGCCCCGGGCCCCGCGCCTGCCCCCCTGGAGGGCAGTGTACTAGTGGTCGGGCGACATTGCGGATCTCCGATCCGAGTGTCGGCGCGCCCGACGCCAGTGGCAGCGCGCCCGGAGGGCTCGAGTCCGCGACCCGGCGAGGGAGGATCTGCTGAGGGGCACATACCAGGTCTTCGTGGTAGCCCTGAGGCAGGCCATCAGGGACGCGAAATCCCGAGCGTAGGAGGAGCTCCAGGGCTCTCTGAACGAGGACCCGTGGGGGCGCCCTTACTGGATGGTCATGGGCAAGCTCCGCGCACGGGCGCCCCCGGTCTCGGAGAGCCTGGACCCCCAGCTGCTGACACGGGTAATTGACACCCTCTTCCCCCGTTCCGGGGGAACGTCGCACCCGCGCCACCAGCAAGGGCCGGCGGAACCCGTCGCCTGGTCCGCCGACCTGGGGTACACATAGGAGGAGGTGGACGATGCCGTCAGAAGGCTCGGGGCCAAGAACACCGCCCTGGGCCCGGCCCGCATCCCCGCCCGCGCCTGGGTTAACGCGTCTGGCATCCTAGGTCCGAGGCTGTGCCGCCTCTTCAGCGCCGCTTTGGAGCAGGGGGTGTTCCCCTCGATTTGGAAGGAGGGGCGGCTGGTCCTCCTCCGAAAGGACGGACGGCCCCCAGATTCTCCCTCTGCGTACCGGCGAGTGATGCCCACTAGGACGTCGACCGACTGGACGCGTCCCGATTGGACGGTCCCGATTGGACGCGTTCCTTTTGGACGCCGTGCCGATTGGACGCGTTCCTTTTGGACGCTGAACCGATTGGATGCGTTCCTTTTGGACGTCGTGCCGTTTGGACGCCGTGCCGTTTGGACGTCGTGCCATTTGGACTCGTGCCATTTGGACGCCATATGTTTTATAATCATTGCCTTTGGAAATCGGCAGATGGTGGTATTGTTTGTCGATTTAAATTCCTATGCTATTTGAATGCGTATGCATGCTAAAGTATATGATTACATACATATATCTAACGATGAGGTCAAATGGTTGTGTGCAACGTTTGACAAGTATAGGTTATAATGAAAAACATGTGGAAATTGAATGCATTTACTTTCTTACAAGATATATCTGGAAGTATGTTTAAGGTAAAAGAAATATTAAACCTTACTTTCTTCAATACATTCTTTATTCCAAATTAATGTTGTGTACAATGTATCAATATATAATAATATGATTTCTTTTTCTTTATTTTCAGCATTTATGCAGACATTGATGAGGAAATTACAACCAAAACATTATGGAGTAGAGAATTTGAATAGATCCATCAAAGAAATTAAACAGTGTGGACTGAAATACTAGGACAAAAAACAAAATTATACTCTGAAAACAGATGCAATTACTTTCTCACAGGATATATCTGGAAATATGTTTGAGGTAAAAGAAATATTAAACCATATTTTTTTCAATACATTCTTTATTCCAAATTAACGTTGTGTACAATGTATCAATATATAATAATATGATTTCTTTTTCTTTATTTTCAGCATTTGTGCAGACATTCATGAGGAAGTTACAAACAAAATTATGGAGTAGAGAATTTGAATAGATCCATTAAACAAATTAAACATTGTGGAATGAAATACTAGGATTAATAACAGAAATGGACTCCGAAAACAGATGCAATTACTTTCTCACAGGATATATCTGGAAATATGTTTGAGGTAAAAGAAATATTAAACCATATTTTCTTCAATACATTCTTTATTTGAAATTAATGATTTTGAGTACAATGTACCAATATATTGTAAAATGATTTGTGTTTCTTTATTTTCAGCATTTATTCAGACATTGATGAGGAACTTACAAGCAAAAAATTATGAAGTACAAAAGTTGAATAGATACATTAAAGATATTTTCCAGCGTGGAATGAAATACTAGGACATATAACAAATACGTACTCTGCAAACTGATGCAATTACTTTCTTGCATGATGTATCTGGAAATAGGTTTAAGGTAAAAGAAATATTAAACCATATTTTCTTCAATACATTCTTTATTTCAAATTAATGTTGTTGAGTACAATGTATCAATAATAATAATATGATTTCTTCTTCTTTATTTTCAGCATTTATTCATACATTGATGAGAAACTTACAACCAAAAAATTATGGAGTAGGAGATTTGGATAGATACATTGAACAAATTATTAAAAAAAGAGGATTATTAAATTAGATAAGTTTGTGTTGTAAATCATAGTGTCAGAATATTTTAAATAAATAAATTAATAGGAGAAAATGAGATTTCATTTGTAATTTCCTGTTCCAATTTCCTTAATATAGAATGTAATTTACAGTTCGCATTGTCTTCTTCTAGTTGTAAATAAACACTTTTGTCGAGTAAAAATACATAAATAAGAAAAAGAAGTTGTAATATTGTTGTAATTACTTCACTCTTCACTTTCATCTATTTGGTATCACTTGTATTGTATTTACAAATCCCAAATTCATTTTATCCAACTACAACAGTCCAACTAAAATATTCCAATACTCAATTCAATCAGAAAAGGTATTAAAACATTTAGAAACGATCTTGTTCAAAGAAGACTTATGGAGAAAAGATAGAAATGGAGATTCAATTACTATGAATTAGTTTTATACCATAGGCAAATATAACCTAAAATCTTACGAAACGGAATTCACTAAATTTCTTGACAGTTGTACTAGATAATATTAATTACATGTAATCCGACAATATATTGTGCCGGTTACAATTCTTTTTTTTGATAATCTCCAATATTTCAAAATTTTCAAGCGAAACACAGAGATAGGTTCTGTTATGCTCTCGTCGAAACCGAGAGTGTTTACTTTCTCAAACTGTCAGCTGCTGTCAGCTGTCCGCTAGGCCAACGACCCGATGATGTCGTCTCTGTCAGTCATAGACAGGCGACGTCATTGGGTCAACAACCTCGCCAGGTGATCCACAACTTAATAACGACAATTTTCGAAAGAGTCGACTTTCGAGAACTTTAAAACATCTAATAACTGGAATCTGTAAATATTACGGAGAAGTCACATTACAAAATGCTGGTTGTGTTTTTTATAGTTTGACACATGTTAGGTTATATGTATATAAATTACGAATTTTCCAATCGAATATTATCAAAGTGTTAAAAGAAGCAGTGGATTCCAAAGCTAGAAATTAGTGTTTTTGGAATTTACGTGTTAAATACTGTTGATGAGATCGCGTCGCGGAATAAATATATATGGATGTGCATTTAGATTAATAGATTTAATATCATAATAGTGTAACGTCCCGAAATTATTCACGAGCACGCTACTGCGCCGACGCGTAGGGAGAGCGGTTCCCTAAGAGAAGGCGACTCGTTTTCTTTATATATATTATAATAATAAAGGAAGGGATTATAGGTTCGGGTGGCACGCGGTAAAGGAGTAAAATCCAACGTTAATTCCTTTCTCAAAATAATATGTGAATTTATTCAAGAAATTATGTGTTGTTTGTTTATAATTTAATAATAATTAAAAGGTAAGTAATATAAAAAGAATATTGAACGTAATTAAATAATGAATTTAAATAATGAATTGAAGTAATTAAATATCGAATTGAATTAATGTAGTTAAATAACAAAAGTTGCGCCCTGTTTTTAAAATACAAAAAGAAAATAATAGGATTAGTAAGGTACAATGAGTACGCCCTGGATTGAAAAATACAAAGAAAATAACAATTGTGTTTGTGCTAAAATTGGAATACAATAAAAGAAAATTAGATTATTAATTACAAAAATAATTCAACCTAAAATAAAAAATACAGAGGAAAATAAATAGATTAGTGAACGCGGTTCTAGATACGATTATTAAACTTGAATTTATAATTTAATATAATTTAATATAATTTAATATAATATAAATGATTTGAATGATTTGTCGGGAAATTGGCCAAGATCCGTTCTGACGCTGTAGGAGTTGGCTCGTTCGGCCGCAGTTCGGTTTCTGGGCAACTTAGCCGTCACTGAACAGGCCGCATCCAAGGAGCTTCTGCTTTCGCTCGCTCGTTAAGCTTGGTAGCGAACTCTGCAAAACGGTATCGTCGCTCTAGAGCCAGTGTACTGATAGGCCGCATCCAAGGAGCTTCGGCTTTCGCTTGCTCGTTAAGCTTGGGTGCGTACCTGACACGTAAGAGAACCGCTGCGAACCGATAGTTGAGCGCTCCGGGTCTGACGCGGAACCTTTGCCGCTTTGCCGACAAAAGAGTCTAAGATTACTGAATTCTATATAAATCGTACCATAGACCCGTGTCGGACTACGATCAGAATCGAAGTGAAAATTCTTTGCGCGGCACGCTCGTATTTATACCGGAGAACTGCTGACGTAGCAGTTGTTTCTACCTGTGTTTTCGATACCGGAAGTGTTTGGACTTTGACCTGCGCGTACGTGACTCCGTGCGTATCGCTATCTCTGTCTACGCGCTGTTGCTGTCTCTTTCTACTCTGCGCTTGTTCGTATCTCTTTCTATTCGCTATTGCTGTCTCTATCTATTTATTTCGCGCGTTGTGTCGATTTTTTATCGACGCGGTAGAATTATCGACGTAGTAGAATTATCGACGTATATTTTGAAGTATATAAAATTTTTTGTTAAATGTAAATATTAATAAATATAAGATTTTTAGTTATTAAATATAAATATAATTATTTAAATCAATGTTGTACAATTGTGGGTGGATTGGATGGTCGGATCGCTGATGCGTCCTTATCCGAAGGACTGGATTTCGAGGCGGTGTGAAAATAACGAAATCCTTTTAATAAAGGAATGGTTTTAATAAAGTAATGATTGTAACTTTATTTGTCACAATGTGCTCCGTTCTTTGGCACGTTGTCCGAACGAAGATGTACAGAATAACTTTAATAAAATCGGTTGGAAGAATTAACTTTGACTAATTTGCGCACTGGTAATCGATAGAAATCTCAATTTGTTCTAATCGTCGTTAAACGGTTGAGCGACACGCGTGTCTCCGCGAAACCACCGCATGGTGGGGGCTGCGCATAGCCCTATAATTTAATGTTTGCGCGGTGACGTCACGGCGACTCTTGCGACGCTCTCGATAAGGTGTAACCGAACAACAATAATAAATTAAAAAAATGAACTGTTACAAATTTTAATTATAAAAAACGAAAAATGAATAAATATTTTAATAAATACTAATTTTTAAATTTCTTCTTATTTATTCTTCTTCCTGCTGGATGTTACAATAGCATAAACAATGACATGTCGAAGATCTCAGATTATATTTACCAATAACGATATGATTGACTAGAGAGGAAAAAAGAGTTTCCAACGTTCTGTCCATAAATCTTCTTTGTCTAGATTCTTTCCAAACGTTTTAATATCATTTCAGATTCGACTTAGCATTGGAATATTTCAAAACAACTGTTCTACTCGTTTGACACAAATTCAAGATTTATAAACAATACAAGTGCTATAAAAAAAAAAAGTGAATATTGAAATAGAAACTCTGTTTCAAATTATTTTTTTATAAATTGTTACTTGGTAAAACTATTTATTTGAAAGTAGAAGAAAACACTGTGAATTGTAACTTAAATTCTATACTAAGGAAATTCGAATAGGAAGTTAAAGTTTAAGGGATTCATCTATTTTATTAAACTATTAATTTGAAATATGCTGGTATTACATTGTCTTTAAAGTCTATAACGTGCAAGACAAACTTATCTAATTTAATACTGCTCTTGCTTGAATAATGTCTGCACTGTATCGATTTAATACTTATACTCCATAATATCTCTGTTGCAATTTTCCCCTCCGTGTCTCATCAAACGCTGAAAATAAAGAAGAAATCATATTATTATATATTGCTACATTATACTCAACAACATTAATTTAGAATAAAGAATGTATTGAACAAAATAAGGTTTAATATTTCTTTTACCTCAAACATATTTCCAGATATGTCCTGCGAGAGAGTAATTGCATCTGTTTTCAGGGTACGTTTTTGTTATTTGCCCCAATTTTTTTATTCTACGCAGGAAAGTATCTTCAATGTATCTATTCAAATTTTTCCCTCCATAATTTTCTGGTTGTAATTTCCGCATGAATGTCTGAACAGGTGCTTAAAATATAAAAAAAGATATCATATTATTAAATATTCATACATTGTTCTCAACATTAATTTGAAATAAAGGATGTATTGAACAAAATAAGATTTAATATTTCTTTTACCTCAAACAGTTCCTGATATATCCTGCGAGAATGTAATTGCATCTGTTTTCGGAGGACGTATTTGTTATTAATCCTAGTATTTCATTCCACAATGTTTAATTTGTTTAATGGATATATTCAAATTCTCTACTCCATAATTTTGGTGGTAATTTCCTCATCAATGTCTGCATAAATGCAGAAAATAAAGAAAAAGAAATCATATTATTATATGTTGATACATTGTCCACATCATCATTAATTTGGAATAAAGAATGTATTAAAGAAAATAAGATTTAATATTTCTTTTACCTCAAATATATTTCCTGATATATCTTGTAAGAAAGTAACTGCATTCAATTTCAACATGTTTTTCACTATAACCTATATCTGCCAAACGTTACACACAACCACTTGACCTTATCGTTAGATATATGTAATCATATACTTTAGCATGCATACGCATTCAAATAGCATAGGAATTTAAATCGACAAACAATAACACCATCTGCCGATTTCTAAAGGCAATGATTATAAAAGATATGGCGTCCAAATGGCACGAATCCAAATGGCACGACGTCCAAACGTCACGACGTCCAAAAGGAACGCGTCCAATCGGCACGGCGTCCAAAAGGAACGCGTCCAATCGGGACCGTCCAATCGGGACGCGTCCAATCGGTCGACGTCCAAGTGGGCATCACTCTTCCTGCCTGTCGAGGAGATGAGGACTCCCGGCCTTCGCCTTCCAGGTCTTCTGTCGCTATGTCTCTATTGTTTTCGTTGTTTTCAGTACTGGACACCGTGTACTGTCTAATGCCCGAGACATGTTCGACGTATATGTCTCGGGACCACGCGATTGTTTCAGCGATCATTAATTTTCGCATCAGGGATGCGTATCGCGGCGATATTCTAAGTAGTTCCAGGAGGAACTCATTCGCCGGATCCCAGGTGCCCAGGGCGCCCACAATGAAGGCATCTAAATACACTTTGTAGCCCCGCCCTTTCAGAGAATCAACTAATTGCTGATACTTGTTGATTTTGTCGAATCTTGCATCTGCGATGGCCTGCATCGTATTCTCAAAGGGCACGGCTACATCGACCAGTACTACTGTCTTCGACGTTTCGTGCGTGACAACGATGTCCGGGCGAAGCGCCGAAGACTCTCCTGTCGCCCGGGGACACGTGTGTTGATCCGGATCTCACCGGGATCCCGGATCGCCCTACTCAACCTCATGACGAGGTTGTCGTGCCGTCTCTGCCTGGCGGCAGAATGAGGACCGCAGTGGCAGAGCACATGAGGAAGGCTTTCCAGCGTGTATCCGCATCGCCTGCAGCGCTTATCCTCGCTCCCCCATTGACGGGCTCCGTTTAACGGGAGCACGTCGAGGCGGGCGCGATGGATAAACCTCCAATCAGCAAAGCGGATAACCGCGCCACCCCTTATGAAGCGATTGCTCGCCGCATGTTGGGTGGTTGCCTGGAAAACCTTACCTTGGTCCGGCTTCCGAAGAAGCGAGGACACATAGTGCTCCGTCACTGCAGCCCTAATCCTGGTGATGACATGTGCCTTGGCAAGAGGCGGCACGACTACCCGACGCCCGTTTCGGGATTCCATAACAACCGCGAGTTCAGCCCGATCATCACACCACTCCCAGCGAAAACCGAGACGCGCTCCAGACCTCAGCGCAGCAGACCGCACCCTCGACCAACACGACGAACGACCCGTCGTTGGTTTTGACCAGTCCCCGGCCAAAGAGCCCGACAGGTACGGGGCAAGATCCCGACCAGTCGGAGCCCGGCACAGCTTCTCGCTCGCGGCAGCTTCCAGCGAATACCTCGCGATATTAGCCACGACGGTGTCACCCGCATTCAGCATCCTGAATACGTGAGCCACGGCCGTAACCTCCGCGAGGTCGGCTATCGGAGGGAGTCCACATCCTCCCAGTGACGGGGGAATGTGGACCACCTCCGGGCTAGCCCGCCGGGGCAGGTTAAGCCACAGCTTGACCGTCCGCTTGACAGCTTTGTCGAGCTCCGACAGGGCCATTCGTCGTATATTGGCTCCCCTAAGGAGGAAATCGAGACGCGGGACAATGAATGTCGCCACCGTCCCGATCTTCTGCCAGGGGGCAAGAAGTCCACCGCGCTCAGGTCCTCTAACATGCCACGGATCGTGGTGTGGGGCGTCTGATCGAGCTGAACCCCGGTTGGGACCCCTAGATGCTGGAAGGGCTCACCTTTTCCCAGAGCCGGAACGGGCTCCTCCTGGATGTTGTACACGGTGTCCAGTACATCGTTCCGGCCTCGTAAATGGAGTGTCGCGCATTTTTTGGGGTTGAAGGCGAGACCCAGGTTCGTTGCAATGTCTTCAACGGCGTGTAGCATCTCCCTCATCTCCTTTTCATATGTCGCTAGCAGCGTGAGATCATCCGCGTAGGCGAGCTCCCCGATTTTCTCCCGCGCGATTTCGTATCCTGCAGTGGAGTCCTCGGCCACGCGGATGATGGGCTCTATTGCCAAGTTGAACAATATGGGGCTGAGGGGGCAGCCCTGTTTTACCCCTGATAAAATGGGTATTCTATCGGTGTACCCCTCAGAGGTGCGGACCCTCGTCGCACAGTCTGTGTACAGGCTGGCGACGATATTTGTGATCGCCCGCGGGGCCCCGGCGTTGGAGAGCGACTCCAAGATAGTGGCGTGCGGGATCGATCCAAAAGCATTGGAAAGATTCAGCCACGCCGCTACCAATTCCCCTTTCTTCCTCCGAGCGTCGGCGATGCATTCCTGCAGCACGAAGTTGTGCTCAAGGCACCCCTCGTACGGCAGGAAGCCCTTTTGGCCTCGTGAGAGCCGTCGGTTTAGTACGGCCCAGTGAGTGAGGCCGTCGGCCATTACAGCGGCGAAGAGTTTGGGCAGGGTATCACCCATCGCGAGACGTCTCCAGTTCGACAAGTCATCCCGGTCACCTTTCTTATGAATAAGAACGGTGTTGGATTCCTTCCAAACGCGCGGAATATGCTCCATCTTGAGACAGACGTTAAATAACGCCGTTAAGAGCGTGGCGCCTGGGCCGACATCGCGCAAATCGCCGTAGGTTACGCCGTCAGGACCCGGAGAAGATTTCTTCATCCGGTTCAGGCGGCTGCTCACCTCGGCAACCGGACATGCCGACACCAGAGCGTCACACTCCTGTGCTGTCTCGTGATGGATAGTCGGGAGGGGCCCCGCACGATCCCGAGGAGCGTACATTTCTGTAAAGTGTCGCTGGACTACGTCCTTCGACACTTCACAGTGTGGGGAGGACCTTTTCAGGACCTCCCGCACTGCACGCTTCCGGTTCGCACGGAACAAGCGCTGAATGCGCGTCGCCTCCCGAACATATTCCTCGCGGTTGGTAGGAGTACCGCTCGTCGTCGAGCTGTACCTCGGACGGCGAGACTCACCCTCCCTCCTCGCAGTCGCTTGTGGCCGGCCATCCCTCCCACTGGTGGCTGAATTTGCGGCCCGCTCGGTATCCACAGCCCGCTGCTTTACGAAGAACTCTGCCACTTTCGCAGCGAAGTCCTCCAGCGCCTGAAGCGTCGTCACCGTTTCGGCTTCCTCAACGAGACCTGCCCTTTCGATGCCTATCGCTGCCCTCGTGCTCCTACGGAGCACTTCGGGTCGGTCGGCACCGGGGGTTGGTTCGTCGGATCGGCCGGCGTGTGGGACGGCATCAGGGAGCCGTATGTCCCGATGCGGGTCGCGCCCTCTCCGGGATCCCCGGCGCTCAGGTGAGGGGGGGGGGGGGGGCACTCTCCCTCGCCGGTGCGTCGCGGGCGACTGTGGGGCCCGACCTCTGGGGGGTGCTCTTCGTGTGGTAGTTTCACGGGTACTTCTATTGTTAATGTTGTTAGTGGTGCCCCCTCGGCCCCTCCTATTCTGCCCGTTGTTCTGGCTGAAAACAGAGCCCCGGTTTGATCTGGGGCAATTAGTCGCGCTGCTAGCGGTTGCACTCAACCTAGGACAATCACAAGAACATTGACTAGAAATATTGTTGTTAAAGAGGTCAGAGGTCTGCTGCGAGGCCCCTGATCCGCCCCCGTAGGGGCCCTTACGACGCGTGGCTCCCGGACCACTTCCTCTTCTCGTTGAGTGATGCCCACTTGGACGTCGACCGATTGGACGCGTCCCGATTGGACGGTCCCGTTTGGACGCGTTCCTTTTGGACGCCGTGCCGATTGGATGCGTTCCTTTGGACGCCTGACCGATTGGGACGCGTTCCTTTTGGACGTCGTGCCGTTTGGACGCCGTGCCGTTTGGGACGCCGTGCCGTTTGGACGTCGTGACAATTGGATTCGTGCCATTTAGACGCCATATCTTTTATAATCATTGCCTTTGGAAATCGGCAGATGGTGTTATTGCTTGTCGATTTAAATTCCTATGCTATTTGAATGCGTATGCGTGCTAAAGTATATGATTACATATATCTAACGATAAGGTCAAATGGTTGTGTGTAACGTTTGACAGATATAGGTTATAGTGAAAAACATGTGGAAATTGAATGCAGTTACTTTCTTACAAGATATATCTGGAAGTATGTTTAAGGTAAAAAAAATATTAAACCTTATTTTGTTCAATACATTTTTTATTGCAAATTAATGTTGTTGTGGACAATGTATCAATATATAATAATACGATTTCTTTTTCTTTATTTTCAGCATTTGTTCAGACATTGATGAGCATTCTCGCAGGATATATCAGGAAATATGTTTGAGATGAAGAAATATTAAAACTTATTTTCTTTAATACATTCTTTATTCCAAATTAATGATGTTGTGGACAATGTATCAATATATAATAATACGATTTCTTTTTCTTTATTTTCAGCATTTATTCAGACATTGATGAGGAAATTTAAACCAATAAATTAGGCAGTAAACAAATTGAATAGATCCATTAAAGAAATTAAACAGTACGGAATAAAATAATAATGTACCCAGTAAACAGATGCAATTACATTCTCACAGGATATATCAGGAAATATGTTTGAGGTAAAAGAAATATTGAATCTTATTTTCTTTAATACATTCTTTATTCCAAATTATTGTTGTTGTGGACAATGTATCAATATATAATAATATGATTTCTTTTTCTTTATTTTCGCATTTATGCAGACATTGATGAGGAAATTACCACCAAAATTATGGAGTAGAGAATTTGAATAGATCCATTCAACAAATTAAACATTTTGGAATGAAATACTAGGATTAATAACGGAAACGTACTCCGAAAACAGATGCAATTACATTCTCGCAGGATATATCAGGAAATATGTCTCAGGTAAAAGAAATATTAAACCATATTTTTTTCAATACATTCTTTATTCCAAATTAATATTGTTGTGTACAATGTAACAATATATACTAATATGATTTCTTTTCCTTTATTTTCAACATTTATTCAACATTGATCAGAAAAAAAAAATATTGGAGTAGAGAATTTGAATAGATCCATTAAAGAAATTAAACAGTGTGGACAAAAAACTAGGACAAAAAACAACATTGTACTTTGAAAACAGATGCAATTACTTTCTCGCAGGATATATCAGGAAATTTGTTGAGGTAAAAGAAATATTAAACCATATTTTTTTCAATACATTCTTATTATAAATTAATATTGTTGAGTATAATGTAACAATATATAATAATATGATTTCTTCTTCTTTATTTTCAGCGTTTGATCAGACACGGAGGGGAAATTGCTACACAGATATTATGGAGTAGATGTATTAAATAGATACAGTGCAGAAAATTATTCGAGGCAAGAGCAGTATTAAATTAGATAAGTTTGTCTTGCACGTTATGGACTTTAAAAACAATGTAATACCAGCATATTTCAAATAAATAGTTTAATAAAAGTAGATAAAACCCTTAAAATTTAACTTCCTATTCTAATTTCCTTAATATAGAATTTAATTTACAATTCACAGTGTTTTCTTCTACTTTCAAATAAATAGTTTTACCAAGTAATAATTTATAAAAAAAATAATTTGAAACAAAGTTTCTATTTCACCATTCACTTGTATCTTTTTTATAGCGCTTGTATTGTGTTTAGAAGTCATGAATTTGTCTCAAACGAGTTGAACAGTTGTATTGAAATATTCCATTCTGAATAAATGCTGAAAATAAAGAAAAACAAATCATATTACAATATATTGATACATTGTACGCAAAATCATTAATTTGGTATAAAGAATGTATTGAAAAAATAAGATTTAATATTTCTTTTACCTTAATCATATTTCCTTATATATCCTGCAAGAAAGTAATTGCATCTGATTTCAGAGTGCGTTTTTCACATTTGTTGTAGTATTTCATTCTGCAGTGTTTAATTTCTTTAATGTAACTTTTCAACTTTTCTACTGCGTAGTTTTTTGGTTGTAATTTCCTCATGAATGTCTGAATAAATACTGAAAATAAAGAAAAAGAAATCATATTATTATATATTGATACATTGTCCACAACAACATTAATTTGGAATAAAGAATGTATTGAACAAAATAAGATTTAATATTTCTTTTACCTCAAACATATTTCCTGATATATCCTACGAGAATGTAATTGCATCTGTTTTCAGGGTACGTTTTTGTTACTTGCCCCAATTTTTTCATTCTACGCTGGAAATTATCTTCAATGTATCTATTTAACTTTTTTCCTCCATAATTTTCTGGTTGTAATTTCCGCATGAATGTCTGAACAGGTGCTGAAAATATAAAAAAAGATATCATACTATTATATATTCAGACATTGTACTCAACATTAATTTGAAATAAAGGATGTATTGAACAAAATAAAATTTAATATTTCTTTTACCTTAAACATACTTCCAGATATATCTTGTAAGAAAGTAACTGTGTGACGGATAACCGCCGGGGGGTTGCCGGCTCAGCCGGTAAGTCCGGGGTTCGGGTGAACGAATGAAATGAAAGTCAGTGGTATAGGGGGTAAAAGAATAAATATATTTTCTTAATCCTAGTTACAAGAATACTTAATGCTACGGCCCTGGGTTCCTATCACTCTAACGGTCTTAGCCTACGGTCGCGGAACGGTTACGGTGCGGACTTATACTCTACGGCGCGGACTTACATCTATAGCGCGGACTTATATCTATGGTGCGGACTTATATCTATGGCGCGGCGCGGTCGCAGTCGCGGGACGGGGTGTTGGCCGTCTTTATCGCGGCGTTTCGGTGCGGCGGAGGTAGCGGGAGTGTTTGGGGGATCGGGCGTTCGATGCCTTCATGGGCGGACGGCCGTAAAGACAACCCGTCCTATACCCAGGCAGTTAGGGGGACCGTGCTCCGGTGGACGCCGTAGAGACGTAATACGTCCGAGCCGGCGGTCAGGAAGCCGCCGAGAGCGAGCTCTCGGCTGTGGCCAGGGATACAGCGGACTGTATCGGAGGACGGCCGTGAAGACAACCCGTCCTGCCGAACGCTGCTGGAGGATTCGCAAGGAGCCAAAAATGAAGATGATCGTGTCTCTTTATCGCTTGCCGTATGGTTCGCTTCCGAGTGTCGATCTGATTTCTGCCGTGTCGCGGCCCGGTATATCAATACTCGCGAGGCCGTTTGCCTCGCGAGTTCGCGGTACGCGCGGTCGCCACCTATCGGCGGCGTCGGTACTAATGCGCTGGCGGGGCCCGCGGTTTCGCGGCCTCGGGCTCCTCACAGTCTCCCCCTCCCTTCCTAGGCCGCGAAACCCCGGAAGAGGAGGGATCCCGGAGGGAAGCGATGACGGTGTTTAGGTGGGGGGGGGGGGGGTTGCCCCCCCCCAAACTTAAAACTAGGCCTTACATACTAAGAGAAGAAATGGAACAACGCTATGATACATTATGTACACATCCAAACCCTCAGCCAACTTCCCGTGGGGCGGGCTGGCTCAGGGTTCGGTTTCCGCCGTGCCTGGTGGACCCTGTGGCGGTGCGGGCCCCAGAAGCGCTCGGACCCGGACGCGCCCTGTCCGGAGTCGGCGGATGGCCAGCGTGACGCCGTTGGCCAGGGTCACGTAGGTGGGCCGCCGCCGTGAGAGGACCTCGCAGTCGAGGACGGTCTCGTCCGTCCTCCCGGTGGTGACGGTGACGGCTTCTGGTGTTGGATGGTCGGCGGGGCGGCTGGTTACGGTGGCGGGGCCCGTGGCGGTCGCTGTCGGCCTCGTTGGGCCGCTGCTCGGTCGGCGGGCTTGCCGGTGTTGGCGGTGCGGGCAGGTCGGGAGCTCCGTAATGAGCGGCGGTGGCGTCCAGCTGGCGTCGGTGGCCTCTGGCGGCAAGCCTGCTGGCGTGGGCCGGTGGTGCGGCCGGTGGTGCAGCCGGTGGTGCGGCCGTTGGTGCGGCCGAAACGGCCGCTGCACTGGGTGGGTCCGGTGTCGGGCCGACGGGTGGTGTTGGCGGTGCTGCTGGTGGCCGGGCTGTCGGTGCGGCTGGTCGCGGAGCTGGCGGTGGCGCGGCTGGTCGAGTCGGCCTGGCCGGCCGAGTCGGCCTGGCTGGTCGCGTTGGCCTGGCTGGTCGAGTGGCCCTCCGGGTGGTTTCGGCTAGGGCCCTTGCCCTGGCCATCGTGTCGGCCCGGTCGGCTGGCGTCGCCCTGGCGACGCGGTGGTGTCGATGCGGAGCCGGGGCTGAGACCCCCGGTCCTTCTGGCTGCGCCGGCGGCTGCGCGGCCGGCGTTATGGTCTCCGCCACGTCTCGCCCTGGCGGCTGGCGTGGCGGCGGCGAAACACGTGGGGGTGGCCCCACGATGCGGACTGGTCCGCGGAGGTCCTGGACCCGGATGATCCGGGATCGAGCCTCGGGTGGTCGCGGGTCGTGGCGGCCCAGAGGTGTAGCTGTCTCCTTGCTGTGCGACATGCTTGTTGCTTGATTTTCTTCCTTCGCGGGTTCGCGGCTCGTTATATATTTGCTCGCGGGGTGCTTTGCCTCCCGAGTTCGCGGTTCGCGGATTTTCCCCCTGGTGGCAGAGTGATTAATGTCTCTTCGCGGTTCGCAGCTCGCGACCTGGTTGTCGTCGATGGTGGGGCACGGCTTGAGGTCCTGGATGTGTGCCGTGCGCAGTTTGCCTAGCTGCTCTCGGAGCCGCACCACGTTTGGGCCGAGGCGTTCGGCGACTATGTAGGGTCCAGCGAATTTTGGGGCCAGCTTGGCGTTGTAATGGTCTGCGGCGGAGGATAGTGGGTGATCTCGCCGCATGACCGGGTCCCCGACCTTAGGGGCCCAGGCTCGCCTCCTCAGGTCGTAATATTTCTTTCGGGATTTGCTGAGCCCTTGCCGAGTGCCCGTTGTGCCATGGTGAGCGCGTCCTGGAGTCGCGCTAGGGTTCCTGGTGGTCATCGGTGGCGGCGAGGGCGTTGTGGCTGCTCCCTGGAAACGGTCAGCTCGCGGCCGAAGTTAGGTAGGCCGGCGTCTGTTCGGTGGTCGTGTGTTGCGCGGTTGTTGTACGCGTAAGGCTAGTTCTGGTAACCACTCATCCCAATCGCGGTGGCCGGTGGTCGTGGCCTGTGCGATCATGGTTTTGATCACCCGGTTGGTGCGTTTCCACCGGTTGCACTGCGGTGTGTAGGGTGGCGTCTTGCGGTGCTCTATCCCGTAGGCGGCTAGGTGGGATGTGAAGTCGCGGCTTTCGAACTGGCGCCCGTTATCCGTGATGACCATTCTTGGACGGCCGAATCTCATCACGATTCTTTCCCGGAATGCCCTGGTGACGGCTGGTGCTGTGGCTTGGCGTAGCGGTGAAGTTCCACCATTTAGTGAACTTATCCTGCATAACCAGGAGCGTGGGTGGCCTTTTCTGGATCGTGGGTAGGGGCCCTACCAGGTCGGCGGTCACTACCTCCCATGGGCTGCTGGTTGGTGTTGAGTGCATGGCGCCGGCTGGGGCCTGTTGCAGCACCTTATGTGCGAGGCAGCTCGGGCAGCCGCGTACGTGCCGGGCGGCGTCGCGAAAACATGCCTGGCCAGTAGTAGCGACGGGCCAGCCGGGCGTTGGTCTTCCGGGTGCCCAGGTGGCCGGCGGTTGGTACGTCGTGGTTCTCGGTTAGGACGTGTTGCCGGCGGTCCTTTGGTACGCACTCTTTCCACTCCAGGTCGGGGTGGAGGCCTGTGGAGTCCGGTATGTGGCGGTAGAGCTGGTTGCCTTGCAGGCGGTATTCCGGGTGTTTCCCTGGGTCGGTTTCGACTACTGCCGGAGCCGGTCGTACCATGGGGTCCGGCCCGTTGACGGTTGTCCGCCTCCTCTTCTGGCGGGTCCTCTGGCTGGCGGGATAGCGCGTCGGCCACTAGGTTGTTCTCCCCTTTTCGATAGCGTACCGTAAAATCGTAGTGTTGGAGCTCCATGCTCCAACGGGCGAGGCGGCCGGACGGACTGTCTAGCGTTTGCAGCCAGCGGAGGGCTTGGTGGTCGGTTAGCACCGTGAAGTGGTACCCCTCAGGTAGGGGCGCATTTTTCAGGATCCCCCAGACGATAGCTAGACATTCTCGCTCGGTGGTAGAGTAGTTTCTCTCCGCTCGGTTGAGGGATCGACTGGCGTAAGCGACCACGTGTTCCTCGCCGTCATAGTCCTGGGTTAGGACGGCGCCGAGCCCCTCGCTACTGGCGTCCGTTTGTAGCGTGAATTCCCGGTCGAAGTCCGGGCACGCGAGGACCGGTGCGGTGGCCAGGCGGTGCCGCAATTCGAGGAATGCGGCGTCTTCCTCGGCGTCCCATCTCCAGCGGACCCGCTTTTGTAGCAGCTGGTTCAACGGTGCGGCAAGGTCGGCGAAGCGGGGAATGAACCGGCGGTACCACGAGGCGGTTCCCAGGAAGCGGCGCAACTCCTTGGCGTTTCTCGGTGCTGGGATGCCCTTGATAGCCTGGACTTTGTCGGGGTCGGTCCTGACCCCTTGGCTGGTGACTACATGGCCGAGGTATTTTAGCTCGGTGCGTCCGAAGCAGCACTTCTCGGGGTTGAGTCGGAGGTTGGCAGCGCGGAGCCGTCTGAAGACCTCGCGGAGGTTGGCGAGGTGTTCTTGGAACGTGCGTCCCAGCACGATGATGTCGTCCAAGTAGGCGAAGCACCAGGGGGCCAGTTTGGGCCCGACTACTTCGTCCAGTAGTCGCTGGAAGGTGCTCGGTGCGGAATGGAGCCCGAATGGCAATGACTCGGAACTGGAAGAGTCCCCTCCCGGGGACGGTGAAGGCGGTGATGGCCGGCTGGCGGCGTCCAGTGGTACCTGCCAATAGCCGTGGCCAGGTCGAGGGTGGTGATGAAGCGGGCCTCCCGTAGTTTGTCTAACGTGTCCTGGACCTGCGGCAGCGGGTATGCGTCTTTCACGGTCCGCTGGTTTCACTTGGCGGTAGTCGACGCAAAACCGGTAGGCTCCGTTCTTTTTGCGGACAAGCACGACTGGCGAGCTCCACGGACTGTGGGAGGGCTCGATGATGCCGTCGGCTAGCATTTTTGTCCACCTCCTGGTCTATGATCGCCTGCATGGCCGGGTTTCGCGGCGTGTACCGCTGTTTGGCGGGTTCGGCTCCCTCCTTCAGGCGCAGGCGGTGGCTGGCCCAGGTGGTGGTGGGCCGCAAGTGTTGGAATTTTGGCAGTTCCTCGTCCAGGAGCCGTTGCAGGGCCTGTTGTTGAGCCGGGGTGTAGCCGGTCGGCCCGGTCGGTTCGACGGCCTCAGCGGTATCTGGGCAGTCCCACTGGCATGGGCCGATCCGGATGCTGGTGCTCATACGGCCCAGCACGTCCATCCCTAGCAGGATGGTTTGGCTGAGGGTGGACAGTACCCCGTAGCGGTGCCAGACTGGTTGGCCGTTGATGATGGCCTGTACTTCAATTTCGCCCTCTGTGATGGTCTCGGTCCCGTCGGCGACCCGTAGTGTTTGCCGGTGTGGTCGCCAAATATCGCCGTTCCTGCGGCACAGCTCGGCCAGGTCGCTTCTGATGTACGAGCGGGTAGCTCCGGTGTCAACGAGGGCGCGGTATCGCCGCTCGTGGACCAGGAACTCGAGGTGGATGCGACCATCGTCGCTTACTTCTCGGCGGCTGGCGTCTGGTCTGGTTCTGGCCGGGCGGCGCCTGATGGCCCGGCCCAGCGTTGGTTTCCCGCCTGGTGGCAGCGGCAGTCGGTCGTGCGGGTGCCGGCTGTCCCGCAGTAACTGCAGAACAATCGGCCCGGGCGGCGGCATTCGGTCCTGAGGTGGCCACGCTGGCCGCATCTCCAGCAGCAGGTCTCTCGGTCGTAGCTGCTGCTTGCCTCGGCCGCGTGGTGTCGGGGAGCCCGGCTGGGCTTCTCGGCCGGTGATGGTGACTGTTTTTGTCGCCTTTGGATCTCCTCGAAGTCTGTGATGAGTCGGAACAGGTCCGACCGGGTGCGGACGTCACCTCGGTGAATGTAGAGGTGGTACTCCGGGAGGAGGTTCCGGTGCAGTCGGTTTAGCTGGTCTGCCTCCGTCAGACCGCCGTGGCGGCGCATGAGGGTTTCGAGCGCCGTGATGTAGTCTCGGGCTGGCTCCCCTGGTCGTTGTTCCCGGCGGATGATCTTCTCCATCAGGTCCTCTGGCTCCTGGCCGGGCAGGTATTGTTCGTAGAACTCCTTCTCGAACTGGCGCCAATCTGACCAGGCGCGGCGTCTATTGAGGTACCACGTGTACGCGGACCCTCGTAGTAGAGCGGGCAGGCCCCGGAGCAGGTGGTCCGAGGAGAGGGCCAGTCCCCCTCGTAGGCCTTCCAATCGGTCCAGGAAGAGACGCCGCTCTTTCGAAGGCTGTCCCAGACCTGGAGGTCGGGCGGCGGGCTGGGTGATCTGGCGGCCGCTGAGGCGGCGCCGTCGGTGCCGGCCGGTTCCTTGGCTGGCATCGTCCGGTGGTGTGCGGCGACTCGGATCCGGAGGTCGTCTATGGTCCCGCTGGAGTCCAAGCCCCAGTCGTCGGCGAGCTTGATGAGTTCTGGTTTGCGGAGGGCGTATATCCAACTGACTTTGTTCATTCGTTCTTTCGCGAGCAGAGTCCCTGTTCGGGCGCCAATGTGACGGATAACCGCCGGGGGGTTGCCGGCTCAGCCGGTAAGTCCGGGGTTCGGGTGAACGAATGAAATGAAAGTCAGTGGTATAGGGGGTAAAAGAATAAATATATTTTCTTAATCCTAGTTACAAGAATACTTAATGCTACGGCCCTGGGTTCCTATCACTCTAACGGTCTTAGCCTACGGTCGCGGAACGGTTACGGTGCGGACTTATACTCTACGGCGCGGACTTACATCTATAGCGCGGACTTATATCTATGGTGTGGACTTATATCTATGGCGCGGCGCGGTCGCGGTCGCGGGACGGGGTGTTGGCCGTCTTTATCGCGGCGTTTCGGTGCGGCGGAGGTAGCGGGAGTGTTTGGGGGATCGGGCGTTCGATGCCTTCATGGGCGGACGGCCGTAAAGACAACCCGTCCTATACCCAGGCAGTTAGGGGGACCGTGCTCCGGTGGACGCCGTAGAGACGTAATACGTCCGAGCCGGCGGTCAGGAAGCCGCCGAGAGCGAGCTCTCGGCTGTGGCCAGGGATACAGCGGACTGTATCGGAGGACGGCCGTGAAGACAACCCGTCCTGCCGAACGCTGCTGGAGGATTCGCAAGGAGCCAAAAATGAAGATGATCGTGTCTCTTTATCGCTTGCCGTATGGTTCGCTTCCGAGTGTCGATCTGATTTCTGCCGTGTCGCGGCCCGGTATATCAATACTCGCGAGGCCGTTTGCCTCGCGAGTTCGCGGTACGCGCGGTCGCCACCTATCGGCGGCGTCGGTACTAATGCGCTGGCGGGGCCCGCGGTTTCGCGGCCTCGGGCTCCTCACAACTGCATTCAATTTCCACATGTTTTACACTATAACCTATACCTGTCAAACGTTACACATAACCATTTGACCTTATCGTTAGATATATGTAATCATATACTTTAGCATGCATACGCATTCAAATAGCATAGGAATTTAAATCGACAAACAATACCACCATCTGCCGATTTCCAAAGGCAATGATTATAAAAGATATGGCGTCCAAATGGCACGAATCGGAATGACACGACGTCCAAACGGCACGGCGTCCAAACGGCACGACGTCCAAAAGGAACACGTCCAATCGGTCCGGCGTCCAAAAGGAACGCGTCCAATCGGTCGACGTCCAAGTGGGACACCCCCGGCAGGAACACCGACATAGTCACGGATTTTTCCTTTTCTTTCTTATTTTATGTACCACATTCATTTTCTCTATTTATTATTATCCGTCCGTCTAATGAAATTGCATTGCGGTGTTCCTGTCACTCATACTCAATTTACCTTATTTACTATATCTACTTTTTCTTTTTTCTTATTTTATTATCTATTATCTATTTCTGTTTTTCTGTACTTACATGGCTATACTATGATTCAAGTATATGCCATATTTCAGATACTTATCCTGAATATAGCGTGCTGAAAGAAGCTCGACTGCCAGGGCTATTAGCCCCTTCTTTTTTTCTATCTAAATGAGTAATACAACTCTTTCGAATGCGAGACATATGCAGTGGGAATTCCTCCCACTGCATTATTATATTTTCAAATATTGTATAAAGGGAGAAGCCCAAAATTTGGCAAAATGTATCCCCCGAGGGGCTTGCTCCTGGGGAAACATGAATTGATTAATAACGCGCTTTATCTGTTCTTATCAGCTTAATATCTGATACACTCCCCATTGGGGAGTCAGAATGTTAATCTCATTTTTGAAAAGGGTCGGAATTCGGAGCTTGCTCCGACTCACATATACTACTCTGAACATATCCTCTTTTCTCTTTCTTTTAAAATATTCTGACTCCTCTTCTCTATTCTATATCTAGTCTTCTTTTTGTATTTTTATTTTTCCCGCGATCGCGTTTTGGCTTTTCCAACGGCGGTGCGACTCGCTTAGCACAGCGGCGACTGACTGCGCGGTAAGTGGAGCTTGGGAGTCTGGTGGTGGTTTTCTGTAGTGTAGCGTTACTGTAGAGTGGTGCCACCTGGAGCAGGCAAAGCGCTGTCGACTCCAGGCGGACTGTTTCGATATATCGAAACCCTTTCGCGTCGTATCCGATACCGGTGCGGCCTTGCTCGCGTTTGTTTTGTTTTGATTCTGTATCTAGCTGTTATCCGTGAGAACGCTGGTCGTTTAAACCGATAACAGCTGTTTGTCCCACTAACCGACTTGCCGAAATCCACTTTTTGCTCTAGTTTTTGTGCTCCCGTATAGGCTAAATATAGACATTTAGACCGTTACGGGTAGACGTTATTCTATTATTCTAGCTATTTAGCTAGAAATTTTTCGATTTGCAGTAGTTTAATTTGCTTTTTTCCGATTAATTATCGAGGTACACGGGTCCTTTTACAACTTGTATAACTCGATATTAACAGTTCAGTCCCCTGTGTGCGGTAATTTGCGGATTTAATTTGCAAATTATCGCGGAGAGCGACTCGCACGGTCGTCTTTTCGTCTCGTTCGTTTTTGTTTTTATTTTATAATCTAATCTAGTCACTAGATTAAAGTTTATTTTATTTTACTTTATTATTTTGATTTATTTATTTCTCTTTTATTTTTATTTATTTTCGTTTATTTCCTTTCTTTTTATTTCCGCGACATATATACCATTAGTATATATACCCGTTTTATTTGTTGATTCTATTTTCTTTCTATTTTATTTTATTTTATTAATTTATCTTCTTAGTTCTAAGTTTTAAGTATTGACTGAGGAGTCCTTATTTTGTATCAGTGCTGATTGTTTTATTGTTTATTATATTATTCTATCGACTCGTTTTATATTTATATACATATTTTATTTATTTTTTTAATATTTATTTATTATATACTATGACGAGCCCTCAGCCGAGCTGCACTGCCAGGGGAAACGATGTGATAATAACGTTCCCTTTCCCCGAGACATTCCCCTGCCCCTTCCTGCAACGTAGGGGTGCCGTCAAATTGGATCCGGTCGGCCGTGTACCAGCGGCACGAGGACCTTGGAAAACACCTGCGCCTCCACCACCCTGGCGCAAAAAGAAAGTGGGTCTGCGGGGTGTGTTCCTTCACAGACAACAGTGTCTACGCACTGGAGAAAGTGAGGAAGCACCACGCAGACGCACATAAAGGTAGTGCAGAGCCTCGTGCCGCTGGGGCGCGGCTGCCGGTCAGTACGAGTAGCAGCAGTAATAGTAGTAGGGACGGCGGCAGTGCACCCCCGGCTGAGTAGGAGTACCCGGGCGACAACGGAGCCTCCTCAACCTGGCCCGCCCCGACGAAACACCACCACCACCACGACCAGGAAGGTGTCCCCCGCCGTCACCTACGCGGAGGTAACCAGGGGCACGTCGACCGTCACCACCACCATGACCACCAGGAGAATGGCACGTGCGTCCTCCCTCCCGCCCGTGCAGAGACAAGAGGAAGCCAGGGGCGCGTCCACCACCTTAGCGCCCCCACCAGACCAGTGACGGCGACGTGCACCTTCGCGACGGCGGGGACACTGACCCTGTCGACGACCTCGCTCTACAGCAAACCGGTGGCCGTCGTCACCGTCGCCACAAGGAGGAGCGGGGGTGGAAGCTCGCCGAGAGGACTCAAGAAGAGGATCCAGGAAGATACGGTGCTCCTGGAGTCCGCGCCGACGACCAGGGCGCGGGCTGCCAGGGCAACCACGGAGCCCCCTCGGACCCCCCCCCCCAGGACAAGGCAGCAAGCCAGGCAGAGGAAGAGCCCACCACCATCCACGGGCTCCGCGACGGTGAATGACGCGGTCACCCCAACGACACCGGAGGAGCGCCCTGTAGTAAAAAGGAGCACCCGGGCGAAAACTCTATCGCCCGGGTCGACACAAGACAAGAGGATGGTGGACGGACCTACCACCCTGCCGTCCCCCACTACAGGGCGCGTTGGGAGAAGGAGAAGGATGATTCTCCAAGCTATTGCCGAGGCGTCGCCACCGGTCACTGCGGCGCTGCTAAAGGAGAAGAGGAAAGAAGACGAACAGGAAGAGGAAAAGAATGGAGAATGGCGGGACTTCACGCCGCGAAGCAGGGGGAGAAGAGCTGGACAGCGTGATGAGGAGGGAGCGACGACGACGTCGTCACCAAGGACGCAGGCGCGGCAGCCACCTCGTATACAAAACGAAGGAGCGGAAGTGGAAGTGGTCCGGGTGCCACGCGTGGTGGAGGCCTCCGTGGCGACGGAGCAAGGGCCTCCGAGCAACAAGGTGACCATTGGCAGGGGGACTAGCCCTGTCAATTTTATTACTAATAATAATAATAATAACAATAATAATTCTAGTCATTATTGCTCTGTATGTCCTAGATTAACTAATGTTTCCAGCAGCGTGGCTAACAACCCCGGGTCAATCCGGGGCTCTGTTTTCAGCAACAACGGGCAGAGCAGGAGGGGCCGAGGGGGCACCTTAAACAACACAAATAGAAGAGATACCCGTGAAAATACTACACGAAAAGTACCCCCCAGAGGTCGGGCCCCACAGTCGCCCGCGACGCACCGGCGAGGGAGAGTGACCCCCCCGCCTTCACCTGAGCACCGGGGATCCCGTAGAGGGCGCGACCCGCATCGGGACACACGGCTCCCAGATGCTGTCCCACACGCCGGCTGATCCGATGAACCAACCCCCGGTGCCGACCGACCCGAAGTGCTCCGTAGGAGCACGAGGGCAGCGATAGGCATCGAAAGGGCAGGCCTCGTTGAGGAAGCCGAAACGGTGACGACGCTTCAGGCGCTGGAGGACTTCGCTGCGAAAGTGGCGGAGTTCTTCCTAAAGCATCGGGCTGTGGATACTGAGCGGGCCGCAAATCCAGCCACCAGTGGGAGGGGTGGCCGGCCACAAGCAGCTGCGAGGAGGGAGGGTGGGTCTCGCCGTCCAAGGGATAGCTCGACGACGACCGGTACTCCTACCAACCGCGAGGAATATGTTCGGGAGGCGATGCGCATTCAACGCTTGTTCCGTGCGAACCGGAAGCGTGTGGTGCGGGAGGTCCTGAAAGGGTCCTCGCCGCACTGTGAAGTGTCGCTGGACTACGTCCTTCGACACTTCACAGAAATGTACGCTCCTGGGGATCGTGCTGGGCCCTTCCCGACTATCCATCACGAGGCAGCACAGGAATGTGACGCTCTGGTGTCGGCATGTACGGCCGCCGACGTGAGCGGCCGCCTGGACCGGATGAAGAAATCTTCTCCGGGTCCCGACGGCGTAACCTATGGTGATTTGCGCGATGTCGACCCAGGCGCCACGCTTCTAACGGCGTTATTTAACGCCTGTCTCAAGATGGAGCATATTCCGCGCGTTTGGATGGAATCCATCACCGTTCTTATTCATAAGAAGGGTGACCGGGATGACTTGTCGAACTGGAGACCTCTCGCGATGGGCGATACCCTGCCCAAACTCTTCGCCGCTGTAATGGCCGACCGCCTCACTCACTGGGCGGTACTCAGTCGACGGCTCTCACGAGGCCAAAAGGGCTTCCTGCCGTACGAGGGGTGCCTCGAGCACAACTTCGTGCTGCAGGAATGCATCGCCGACGCTCGGAGGAAGAAAGGGGAATTGGTAGTGGCGTGGATGGACCTTTCCAATACTTTTGGATCAATCCCGCACGCCACTATCTTGGAGTCGCTCTCCAACGCCGGGGCACCGCGGGCGATCACAAATATCGTCGCCAGCTTGTACACAGACTGTGTGACGAGGGTCCGCACCTCTGAGGGGTACACGGAAAGAATCCCCATACAATCAGGGGTCAAACAGGGTTGCCCCCTCAGTCCCATCCTGTTCAACCTCGCAATCGAGCCCATACTCCGCGTAGCCGAAGAGTCGACCGGAGGATACGAAATCGCGGGGGAAACGGTCGACGAGCTCGCCTACGCGGACGACCTCACGCTGCTGGCGACATATGAAGAGGAGATGAGGGAGATGCTACACAACGTTGAAATAATAGCTAACAACCTGGGTCTCGCCTTCAACGCGAAGAAATGTGCCACGCTACACATACGAGGCCAGGACGGCGCACTGGATACCGTGTACTGCATCCAGGAGGAACCCGTTCCGGCTCTGGGAAAAGGTGAGCCCTACCAGCATCTAGGGGTCCCAACCGGGGTTGAGCTCGATCAGACGCCCTACACCACGATCCGTGGCGTGTTAGAGGACCTGAGCGCGGTAGACCAGTCACTCCTCGCTCCCTGGCAGAAGATCGAGACGGTGGCGACATTTATTGTCCCACGTCTCGATTTCCTGCTCAGGGGAGCCAATATACGACGAATGGCCCTGTCGGAGCTCGACAAGGCTATCAAGCGGACGGTCAAGCTGTGGCTTAACCTGCCCCAGCGGGCTAGCCCGCAGGTGGTCCACATTCCCCCGTCACTGGGAGGATGTGGACTCCCTCCGATAGCCGACCTCGCGGAGGTTACGGCCGTGGCTCACGCATTCAGGATGCTGAATGCGGGTGACACGGTCGTGGCCAATATCGCGAGGTATTCACTGGAAGCTGCCGCGAGCGAGAAGCTTTGTCGGGCTCCGACTGACCGGGATCTTGCCCAGTACCTGTCGGGCTGGTTACGTCCCACCTTACGGATGGTTATTATTCTGCTACTATGATTCTTGGGTTCTGCCGATTTAAACACTAAAGCGTACCTTGACCTTCCGTGCGGGTAATAGAGGATGCAGGATCGGGTGTTCAGTAATTGTTGATACGTGTATGGGTCTTCAATAATTATATATTCTCTTTTGTTGTTACATACCCTTCGCTGACTTCAGGTGTTGTACGTCACTCGTTCGTTCTCGTATTACTGTTCATTCACTCTAGAGGTCTCGTTTTACACTAGGTTCGCGGTTTGGACGATACACTAGACTCGCGGCGCGTGGCTACGACTCGACCTTGGAGATACAAGCGGTTGGTGGTGGTCCTGCACAGCACACGGGTGCACTCCTGGACTTGGTCCAATTATGAGTCTGCTATCTCAGACTGCGGCGATACACTGGTGTTGAACCGTCGGCCGAGCACGTCGTCGATGAACTTCCTGGTTTCGAGTATCCTTGTGCGCGGATCTACTGCGCGTCACGAACGGACAGAACTTCGGTTTCTGCTTTACGCTATCACGGAACTGGCGTACCTGCGTTGCGCCGATAACTTATACTCCCAAAAGGGGAGTAGGTCACGCTCCTTGCTTGCGAAAACCTACAAGCAAAGGGTTTTCGCCATCGCATTTCGCGAGTTCCCCGATTTCGTATCGCAAGCGTTGCTAAGCGAGAAAACGCTGATGTTTCGCGGATTCCAGAGCAAGACCTCTTTAAAATGGCGAAAGACAAAAATTGGTTATAACTAGGGACGTAACACCCCCACGCTAGACACAAAATGCTCTCGGGAGGGCATTTTGTGTAAGGTGTTTTCGTCATTCGCCACCCTCATTCGCCCAATCACACATACCTTTTCATGCATTCACAGAGTGTATATAATGGTGAAAAATTTTACAATAAAAGGTAGCTGTTCAAAATATAAAGTAAAAGGTGCCGAAGAAAATACAATGGTGCGCAGCTGTTGAAAATATAAAGAAAAGAAATATGTGTATAAAGTGTCGAAGATATGTACAGGTTTGTGTCGTTATTTAACATATCAAGTGGGAAAAGTAGTGCGGGAAGTGGCCACAGGGCACCCCCCCCCCCCCCCCCCCCCACGCTAGACGGTCGATAATTTTGAAATGGATGCCGAGTGAAAATTTATATGACCATAAAAGGCTTGATTTTGAAATGCAGTGTCTATGAATACGCTGAGTTAAATATTCCACGGTGGCTATTGAAAAATTGTCGACGTAGAATTCAAACGTTGCTATACTCCTGGTAAACCTGGTGGGGAGTTTGTGGTATATAAAGTGGTCGGTCGAGTTGTATTCGTTACTTGAGTGAAAAGGAAAGGCAGCTTTTAATTGTTTTCGCAAGCCTAAATATGTATGCATATAATTGCACCGATTTATTACCGCCTATGCGTGATCTGTTCCGAACTTGGGTAAGGTGTTCTTTTATTTCCTCTTTTTTTTTTTGTTTTTTTTTGTTTTAGTGTACCGACGGGACCTACGTTATACGCCCGGGGTATATCAATATCAAGTACCGGGAGGCCGTCCGTCAGCATAGAAGAAAATATCGGCGGTATCTGATGGATTTATGGGACTGGGATGAGGATACCATGTTAAACATCGCGCCCCTTTTTCGATAAACATTTCATTTCGTAATGTAACGAAAAATATATAGTTTATCCAAATTCGTCTCTTTGTTCATTCCAATCCTGTTGTTCCGTTCCTTAATTCTAATAATAAAGGATTGTTTTCTTTTCGAAACCTGGGTTCGTTGTTCCATCTGGCGTTTGTGTCTCTGGTAGTACTGCTATCTGCAGATCCGATGGACCCGTTGTTGGGGTGATGGTCGGTTGGCTTTGCATTGCGATATCTTTTGGCGTGAACTGGTGACATTTGGGTTGGCTGTCGCTCTCTGTTCGTTTTTTGCAGTATCGGTATCCTATTGCCGCTATTATTATCAAAATGACAACAATTATGGCTGATAAGGAACCGTAGGTGATGTAGGCTGTGTGGGCTAGAGCACGGTGGTGCTGTGCTATATCTTGCGCTTGATTGTCTACTTCTTGTAAGGTTAAAAGGTTGTCTGGGTCTATGTTGATAGGTGTGAATTTTGGCTGGTTTTCTTGGAGTTTTGTCAGGATGTGAATATGATGTGGGGTTAGGTCTGGGATGAGGTTAGATATATTTAGGCCGAAACTTGGTTTGAACGTGTAATTGTATTTCTGGGTTTTTATTCCGGATGCCATTATTCTGGTATGATCAATGGTTGCTTCGCAGTGGCTTTGCAGCTGTATTATCTCTGTGCCTTGGATTTGTTCGTAGCCGGCCGATCTTTTATTGCACTTGATTTGGATTTCTTCTTTGTGTTTCATCGAAAATAGCCAAGTATTTGAAGCCTCTAGTTTCGTAATTTGTATGTTGTTTGCTGGGGCCGCTTTCACAGTGCACTGCTTCCACTGTAGGTGTTCCGGACGCAAGATGAGATCAATTTCACAGATATGACTTTGCTCATAGTTTTGGAGCGAGAGCGTGATTTCACAGAGGAGTCTTCCGTTAGGGTTTTTGCAGGTTTTGAGGTAGGTTTTGTCAGGGGAGAAAAAGGTAGTGGTTGTTTGATCTATTGCAAGGAAGTCTGTTTGTGGTTGGATCATTAAAGGGGTGGAAGTATTTGCATTAAGTTGTTGGAAAGAGGGGCAGGGATATAGGTGATATAGTTCATAGGAGTTGGGTTCTAGGAGAGGAAAGTCTATCGTGATGATTACTCTTCCTTTTGCGTATACGGCACTCATTGTTGTCGTGCCCTGGAGTTGCTCCGATCTCAACTCTTCCATTGAGAGCGGGAATTCCAGATTCGTGGAAGTTTGGATGGCTTTGCATGCATTGACCAGTTGGTTCGGTGATAGGATTATTGGATGTAGGATTCCCAATTTTGCGAACATTACGGCGTCAGTCAGGGTGGATAGCATTAATACATATTCGACGGTTTGACGGATCAATCTGGTTCCCCAGGAGGACATAGCTAGTTCTAATTCTAGTTGATCTTCTCGTTTGCTAATTTCTGATGTTTTATAGAGCATGTGCTCGATTCTAGTGTTCATGGTTGTTGCCGATTTAGAAAGAATGTTCAGCGTATCATAGGCTTTACGGAATTCGGATTTAATTACATGCGTCTGGTTATGAATTAAAGACGTTATTTGCTTTTGATCATTATAAATTTTGTCGATTTCGCGGTTATAATACTCCGCGTCAGTTTCGTCGAGTGTTCCGAACAAAGTTTTGCTGATCGAGCCGATGAATCCGAGAGGGGCTCGTCTTACTCTAACCGCATTCTTTCTGAGCGCGTGTGCTAATAGATTTTCGTATCGTACTGCCTCCGCGAGTTTTCTATCTAAGTCTTCCCTTAGGGTGTCCGCGGGGCATGATGTTATGTTCTGGGTCTTGCACATGGTCTTCATGCGGTTTACCGCAAAGATGGTATCTGGGCGGCTGGTTAGGATTTCCGTTACATCCAGAGCTGTTACTAGTCTCCACGTGGTCCGAAACGTGCGGATCGGGGCTAGTTTCTCGGGATATAGTCTGGGGTTGTACCTTAATCGGGTAACGGAGTAGTCGCCTTCCATATGGTTCGCGATCGTGAACTGAATGGAGACGATGCCTAACAGCAGGTACCAGGGGCCCATGGTGGTTCGGTTGCGCTATCTAGTGGTTTGTTAACTTTTTTACTGGATTTCCTAAAATAAATACCTTTTCGTTCAAGTAGGGTCGAAAGGGGGAGGTTTCCAGGTGTTATCTGATTTGTTTTCAAAATTTTTCGAATGTGCGAGTTTTAATTTGTTAAGGTGCTTTGCGAATTTTCTTCCCTGTTCGTCCCTGAGGATTGCGTTGTTATTTTCAGTTATTTCGCAGATTTTGAACGGCCCGATATAATGAGGGTCAAATTTACTAAGACGTGGCTCTTTTAATACATAGACTTGATCAATTGGAGAAAATTGGACTTCTTTACTTTTCTTGTCATACTGTAATTTTGAACGTTCTTTGCTTTGTTCAAGATTTTTCCTTGCTATTTGCCGGATCTCTTCTAATTTCTGTACCAAATTTTGAATGTATGTTGAGTAGTTGTTCTATGCGGATTCTAAGTCACTGGCGTCAGCATTTTTTGTAATTTGACACCACACCGTCAGCAGAAATGTGATACCCCCCACCCCGCCAACATCCACCCCTCTCCCCACCCTATGACCTTGAACTGAAATTTGACACTACCGTCAGCAGAAATATGATACGTCCTCGACAACCCCACCCCACCCTCCATCCCACCCCATGACCTTGAACTAAAATTTGAAGCCACCGTCAGCAGAAATATGATACGTCCTGACCTTGAACTGAAATTTGACACCTCAACCCCATGACAACCCCCCACCCCATAACCTTGAACTGAAATTTGACACCTTCAGCAGAAATATAACACCCTACCCCCACCCTCCATGACCTTGAACTGTTTGTTCTTATCGGAAGGTCACTTTTTCTACGTCTTGAAAATGATTTTTTCTACGTCTTGGAAATGAGTTCTTTTATTGACGCAGCAAATATGACACTGCAATTCGTGACTATAGAAGGTAGGGGGTTTGCTAAAGTTTCAAGCATACGCAAAACCAAATTGACCATCACCGCAAGCGCATCGTTCGCGAGATTGTATTGTGAAAAGTGAAATATGTATTCTCAAAGTTTCAAAGAGTTTTTTTGCCAAAGGAAGCGCCCCGCAAGTTCTACTCAAGAAGAAGAGGCACGCAAAAAAATGACAAAACATCAGGACGACGTGAAGTAAGTGTTCGAAACACATTTCATTTAACGCTGCTGGTATTTATTTGTCCCAATAACATACTTAAACGGCATTTATTTGTTCTAGAATCGCACCACAATTATCATGTCGAATTTTGGGCCGAAAATATCCATTGACGGATTCCTGTACAAAGCATTTGGAAATCGGCATAAATATACTTGGCGACAATTTCTACCCGCAACTCATATTATCAGACAGCCGAAACAACCGCCTGGAGCTGAGCATAGTCACGTGGTCGCTGAATGTAGCCGAAGCGGACAACGTATGCAGCTTCTTTGACGATTCAAAAGATACACGCGACAATATTAATTTTAATGATATAAGTGTTGAATTTGGAGTGCTATATGGCGTAAAAGTAATTAAATTGATTAGCAATGATATATGTATGTGCATGATGAAAAAAACATTTGAGAAAATGGTAATTTTAAATGATTGTATAATTGAAATGCATAATGCATTATATGATAAACTGTATTCGGTGGAACAAAAATTTAAAGAGTTTGTTGCATTAGTTCGGGAATACGGAGATGTAAAAGTGCTTGCAGAGGTTGTGCAGCATATCAAAGAAACTGATATTTATGATCCAAATTCAATTATCGATTGCGAATTAGTAGCTTTAGGTATTCAGGCCATAATAACAGCTGCATCAGCAGCATCTTAACAGAGAAAAAAGGATTATGTTACAAATTATGTGAGAAATTATACTTTAATAAATCATAATGTATTGCATCATTTGCAACTTCTCTCTCTACCTATATAAACCCAAACATCCCAGGAAAAATTTCACTTCCTATACGATAGTCGTACGATGTGCATATGCACATTTGATCTTCGAATTAGCACCAAAAGAATTTGCACCAGATTGGAAAATACTTTTGTCTGCGCGCGTTGTTGGAATATTGCTAGCCAAAGAAGAAAGTAATGGCACCGCGGAAAAGTAACAAGAAGAAGAAGACGAAGTCGCGCAAACTTCCAGTTGCAAAACGTGGGGGATTTCTTCCAGCACTTGTACCTATTTTTGGAGGCCTTTCAGCTTTGGGCACGGTGGCTGGCGGTGCAGCAGGTATCGCCAAGGCAGTCAACGATGCATCTGCAGCACGGAAAACATTAGAGGAAGTGAAACGGCACAATCGTGTTATGGAAGGACATGGACTTTACCTTGCACCATATAAACGGGGAAAAGGAATTAAAGAAAAAAAAAAGAAGCGCTTCGGCAAATTGTAACGCTTCCAAAGGGCGCAATGACAAATGTACAGTTATATAACTTTGCACGAAAGTTGAACTTTCCATATTTTCGAGGTGTTTTCATGCGTACAAATTTACCCTCTAAATCGTTCTTAAACGAATGCGGTATCGTGAATTTAGATAAATCGGAAGGTCCTGGTACACACTGGGTAGCTTACGTAAAGCGGGGTAATTGTGTTAAACATTTCGATTCTTTTGGAAATCTGAGACCACCGACAGAGTTAATAAACTACTTCGGAAAGCATGTAACGATTTTATACAATCACACGCAGTATCAAAAATTCAATACGAGTGTATGTGGACAACTCTGCTTGCATTTTTTAGCTGGAAATGTATAAAATAGTTTCAATGCACATAGTCTTCACAGTTGCAAAGATGTCGTTGACGTTTACGTTAAGCGGAAAAAATTCTGTGCTTAGCACTGATTACTTTCCACCTATAGACTTGAAGGATGATAATTACGAACTCGGACTCGTTGATTTTCAAGCTTTCAACACAATACCAAACGTTGACTTTACAAACAATAAATTTTACTTTGATGCCGATGGTGAGATCACGATACCGGATGGTTCGTATGAACTCGAAGCGCTAAATAAATACTTGCAAGAGAAAATAATGGACAAGACAAAAATTATTTTATTTCGTACAAATAACAGCACTTTGAAAAGTGAAATATATAGTGATTATACAATCGATTTTACCAAACCAAATAATATAGGATCGCTTCTCGGGTTTTCTACATATCGCATATTACCGCCGGGGCAATGGCACGAGTCGGATATACCCGTAAATATTATGAAAGTAAATGTGCTGAGGATCGAATGTAATATTACGACTGGCGCGTATAGCAACGGTCAATGTGTTCATACCATTCATGAGTTTTCACCGCGCGTGCCACCAGGATATAAAATTTCGGAAAGTCCTACGAACGTCATTTATCTTCCAGTTATCGTGAGAGCCATTGATCACCTTAGTATACGCATTACCGATCAAAACGATAATCTGATAAATTTCCGTGGAGAAGAATTGACAGTGAGGCTTCATATTAGGCGGTGTAAAAAATAACATGAATTTAAACATAATAATCAATGGCCTGTTGAACGGCACGAACGGCTCGAACGGCCAGCGAACGGTTCGAACGGCTCGAACGGCTCGAACGGCCCGCGACCGGCTCGTTGAACGGCTCAAACGGCTTGCCGTTGAACGGCTCGAACGGTCCGCGAACGGCTCGAACGGCCCGCTGAACGGCTCGAACGGCTTTCCGTTGAACGGCTCGAACGGCTCGAACGGCCCGTTGAACGGCTCGAACGGCCCGTTGAACGGCTCGAACGGCTCGAACGGCTCGTTGAACGGCTCGAACGGCTTTCCGTTGAACGGCTCGAACGGCCCGCCGAACGGCTCGAACGGCCCGCTGAACGGCTTTCCGTTGAACGGCTCGAACGGCTCGAACGGCCCGTTGAACGGCTCGAACGGTCCGCTGAACGGCTCGAACGGCCCGTTGAACGGCTCGAACGGCTCGCTGAACAGCTCGAACGGCATGCTGAACATTTTACGGCAGCTGCAGTAAGGATAATGATGTAAAAACGATAACAATTATACAATCATTCAGTAGAGGGAATATATCCAAATCGGACACATCGCAAGAGCACATCGTCAAACGCTCCGACGACGCGACCGTTTAATATACGTTATATATCCGTTCATTTAATCGCCTTTCAAGAGAACAAGCGGCACTTATGCTAAACATTACTAGAAATAATGCTGTTGTACACAGATGCTAAAACTCAACCGATCAACAATCCGCCGAATGCATTATTGAGCACCCCGTTGAACGAGTTGCTAAAAGGATCGTTAGAAAATGGATGGAACCAGAACTTCAATCACAAACGCACAAATTGTACTTGCAGCAGCAGCAATTACCACGGTTGCAGGAATAATAATCATGTATTAAACGGTGATGACTCTTTACAATCATTTAGTAAGGACAATATCTCCACACTGAACACATCGCAAGATTTGAGCGACAAAAACACGCAATTTCTGCAATCGTTGGGTTTTGTGATTAAGAAACGAAAATGATGGACCCATTGAACATTGCCAGTTTACCGATTTCTGACGATCGAATTACAAAGATCGAATTACATAGTTACAGCCCATACGCCAACACAACGTTCGGAAACAATGATGAAATACGAATTCCCATTCAACAACAAGATTTGTACACGTTTCCTAGTGAGAGTTACCTTTACGTCGAAGGAAAACTCATTCTCAACGATGAGAATGTTGCAGGAACTTCAGTTGGACTAGAAATGAATTGCGCAGCATTTATGTTTGATGAAATTCGATATGAATTAAACGGCGTGGAGATCGATCGTTGTAAAAACGTTGGAATAACAACTATGATAAAAAATGAAGTATCGTTGACAACGACAAAATCAAAAATGCTTGAAAACGCTGGTTGGATAGACATACCCAATGCAGGAGGCTACTTTGACTTTTGTGTTCCTCTAAATATGCTGCTCGGTTTCTGCGAAGATTACAAACGAATAGTGATTAATGCGCATCATGAATTGATTCTGATTCGATCGCGAGACGACAAAAATGCTCTTTATGGGACAGATGGTGCAAAATACACGCTGCAATTATACAAAGTACAGTGGAGGATGCCACATGTCACGCTCGAAGAAAGACACAAACTTTCATTGTTGCGTATCCTTGAAAACGGTCAAACGATAATTATGAGTTACCGTTCCTGGGACTTATACGAGTATCCAATGTTACAAGCAACCACTAAACATACATGGAGCATTAAAGCAGCTACGCAATTAGAAATACCGCGATATGTAATATTTGCATTACAAACGGATAAAAAAAATAAGCTCAATAGACATATCACCAAATTTGATGACTGCAAACTCACCAATTTTCGATTGTATTTAAATTCGGAATCATATCCGTATGACAATTTGAATCTTGACTTTAATAAAAATAGATACTCTGTCCTTTACGACATGTATGCAAAATTCAGAAAGTCATATTACGGAGCAATGTGCAGTAATGGTGATGACGGAGCTTTATACGATAAGATACTCTTTTTCGGCTACGGCCCATTCGTTGTCATTGATTGCTCGCATCAGAACGAATCGATAAAAAGCGCTACAATCGATGTAAGAATCGATTTTGAGTGTAGTGAAAACGTTCCTGAAAATACTAGCGCCTACTGTTTGATCATTCACGATCGTATCGTGCAGTACAATCCACTGACCAATGTAGTGCGCAAACTCTCTTAAGTGAAAGAGGGTTTATATGATCATTCCGCAGTAAAAGCGGTCATTTTTCGCCACAAATTCAACTAATCAAAATGAATGTACCAACATTCGTGGACATTCAAGGCTTCAAAAGCGATACGAACGAGTTTTTCGTAAAGGAACTTGCTATCTTCCAGAATGGGAATCGTGTACAATGTTTCATCTTTGCGCCACCATTTGCTAAGAAAAAATTGTCGAAAGCAGAATTAAGACAAATAAAATGGTTGACGCAAAATCATCACGGTTTTGAGTGGGACGATGGTACCGTGCCGTATTCATGGCTTCAAGAGTGTGCCATTTCGTGTTTGAAAGATAGTATTCATGGATCCGTATACGTCAAGGGCATTGAGAAAGAAAAATGGCTGAAGAAACTTTATCCTTCAGTCAGTCCAATCAATATAGAGGTTTTGAACAAAGATGACGATCTACTGAATTTGCCAACCAAGAGCCGGCATATTCAGGATGGATGGATGGATAAACATATGGCATGCATCGCGCACAATGGGGCATGTGCTATGAGAAACGTATCGATATTAAAAGAATGGTGGTTAAAAAAAAGGAAGGAGGAAGATGAAGAGCTGTGCATGGAACATTATAACCGGCCGGGGGATGACACGCACATAGATGGACCTCCACCGAAAAAGAAAAATTGTTACATTTGTCTTAAAACACGAAACATTTAATATCATTTATTAATTTTGTTCATTACTGTAAAATAATAAAATCTATTTAGTAAAAATATACTTTATGCGTCTTAATGTTGTTTTACCTAGAACTATTGTATGTGTAACGTTTGTGTTTCATATTCCAATGTAGGAGATACAAAAGGAATGATCTTCTATTTCAACGACATGAGGGAGTAGGGCGAAATCCATGTTTACATGCAGACACGTGTTGATGTGCAATCTGGTACAGATAGAGAGAGCATCGTCGAGACAGACATTTGGTCACGTTTTGCTTGGATGCCTCTTTGACGGCTTGCTGACGCGGTTAACATGAGGGCGTAGGGTGAAATGTTTACAGGTAGACACGTGTCGATGTGCAATCTCATACAGATTGAGCGAGCATCGTCGAGGTTATTGTCAATAAAGAGCCTTGGGGTGTTCATGAACACTCTCTGCCGTTCCGAAGCTTTCGCTTATAACGGCGATGTTATTGCGCCTAGCGCTTGAGTTATCTACCACCCAACTCAACCTCCCGCCGCGGAGACGGGCCGGAGCAATTACGCTCACGGCGAACCGATCATCGCACGGGGGAGAAGATCCAACACCAGACTCTTCGTCGGCGTGTAAGGAGTTTTATTCTAGGACGCTTTTTCTTTAACAAGCTTACCTACGTGGTCCCAGCTTAACCCACGAGGCGCTTCACGTCCACAGCCAGAGCCCCGTTTGCCACCGGTAAACCGGTGCCCGGGCCACACCACGGGGAGGAGGGGTTGGCATATGTCACCGCTGGGGCTGGCTGCAAGGCCCCGAGCGGCATCATTGTGGCCCTGAGCAATCACGCTTAATGGAAGCTATGCGTGGACAACCGTCTTACCGACGCTGGTCTCAGATTATAACAATAGAAGGCATCGTACGATTAGAATGCGTCCCATCGACGTGACACCGGAACACGCGGACAGACTTTTATCGTCCGTATATTCTAACATAAAGATTGCAGCTCCGGCCAAGTACAAGGTCGGTGATCACGTGCGAGTTAGTAAATACAAAACCTTATTCGCAAAGGGTTATACACCGAATTGGACAACTGAAATTTTCACAATTATTAAAATTCAACGAACAAATCCTGTAACGTATCTCTTGCAAGATATGCAAAAACAACCGTTGGTTGGCGGGTTCTACGAATATGAGCTACAAAAAGTAAAAAATCACGATGTATACTTAGTGGAGAAGGTTCTACAACGAAGGGGAAATAAAGTTTTCGTCAAATGGTTGGGGTTTGATTCTACGCACAATTCATGGATAGGAGCGAACAATATTTTATAATCTATATTTAAAAATGTTTGTAATTATACAGATTATATGAATAAATAATTTTTCGGCTTTATTTTGTGTTTACTTTTATTACAGGGGAATGCTATTTTATAAATGAAGGGAGATTGGTCTAAGAATAAATTATATTGATAATTTTGAATACTTTTTAATACGTAATGTAATACGTAAATGTAATACATAATACATAATACAATAATACAATTCGCTGGGAGGTGGAGGCTATAACAGACAAAATAAAACCCGCATTAGGTAAAATCTAATAAATTAAAAACATAAACGGACGGGCAACTCACATCAATCTCCTCCAACCGGCATCGGATTGCATTTATTGACCACTTAAATTTTCCGTGTATGGTAAACGTGGTGATACACATCAATATCTCCCCAAATAGGGCCCTCATCTATTTCCTCTCCAAACAGCGCCCTCAAATCGAATAAACCTTCATGATTCGGATTCCAACCTTCGGCCCACATTAACATCTGGCTGAACCGATGATCTGCTCGCTTCCGGCGCACTTCGATGAATCTTTTTATTGGCACTAATCCTAACCTTTCAGCTTTTAACAAACAACTAGTTAAAAATAAAATTAACACACCAAGACAAGTAATCGTTAAAGACTACTTACAATACTGTTCAATAAGTGCCCTAAAGGCAAGTAGTTCAAGTCGTGGAACGGTAGCCATCGTAAACTGATTAATGCGAAATGAATAGCGGACTGAATAGCGGATAATGAAAACTCATCGGTTTATAAAGCACCGAGAAAATATCCCCTCCAATCCTAATACATCCAAACACTAGACTTTCAGCATCTCGCGAAATTGCAAATTTGCAAGAACTCCGGGTCGGGCACCTCTCTCTCTCTCTCATGAAATTGCACGGTTCGCAAAAACTTGAACGTTGCAAAGAATAACGATTGAATAATTTTATTTTCATATCGCATTAACGGTTTTGCAATTTTATTTTCATATTACATTAATGAAGTAGGGGGGGAGGGCAAATCGCAATATGACATAGCCTATGTCCATCTTAAAAGAATAATCAGTCCAATAGTGCAAATTTCATTAAAATCCGTGTAGCCATTTAAACGTGAAGAGGAACAAACGATCAGACATTTTCACTTTTATATATTAGTAGGGATAAGGGCAGGGAAATAGGGATAAGAATAAGGAAGTAGGGATAATAGTTGATTAAAATTCCCGGGCAGAGTCGGGTAACGCAGCTAGTACTATTATATATAAAGAGACAGCGTTTGTATGTACAGAAAAATTTCAAAAACTACTTGCCCGATTGATACCAAATTTTAACAGTAGCTTCCATGCCTTCTCTGGAGTGGCATGGGCTATATTATTTTAATAAACTATGGAAACTATCGCATTGAATTCTGCTTATTCGTGTGCGATCGTGGCAACGCATTATGTAGTATGGGTCGCCGCTTTTCTACTGTTTCTGCAGGCAGCAATACCTACTTTTCTGAAATACTAGAGATTGATCACCAAAAAATAATACAACAATTATTACTTCAAATTCTTGAAGTTTTTATTTATGAGAGCGGGCGAAGCTGCGAATACATGAAGGCTTTGTATTTACTGACTCGCACGTGTTCGCTGGCCATGCATTTCCAAGTATCTTTATACGCATGCAGGGTTTCGAGTTCTTGCAAACCTTTTAATTTCATGCCGATTCCGAGTTGTTACAACATGTAAGATATCCGGCAGATTAATCTCAGATTGTGTTGGCGGTTTTCATTGTTAGAAATGGAGGGAGATGTTTCCCCTGTTTGCTTTATAAGCGTATCAGCGCAGCGTTTTCGTTATTCAAAATGAACTTCACAAACAACCAATTCCTTGCTCTGCAGGCGTTCATCGCCTCTCAGCGTAAGTAGTTTTTTCAATAATTACTTTTAGCGCGTAAATTTTATTTATTTTTAATTCGTTTTTGTTAACAGTCGCTACCTTAAGGAGTTTAGGATTTGTAAGGAAGAAAGACCTCCGAAATGTTCGGCGGGAGCGGGCGGAGAGGCGACGGAACGCTGAAAAGATATGGGCGGACGCCGCATTCGATTTGCGGCAATTGTTCCGCGAGGAGCTTGATGTGAGTTACTTGCACGTTTTTGTTTTATTTGATTTTTTTACTATGTATTAATGTATGTTTTATTTTATCTGTTATAGCCGGATTGGTGATAGGAGGAAAAATTAAAAAACATATGAATAATAATAATAATAATAAAGTACAAGTATATCCAATATCAATGTAATTTATTTTTTGTCGCACCCTTTCCTATACTTCCTTTAATAAAATATATAGTAAAGATGAAATCAAAGTATTTTTTTTGCCACGCCTTTCCCCACGCATGGAAAACATTCCAAGATCAACAACAAATTATAAAAAATTAATTAGAAATACATTATGTAGTGGACCGAATTGTGAATCTAAACCATTCTCGAGTCAACTTGAACACACAAAAAATTTCATCAAAATCGGTTGAGCCGTTTAGGAGGAGTTCAGTCACATACAGACACACAGAAGAAATATAAGGATATGAATTATGATTATTGGGAAGGGTTGGGCAAAATAAATTACATTAATAACGATTATATACTTTTTTATTTTCATATTACATTAATGGAGTATGGGGAAGGGTGTGCTACAGAATAAATTACACTAATAACGGTTATAGATATTTATATTTTACGTTAAATAATATATATAATAAGTAAAAACAAAAAAAAATATAAATGTAGGCGGCTACCACCAGTCCGGCTATAACAGATAAAATATACATTAATACGCAGTAAAAATCTAATAAATCAAAATAAAATCGGACAGGCAACTTACATCGATTTCTTCTCCGAACAAATATCGGAGGTCGAACAGATCGACCTCCGTCCAAGTAGCCGCCCACCGCGCTTCATACTCGCGCCGCCACTCCTGCCGCTCGCGGCACTTTGCGGGTAGTCGCGCGTCATCCTCCGCCGGCGCAATTTCGAAGACTGGCATTACTATGGCTGTTAAGACGAAAACAATTAGTTAAAAATAAATAAAATTTGGGTAATTGTTGAAGATTACTTACGATAATGTTTGACAATCGCCAAGAATGCTAAGGATTCCAACCTTGGGACCGTCATCGTTGAACAGAAAATAATGAATAAAACGAACACGCTTGGGTTTATAAAGCACTGTGAAAACATCTCCCTCCAAACTCTAAGACCTGAGATAAGTAAAAACTCCAGTCTCTTTCTCTCTCTCATGAAGTTGCAAGGTTTGAATGAACTCGAAACCCTACAGGCTTATAAAGATACTTGGAAATTAATATTTTACTCGTGGAGCAAAGAATAAATTATGTTTTTAGGAATAATTATTTATTTTATAATGCCCCCAAGGCAATGTTCTTGTGGATTGTGGAATTATGAATCGTTTATCATCGTAAGGACTAAGCACCTTCTTTTCTTCACATATAGAATATACATTGTGCAATTTTGAACGAATACATCTCTGTTCACGATGCACTTCTAAACGTTCATACAAGCAACGTATATAATCATCGAAGGAAATAGTTTTCCTAACTACGTTATTTTTGACACCCTTCACTTTTTTCGTGTCCCGTTTGCCCTCTACGCGCAAAGCATACATTTTCGACCGAAGTCCGACAAACTCAGTGATTATACACCCATTATTTTCATCCTTCATTAATCCCGGTACTTTTTTATTTACTCGTGGCATACTGTAAACATTGTCCTCGGTATAGTCGCTCGTGTCAAACCGATGTATATCGCGTTTCATTACATCGTATATGTCATCACATTCCAGTTCGTATATAAGACTGTCTGTGTCTGTGTATAATATTTTACAAAGATGTTTAAATTTCGGCCAAATATAATCATGATGGAATTCGTACAAACATGTTTTTGATATATCCAGAATACACATACCAACATAAATGGGTTTTGCAAATTTAATTTCCAACTTTCGCATCTCTATTGCGACCAAATATTCCGAAAATATTGATCTGCTATGAAAATTTGGTTTTGACATCAAGGCCTCGGCCCCGTATCTACCATCCCATTTTGTAACTAATTTAACGTCTACATGATTTCTAACGTTCTCCATAGTTTTGCCAAAAACTGCATTATTCATTAATTTAAATAAATTCTTTTCAAAATCATTTTTAGCCGCAGTTCTAAGTTGCGTGTTTAAATTAATGTATTCGCGAAGCCATGGAGATTGTTTAAATTCTAAAACGCGATGAATTGCAGAAACTTTTAAACCATGATTTAAGCATTGTTGAAGATTGCGGTAATGGATGATGTAACGTTGCTTATCCTGAACTGTAGCGAGTAGTTTCTCGTGTTTGGCATTAGGAGGCTTCTCGCGTATTGGACAAAAAGGTAAATCTGCATGCTTATCGTGTAATTCTAGCGGGTATTTCAAATCGACTTCCAAAATATATCCAATGTCCGAATTTTCGGATATCGCATGAATGTTAAAAGTTTTAATTTCATTATCGTCTAACCACTTAAACTCGCCGTAAGGTAGATACTGCGACATTGCCCATCCATACAAATTATTAACGTCGAAATAAACTAAATATCGCGATGGTTCTTCGGAATTGTATGAATCCATGTATTTATTATTGGCCTTTGCGTATCGATTAGAACATTGACTTAAACCACCACGTATGCCGCGCTCTATGAAAAGTAGCATATCGATATCCGTCAATAATTCTAATTCGATACGCGTGTGCTTCAGCATTGCATCCCACGTAAAACCGGGTAAAGTATAGTAATATGCAGGATCCAATTTGTAACTTCTCAAACAGCTGCCACGAAAATTTTCAAAATGTCGGCCAATAATAAAACGTCTGTTTTTAGATATAAATCGCTGTATTCGCCAAGTGTTTTTATATTAAAACTGTGCCAGACTTTTATCGCGTGGTCATAATCCTGCTGTGAAACGGCACAGTCGCTTAGTTGATTATAAAATTTGTCACATGTCGGCAATGTCGTCTCGCTCAGTTTCATGTAGTCGGTAACATAATCGTATGGAAAGATGCCTTTTCGTGTAAGCAAATCGAATCTTATCTCGTTCAAAAAATTAAATTGTGACCGTAAAATCGTCATATCGTCTTTCCCTAGATATGAACTCAATTTATCTAAACTTGAATTTAAAAATTTGAATGAATCTATAAATCGAAGCGAAATTTTGTAACGTTTTAGATTCGTTGAAAATGAAATATATTTTTCTTTTGTAATTGGCAAGACTGATGTCGAGCCTTCGATAATCGTTACCAATTCTTTTATTACAAAATGGGCATCGTATCCCGATAAGTTATGAAACACTATTGGTATAAAACGTTTATTTTTATAATTTAAATTACACCCCTGATGAGGAGGTCCTCGGTAACGACCAGTGAAATGGCAATGATCTCGAACTTTTGTTTCGTCGATGTCGAACGGTTTTTCGCAAATATAACAATGCGTTGCATTCATATAATTTTCTCTTTCATCACCCGTCAAAGGGTCTAGCCGTGTAAGCATAGTGAATCGGCCCCAGCAACACTTTCGATTAACATTTATACCACATAATGCTTTTTGCCTAAACAACAATTGTATGCAATTTCAACCCCCTACCCCCTCTGATAAGGGAGATATGAGGGTAAAACCGAAAACCTTTATCATTTTTTTTTCTCGCAAACTATTTAAGATATTTGATCACATTAAAGTGCAAATAGTAGGTATTCATTAGCTGTATATCATATTTTTTTTTCAAAATTTTTATTCGATGATTAAGGGTTGAAAATTAATAAATAAATTTTTGAAAATGATTTTTATAAACAATCCCTTGGATGACACCCACCGAAAAAATTACGAATAATCCTTTACTATTTAACTATTATCTGTAAAAATTTCAAGAGTGTCGGATTGGTACATCATAGTTAAAAAACAATAAAACCAATGCAACGCCCTTTCATAAGGCAAAGCCGGCCTGAACGATAGAGGCGCTCAACCTAACCGACCTACAGGGGAATACGTAACGCTGATCCGCCACGTTTCTCGTACCAGAAACAGCTCTCAGAAAAGTATGAGCTCTTCTTTTCCTAAACTGTGTGTTAGTTAACAGTCATTTATTTAAATAATATATTAACAATTTAAATTTTTTAATTAAGTTTTCTGGTCCTAACTTTTAACGTCCGTGTTTTCACGGTGTTTCTCGTTTTAAGTATGTGGGAGCCCTAAATCACAGATTTATATCATGTCTTGAACAATGGCACTGTGTTAGATGCCATTAGTTGTCCTTTTAATAGTCGAAGAAGGTATCACAGGTATAACTGCAATATCATTATATTCAACGCTGTAAAGAACATAGACTTCTATAACTATTTCCGTCTTTACCTTTTCACGCACGTATTACTTTTAATTAAATTGTAGCTGGTGCCTGTGAATAGTTGTAACTAAGGTTTTCCTTCAATTTAAGTATATGGTCGCCCTGAAAAGGGTTAATTATATTATAGCGTACCAGTACTACCTGGAAATGTACTAACATTATTCCAGTTATTGATGAAAATAGCGACGAAGATTAAAACTTATTTACAAGCGTGTTTTTTTAAAAAAAGTTTTTGAGTGTTCTGTTTCAAATCATATACTTCAACCTGACAATACATAACACAATCAGCTCTTTTTAGGGCTTAATAATCAGCCCCTTTCAGGGCTCCCACATACTTAAAACGAGGAACACCTTAGTTGCATTTATCAAAGGGTGCCATTTGTAACGTACAACATAATCAGCTCTTGTTAGGGCTCCCACCTACTTAAAACGAGAGACACCGTGAAAACACGGACGTTAAAAGTTAGGACCAGAAAACTTAATTAAAAAATTTAAATTGTTAATATATTATTTAAATAAATGACTGTTAAATAACACACAGTTTAGGGAAAGAAGAACTCATACTTTTCTGAGAGCTGTTTCTGGTACGAGAAACGTGGCGGGTCGGCGCTACGTATTCCCCTGTAGGTCGGTTAGGTTGAGCGCCTCTAACGTTCAGGCCGGCTTTGCCTTATGAAAGGGCGTTACATTGGTTTTATTGTTTTTTAACTATGATGTACCAATCCGACACTCTTGAAATTTTTACAGATACTAGTTAAATAGTAAAGGATTATTCTTAATTTTTTGGGTGGGTGTCATCCAAGGGATTGTTTATAAAAATCATTTTCAAAAATTTATTTATTAATTTTCAACCCTTAATCATCGAATATAAATTTTGAAAAAAAACATGATATACAGCTAATGAATATCTACTATTTGCACTTTAATGTGATCAAATATCTTAAATAGTTTGCGAGAAAAAAAATGATAAAGGTTTTCGGTTTTACCCTCATATCTCCCTTATCAGAGGGGGTAGGGGGTTGAAATTGCACACAGTTGTTGTTTAGGCAAAAAGCATTATGTGGTATAAATATCAACCGAAAGTGTTGCTGGGGCCGATTCACTATGCTTATACGGCTAGATCCTTTGGCCTTTTGCAAAATTCTTTTTGCCAAGATCAATTACTGCTTTGTTTAATGTAGTCCCTTGTAATTTGTGCACCGTTACTACCCAACTTAGAATACAGTAAAACCTGAATATATGCAACAAAAGTTTGTCTGGATATATGCAACATCGCTATCCCCTCCACTTGGGGGGATCCCCCTAAGCCGAACCGAGCCGCTCGGCGAGGAAACCGTGTAATATGATCCGACCGTAATATCGGTGTGACTGATACTAATTGAACGACAAAACTTTTTTATTTTTAACTTTTCCTTAATGAAACTTTTACTAACGCATTTGTAAGATTTTTCTGATTAAAATGGTACCAAACACGATATGATTTGGTTACATATGCATAAGGCAGGCCGTACACCAAAGATACATCAAACACGCAACATGCAACGTGCAACACGTCGCATGTTGTGTACGAACGTAGAATAGGTAACGCGGCACGGTACAAACGATTTATACGGACGCAGAATCGACACCAAGACTGGATATATGCAACATTAAATGCCCAGAATCGACACCAAGACTGGATATATGCAACGTTTAAATGCCCAGAATCGACACCTCGCCTGGACATATGCAACGTTCAAATGCCCAGAATCGACACCTCGCTTTGATATATGCAATGTTTGAAACCCGAGCCGACGCCGCAACCGGTTTTCATTTCCAATCCTCCTTTGCTTTTCGCCAACTTTTAACATCAATTTTAGCAAGTAATTATAATTCAAACTATATCGTGTTTGGTATCATTTTAATCAGAAAAATTTCACCAATGCGTTAGTAAAAGTTTCAGTAAAAAAAAGTCAAAAATAAAAAAGTTTTATAGTTGAATTAGTATTAGTCACACCGATACGTTTCGGCTCTTTCCTTTGATCATCGGACCTCTCTCTTTCCACCACTGTCTGTCCTTTTCTACGTTCACGCTTGGCTGCTCGTCGCGTGTAACCCGAGATTCGACACCTCGACTGGATATATGCAACGCCTGGGTCCCAATGTTTGTTGCATATATCCAAGTTTTACTGTAAGTGGTAACATTCTGCGCTCGACGTCTCCATAACCTTTCGTCGCTTGAAACGTTGCTACAACTGGAGATATTGGAATGTAACCGTCGGTATCTTTGAATCTATTTCCAATCCACTCGTCGTCAAATTTTATAAGTACTGAGTCTGGCAACTCTTCCTGTTCCAGTTGATCTCTTCGAAGTGCCGGCCATGTAAATTTTTTTACTATTCCTATTGCGCCGTTTATCAAACCATCAGAAATTGATATATTCCGTCGCGACATGATTCGTGATCCTTCAGTTAACGTTATTGTATGTAATAGTCACAATTATTTACATTTACAGGTATGACATTTGCTGGCGGCCTTTTTCCATATGTAGCTGCCTCACGAGACTCGTCTATTGAATCAATGATGTACATTCGATGTGATTATGCTAATTCATCAGTCGTTTTTGAATTATATTCATGCACTAATTTTATCGCTGGGAATATTCTTACTGCTGCACCATCCTCGAACTCTCCGGTTAGGGGAATTCTTCTTCGTTCGCATAGTATTTCCAGTTGAGAAGTTGTCACTTCTCCAAACCGAAGGTTATTCAATAAATCGATAAACTCAACGTCATCTCTTTGTCGCATATTAATGGTGAGTTCGCAGAATGAAAATTGGTGCCATAAATTAATTTCTGCAGTACACCAATGTGGCTGTACAAAACACCAGTGTCCTTTTACTGGGGGCAACTTCATGATATCGCCAAAGAGAAGTACATTTACGCCACCAAATAGTTTATCATTTGTTTTGAATTCTTGCAATCTTAAATGAATTATTCGCAAATTCTCATAGGACACCATTGATATCTCGTCGATAATCAACTACTTTGTATGACGCCACTTTCGTCTCTCCTGTTCGAGCCTTTGTCCTGTCAGTCGTCGATAGGTCATTGCAGTACCTTTTTCAATAGGTAACGAGAACAAGGAATGCAAAGTTTTTCCGAATATATGACGGGCGGCGACGCCAGTCAAAGAAGCTACTTCAATGAAAGATGGTTTTATCATCGTATCAATTGTAGGATTATAACAGCGTTTATCATGTTCAACAAGTAATTTTAAAATAAACGACTTACCACTACCAGCTCCTCCAGTAATAAAAAGCAACATTTGTTCGGTATTTTCATCATCATCATTTTGTTTAATATCTTTCTCAATTACTTCGGAAACTGATTTCAATAAGTCTTTCAGTTGAATATTCAGACTTCGAATCCTATTAAGGAATACGTCTTCGGGCATTGCACGTGTTTCTTCTTGCTGTTGATCTTCATATAAATCACCTTGATCATAATATACTGTTTCGTCGGCATGAATTCTGACTGGTTCGCCTAAATGTTCATTATTAGTTTCTTCTTCGTGTACAACATTCAAAGCAACAGCCTGGGCGAGCGCCGCTTCAATAATTTGCTCTGCGTGAGTAAATTGTTCGACGGTTGCGTTACCCAACATAGGTTTCAACTCGCGTTGCCGTCGAAGAAAACATTGTTCCGAGGATTCGTTTTCGGACATAAGTGTACTTTCATCACGAAATGGAATGTGACACACTATTAAGTTATAGAAATATCCTTCCCTATCACTGTTTAAGGTATAATATCGGTGGCGAAGTACAGCTGGTTTTTTTCTTATTCGCATTCGGGTATTGTCCTTTAATTTTATGAACCTCGACCTCGATATTTCTTCATCGTCATTTCTAAGTTCTGCGTCTTCATCCTCTTCTGTCCACAATCCACTTGAAACTGTTTCATATCGGACAGCAAATTCAGCTAAGCTTGAATCCTCTAGATTGTCTGGTCTCTTTACGTAACGATCGAATATGTTATTGAAAAATGATGTTTCATTTTCTTCGAATCGGAGAATTCTATATCTCTGTTCAGGCCGACAGCTGTTTATAAATACAGCTTTTCTCAAGCTCATTTTAAGGGGCAGACGGCATAACCGATATGCACATTCTATAGCACAAACCATACGTTGAGATAGAATTGCCATAGATGCCAAAAATAGTTCATCGCGGACGGTGCCGCTCCGGCGTTTCGCTCGTAAAATGGCTTCTTTAATAATATTTCCTGTGTCCTGCGGCTCGCATTTACTTGCGTATTTAGCAATATAATATGCGACAGCTGCAACATTTCCGCATGGTTGAATATCCATGTTTGCTTCCCAAGGCTTTAAAAGAGTTGGGTTGTAATTGTTCACCATGGTTTCATTTCCTGTTCTCTTAAGTACGCAGAAACGTCCATTGTTCGCAAGTGTGTCATCTGGACCTAAGCACATCGTTCTTTCACTTATCGGTCTGGGGAATCCAAAACGACAACAACGATTATTACGATCTTTGTAACATATAGCAGAATGTTTATGAATTTGGACTTTTTGAACTATGTCCCTCATACCTTGATTTTCTGCCTTCAATGAACAAGATATAACTTTCTCAATAACGTGGCGGCCCTCGTTGGGAAGGAAATCAGGTACGTTTCCACACCAAAGAAGCATGTGCAAATGTGGACTTCCCCTGTTTTGAAATTCTATTCTATGCCAAAAATCGATAACAACGCCACCTAGGCAATCTGAGTTTCTCAAATATTGCATTCACGCGTTCACACGCAACGTGGATTGTCTTGCGATAACTACAGGGTATCTCTGAACCAACTTTAGTCGATCTCCAAAAGTTAGGTTTTCGATTTCGGTAATGGGGCGACCATCGGCTAGTAGTAATGCTTTCAACATAACTGGCCAGTTCAGATCATTGCAAGAGAACGTAGCAAACCATGTGGGCGGTCCAAGACTTCGGACCATGGCGATTAATTCCGAACAGCAGCGTTTCCAGTATAATGCCGATCCTCTTGTATGTTTCTCATCGTGAGATGTATATTATCTACTAATCCCTGTGGAGTATGCTCCCCTTGGCGCATTTTACATGATACTGAAATGCTAGCTTTTGCGCGGTGGTATTCAACAACAGATAATGCGAAGAACAAATAATCTGTTCGCTGGAATCGTTTGTCGCTGCTAAGAATACGAGCTTGGAAGTAATCCAGTGGTGGTATTGGGATGTCTCGATCCTCTCCAAATCCATTTTTTCCATCCGGAAACAGGAAGAACCAACACATTTCTTCCATCCTTCTCTCTCTCTCTAGGTTCAAAGGAGGCGCTGTTTTTCTATGTATATTCGCCAGTTCTATCGGGTCATTGTCTGCGTTATTATTAGTATTACTGACTGAGATGACACTGTCGATGTTGGGAACTCCTTCGTCAACCGAACGTAACATGCTTATTTCGAATATAATTCGTGTTTCGTCGGGTTCTGTTCGACGGGTCCCAACTGACAGATGTTGCATTCTTTCCACCAGTGGAGATCTATTTCTTCCGGATACAATTGTTATAGGTGTTAATGATTAGATATTTAATACATTGCTGTTGCCATATTACGCATACAAATTACGACGCAAGGTGGCCTGTAAAGCATCAACAGTAGTACATTTCATACAGCATGAGGCGCCCCGTAATGGTGCTTTATATCCTTTTGGACCTCTTGCATGGGAATCAAACAACCAATAGTAGGTGGTCCGTCTGGTTGTTGCATGATACGGCTACTGATGTATAATTTGCAGTAAGAATTCCGTACATTTACTGTTGAAACAACCTAACCAAACCATTTTTTAAATTTGGAAATCCTTCATCATCGTTATCAACATCGGTATGACCATTTACAGTCATTTCATACCCAATGTTAATATTGACTCTGTTATTATTAAATGATATGTTTGGCAATAATTCGGTAACGGCTAAATAGTCGACATTGACTTCTCTGGGGTCAGGATTATTTCGCGCTTCAATGCAATCACGGTAATATTTATCTCCTACTAAAAGTACATAATCAACATCACTAGTACACCACGTACTAGGGTCGAGCAAATGAAACGCAACACAAGCAACTGCAGCTATGCCAGTACATTGCCTACCGCGAGATTCAATACTGAACCGATCGCTAGCTTGATGGCACGAGCCTCGTAAAATAGCTACATTCTGTCCAACATTCGTAAATCTACTGTTTGATTCGTTATTTCTTTCTGCAACTTCCTTTCCGTGTCTTACAATACAAGGCTCTTCAACGACATCAGCTATTTCCGAAATGTTATTGGTAATATTTGAAAAACATGGTCGTACATCTTTGTATAAAGCATTATTTTGTAATAGCCATTGTAAAACTACACGAAGTTTGCCAACGTCTATTTCAAATTATCTTTGCCGCTCCAAATTTTCGAGGCTTTCCACTACAATCATTACGCCGGTTTCGTTTAATCTAAGTGGAAGTTGCTCGGCTACTTCGAACACATCGCGGGCAAATAGGACTACCTGACCTTTGCACCAATCCTGACTGAAGCGATTCTGAATTTTCATGATTTTAAGAAACGGTACTATTCTGCACAACATTTGTTTCTCGATTTCCGATAAATCTGTTATCTCCATAGGTACAGGCATGAGTTCCATTTTATTCCAGAATGCCTGTGATGGAACTTTATGCTTTTTAAGATGATTTAGGCAACGAGAACATGTTGTTATCTTCTCTGATTCCAATAGATTTGCAGGAATTAGACTAGAGAAAGGCTGTGCGTGTGTAAAGCATAACGTTGCTGCGGATATAAAGTCTTGTAACACACTGCACACGGTACATTAGCAAAAATATTAATAGCCGATTTAAAGTAGTCTTCCTGAAGGAGACGTTCTTTTCGCCGTTTCTTAGCTGGTTCACGCACATTTCTTAAACGTGTATTCCTTGATTCGACACGTTCGCTTAGTAGTACTTTTCGCATGCGATTTCTCATAACCATTAGACATTGCGTACGTTCCTCATTGGATTCGTTCGCTAAACGTCTGCGGATTAATCGGAAACGGCGTGATCGTTCCGCGGCAGATTCGTTCGCCAAACGCCGGCGGATTAATGCGAAACGGCATGATCTTTCATACGCAGATTCGTTCGCTAAACGCCTGCGTATTAATGCGAAACGGCATGATCTTTCATACGCAGATTCGTTCGCTAAACGCCTGCGGATTAATTCGATACGACGTGATCGTTCCTCCGCAGATTCATTTTTTAAACGCCTGCGGATTAATTCGATACGACGTGATCGTTCCTCCGCAGATTCGTTTTTTAAACGATTATAAATTCTGCTTAGCCGACGTTCTCTTTCGTCAATCGTTTCGCGCGATACTTTCGAACAAGCGTATTTTCGTTTTACAGACAATCGCGAACGGCGATCGTCGATAGTTTCTTCACGCCGTGCCTTTGCGTTTCTTTCACGTTCTTTAGAAAGACGTAATTGCGTGACTTCGTTTGATTCATTCGCACGATAGTAATTGATCCTTACTAAACCATTCCCATTGACATATAACTGCATGGCATCCTACAAATATTGTTCGTTTCTCTGAATTCCACTAAAAATTGTGAAATAGAATAATTTTTAACAAAAAAAAAAATCCGACTTCAAAATGCACTAAAAAGTATAAAATAATTTCCATTTCATTTATATCTGTATTCCACAGCTATTAATAATATCTGCTTAAGGGGGTAGACACGGGTAATGCAGCGAGGTGACATTACCGGCAAAAATGGGCCTATTAATGGGTTTACGGGAATCGGTTATTTGTCCTTATATGAGACCACATAGGGCTGGGTGAGGGTTCATTCGAAAGAGGAAGGTCCAATGCAGGGCGGTCAACTCATGGTTTAACGAGATTGTGTCCATATTTAATAATATCAGTGTCCAAAGTAGAAGAAAAAATCGACAAAATGCAGTTGCGGAATCGAAGCATTTTTAGGCCACTAAAAGAGATTTGTGCCTCAAACGGTGAGTTGACCGCCCTGCATTGAACCTTCCTCTTTCGAATAAGCCCTTATTCAGCTCAAGACCTTCTTATATAAGGACGAATAACCGATTTCCGTAAAAGCATTCCCAAAGACGAGTTCCGCCATTATCTGGATACTACAGAGCAAGTTACGTGACAAATTTAGTTCAGCTAGTAGTTATAAGGTGGCGTCTAAGTAGAAAGGCTGCCGATCTGGAATCGTAGCCAGAATCAAGCGTCAGCTTGATTACTTCACTCGAACTGTGCTGCGAAGGCAAGCGAAAAAGGCAACATCGCCCGAACGCTGAGTGAGACGCACTACAGTCATGCTGTCCTTCTCTCATTCTGCATGTTGAGATTGTCCCTTTTCTCTAAGATTTGACTGCCGTCCGCCTGGATTTTTCACAGCGTCCCATAGCAAACCTCGCCTCATTCAAACTATATCGTGTTTGGTATCATTTTAATCAGAGAAATATCACCAATGCGCTAGTAAAAATTTCGGTCAAAAAAAGTCAAAAATAAAAAAGTTTCATAATTGATTTAGTATTAGTCACACCGATATGTTTCGGCTCTTTCCTTTGATCATTGGACCTCTCGCTCTCTCCTCCACTGTCTGTCCCTTTCTACGTTCACGCATGGCTGGCCATCGCATATAATCCGAGATTCGACACCTCTGCTGAATATATGAATTGTTGCACATATTCAACTTTTACTGTACAGACGCGAGGTCCCTCCATTTATTAGTTCTAATAGTACCATATTACTTTTTTATGCAGAATGTTTCAAGGAGTTGACACAAGTAAAAAAAAAATGCAATTCTACTTACATAAAAAATGGATTTGCATTTTTTGAGTGCATCGTTGCATTCACGAAGAAAATGAAATCACAGAAAAATATACATTATCATACCATTGAACTTTTACATAAACAGCTTTTTCCTATCTCTTGCCAAATTCAAGATATAACCCGTCCCAATTTCATGACGTATCCTGTATACTTTTATTAATTAAAAAACATTTATTTAAAAAAGTTAATAACTTCTTCTAAAAATAATTCTCAGATTGCCCGTTCCTTCGGAGCATGCATACATTTTTCAGCAGCGAGGAGTGCTACGGTGTGCTATGTAAAATCCACGCGTTTGGTCAGTCAGAATTTATCGGAGCGTGACAATTCTATCATTTGGGTTGAAAGAAAGATAGCATGATCACCGTACATCTCACTCTAAACGCGCGCCAATGTTTCGCTTTCGTTCTTCAGGCGGATCGTGGCGATGCCTCTGGCGAGATGAGCGTTTGAATGTGTTTGTAAAAATACTTGAGGCGCTGTTGCCTTCCTAGATCGTGTTGCGTGTACGCTAGCTGATAATTAAACCTTTCAAGTTCGTAACAAAACACGCAAGTGGCTCCACCAGGCCCAACGAAAAAACTACTGTAATACCGACGTCCCGAATCGGTGACGTCACGTGCTGTGTCTACCCCTTAATCGTTACATAGGATACCAAATACATTTTAAACTTTTCGGAGGCGGCGCAATACTTACACATACTTAAAACGAGAAACACCGTGAAAACACGGACGTTAAAAGTTAGGACCAGAAAACTTAATTAAAAAATTTAAATTGTTAATATATTATTTAAATAAATGACTGTTAACTAACACACAGTTTAGGGAAAGAAGAGCTCATACTTTTCTGAGAGCTGTTTCTGGTACGAGAAACATTCCTGGTATTCCCCTGTAGGTCGGTTAGGTTGAGCGCCTCTATCGTTCAGGCCGGCTTTGCCTTATGAAAGGGCGTTGCATTGGTTTTATTTTTTTTAACTATGATGTACCAATCCGACACTCTTGAAATTTTTACAGATAATAGTTAAATAGTAAAGGATTATTCGTAATTTTTTCGGTGGGTGTCATCCAAGGGATTGTTTATAAAAATCATTTTCAAAAATTTATTTATTAATTTTCAACCCTTAATCATCGAATAAAAATTTTGAAAAAAAAAATGATATACAGCTAATGAATATCTACTATTTGCACTTTAATGTGATCAAATATCTTAAATAGTTTGCGAGAAAAAAAATGATAAAGGTTTTCGGTTTTACCCTCATATCTCCCTTATCAGAGGGGGTAGGGGGTTGAAATTGCATACAATTGTTGTTTAGGCAAAAAGCATTATGTGGTATAAATATTAACCGAAAGTGTTGCTGGGGCCGATTCACTATGCTTATACGGCTAGACCCTTTACGTTGCACTTAGTCGTGTTAAACGCTTAGCTGGTCTAGTTTTATCTGATTTAGCACCAAACAAAGTCCTTGCTAAACCTCATGATGAGAGAGCACTCGCAGAAATGCAAAGATTACGACAGTTACTTTTGCAAAGACACAGTCCAAATCGGCTGCCAGCTTCCGATACGTGAAGAAGAAAGCCAAGCCTTTTTATTATTTTTTATTATATTTATTAGCAACCAATTGCAATAAAAACCGTTCGGAATAAAAAAATGCGAAATATTTTTATAACGGGACCAATCGGGAGACATACTTTAGAAGATGCAAACGGTTTCGTTCCAATTGGTCCATCCGTCTTGGAATAATTGGCGAACAAAGGCAGAAAAAATAACAATAGTTTCTCACGAATATCACGAAAACTAAAGGTTTCCGTTAATTATGCATAATGAAAAAGTTGTTCAGAATCATGCCCCCGACAATATATTAAAAGATCATTGAAGTCATTCTATGTTGAGATTAGAAACTTCCCGTTTTTTTGCAATAAAAACCGTTCGGAACAAGAAAATTCGAAATGTTTTTATAACGGGACCAATCGGAAGACATACTCTACCAGATGCAAAAGGTTTCCTTCCGATTGGTCCATCCGTATCGGCGTAATCGGTGAACAAAGCCAGAAAAAAAAAAAAAATACTGATCGAATTGAGTATCCTCCTCCTTTTCGAAGTCGGATAAAAAGCGCAGAGAAGAGTTTGAGCTTATAATTATTCTATTTTTATCTTTTCTTTCCTTTAGTCCTCTCTTTCATTTCTCCATTCGTTTCTTTAGTTTATTACCCCTCCTTGAAACTATCGTCGTGCTTAACTGCGTAGTAACAAATTCCGTCTTAGAAAAACCTGGTTTCTGCCGGGGAGGGTTATCGTAAACAGCGTTCGCTGCGCAGTTAGCCAGTGCTTCGCATTGTCAGGGGTTCCCTCAGATTAACGCACAGTGGGCCAGAAGTCCACTATGATTGGCCAAAATGCAATTTTTTGAACTTACATGAAATCAAACATGTGTGATATTATATATTTATATACACTTTCCTACACTAAATGCTAAAATAGTTTTTCTTTATGTTGATTGAAATTGTTTGTGGAAGGTCTTGAATATAAAGAAAAGTGTTTGCAAATCTAAACGTTCGATAAGTTTCGTATACACATTGCTATGAATCTTATCTAATCAGATGTCATAGCAGTATATTTTTATTTTTTTAATTAAACAAATAAGGTTATTTTTATATAGTACATGAAGTTCCTTATGCTATATTGACTTTTTTCGTCCGATGAAACTAATTTGTTAGAATCTTATAGTGCACTTGTTCAATTTCAAATGAAACCTTCCCTGAGCTTCCACTCTGAAATCAATCGTATGATACATCAAATTGCTCGTAAGGATGTATACTATAACTTGAATATGCGCCTTTTTGCGCCTTTTAATTACAATGACTGAAAAAAATTGTATTTGATACTGTAAGTTGCGCTGACTGAAATACATGGTTCGTCACTCTCTCCCTACGAGGCTCTCCCTACAAGGAGCTTTCTCGCATGTGAAAATCATCCACGATCCCTATAACAAGGGGGACTCCTAGCCGAGTTCTTAGACTTTTATATAGATCACTGTTATAAAGCCGTAACTACTGATTGTAAGAAAATGAATTTCAATAAACGTGAAATTCTTGAGCAGCTTTCAAAATCATCAGACATAGATTTAATCCTCACGTACATATTATCTAAACTTGGTAAAAATGTTAATAATTTAGATGGTGAAAATCTGGATCGCCTCAAGCTTGCATTATCTACACTTAAAGCAAAGCGCAATATCAGATTTAATGCGGCATGTAGAAAAACTGACAGATTTCTTTCAAAGAATAAAGACTGGCTTGATTCAGAATTCGTTGTACCTGACTTTATCCCTAAAGAAATAAAAATAAATACTGGTAGAAGACCTCTTGATTTTACAGTAAAATCTAATCGATCGAAAAGACGAGAAACTTCTGCAATTAGTTCTAGTAATGCTCATGATCCCCAAAGACTTATTTTAGCAGCACGTCATGCAGCTACTGTGTCTAAAAACAATGACCTTAGGACAGTACTCGATGATCTTACGAAGAGTCCTTCTCGAGTTACTAAAATAAGAAAATTAATGCATACTAAAGAGACCCCAATCATTACGAAAACTCCGTTAGAGGCGTTAGTTTTTTTATTAGACCAGTCTTTAACAAAAGAAGCATATAACGCTATTCGCCGAGAGTGTCAAATGTCTGGAGCTAATATTTGGCCTGCTTATAATAAGATAAGAGAAACTAAGAGCCTTTTAAGACCATCAAAGGATACAATCGTTATCAATGAACACATAGCACAGGTTTCTCTTCAGTCATTATTAAATCATACAGGCAAGCGAATAGTTGAAATGCAAGAAGAAATCTTATTTCGAATCATGGATACGTGTAAATTAACGGAAGTAGAATTAGTTTTAACATGTTCCTGGGGGTTTGATGGTAGCAGTGGGCACTCAAGATATAAACAGCGTTTTAAAAACAGTTCAGATGGCAATGATTTCAGTGATGAAAATATTTTTGCTACAACACTTATACCCTTGCAATTAACAACGGAAAATGGAAAGATAATTTGGTATAATTATTCCTCACAATCTCCAAGATTTTGTCGTCCAGTTAAATTACATTTTATTAAAGAATCAGCGGAAATTATTCTATCTCAGAAAGCTGAAATTCAAAAGCAAATCGATGAACTACAAATTTTTGAGGTGGTATTAAGTGCGGGCCAGAAGGTGGTAATTCATTTTTCTCTGCATTTAACTTTGATTGATGGGAAAGTATTTAATATTTTAACAAATACCAAGTCCTCACAAAGTTGCCCTATTTGTAAATCAACTCCAAAGAATTTCAATGATTTTCAGAACATCTCTGGGCAAACAAACAAGTTTCTTCCTGATCCTAATTCGCTTCAGTATGGAGTTAGCCCATTACATGCCTGGATTAGGTTTTTCGAATGCTGTTTGCATATAGCGTATCGAATTAATATAAAAAAATGGCAGGTGAGTACTCCTGAAGAAAAAAAACTGTTGGCAGAACAAAAAGTTCAAGTACAAAAATCTCTGCATAATAAATTAGGCCTGATAGTTGATAAGCCAAAAACTGGTGGCAGTGGTAATACTAACGACGGCAATACAGCACGCAGAGCATTTAAAAATGCAGATATATTCGCTAATTGCTTACAAATTGATCACCGCTTGATACATAATTTCAAAATTATTTTAATTACTCTTTCATGCCAACTACCAATTGATGTAAAAAGATTTGAAGAATTCTGTACAAATACCACACGGTTATATATCTCACTTTATCCATGGTTTCCCATGCCATCGACAATTCATAAAATATTAATTCATTCTGGAGATATAATAAGGCACTCTGTCTTACCAGTAGGAATGTTTGGAGAAGAGGCGTCCGAATCTCGTAATAAGGATTACAGACATTTCAGACTTAGTCACAGTAGACATTTCAGCAGAAAGACGAACTTAGAAGATTTATTTCATCGAGTAATGGACACCTCCGATCCAATAGTGTCTAACATGAGTATGACATCTCGAATAAGTAAAAGAAAACGATTGCCGTTGCCAACAGAAGTGACGCAGTTACTTTTGATCGATGCAGATGAAGAAGAACAGGATAGTGATAATGACGGTAGTACAACGGAAGAGGTTGCTGAAGAAAATACTGGATTTGATACGTTTAATCAGCTACTTGATATCATAGAGTTATCTGATGAAGAAACTTTTTATAATTACCAGTTTGAAAATTCACGATAAACTATTTTCATATTAATTTATTTTTATGTCAACTTGTGATTAAGATATAGTAAGAAAAAAACAAACATAACATATAAAAAACCAACAAAAAACAGATAAAAAAACAAAAAACCGCAAAAAATCATTAATAATAATAGTAATAATATTAATAATACTAGATGTTTCATGTTGAATTAAAAAATTTTTAATCCAGCAAAGTCTAAATACTCATTCGCCATATTGGATTAACCATTTTAGAATATTTAATACATATTCGTTTCTAGCATCCTCGAAAACCCCTTCTTGCCACGTTTAGAATATATTCAATAATTTTTAAAAATAATTCTCAGCCATATTAGGTTCGCCATTATGAAATTTTGACTTCAGAATTAGAATCAACAATTCAAAAAACTATATATATAGTGTAACGTGGTGACACCTGTGCCCCCCCGTTACAATCGCTGCGCTTCTCCCACCTCAAATCCCACCTAGAAATGACCCTTAACCCTTCTAACACCTCACCCCTTTTCCCCGCCCGCCGGTGTCGGGCCGATGGAGGCGACGGACAAGAGACAACAGGGATCACCCACAAGAAGGAGCTACGAGGCCGGCGACAGACCTCCCACCCTCCAGGAGAGGAAAAGCAACGCGGGACTTCGGAAAAAGAGACGAAGCGGCCCAGCAGCTGAGACAAACGTCCACCTGGAGCCATCTGTCGCCGAGCCCGAAGACCTCAGTCCATCCGCCACGGCCGGAGATCTGCCAGCCCCATCGAACCCGAACACCGGCAGATCGACAATCGATAACCAATCTATTCCGTTGCCAGAAAAGGCCCCCTTCCTATTCCCCATCCCCTCCCCAAAAATCATCCCGTGACGGACCCGTCGTCGCGGCAGCCCTGGGCTACCTAAGAAAGCGATTTTGTAAAGAGAGATTTTTGGAGAGTTGTCGAGATTTTGTAAAGAGTGAGTGCGTAAGAGTTTGGGTGAGTCCCTTGGAATATCTAACATTGTATAAAGACATTGTGTGAGTTTCGGCAACGGCGATCTTGGATTGCGAGCTTGTGTGTCCGCGTATCGCGCCGGTTATCCGTCGTCACATTATTTTACGAACCCTTTTACCCAGCCCCTGTTACTCCCGTCCACAACATTCTCCTACGCGTAACGTATACGAACTTCCAGAAACCTCCCTCACCCTGAGATCTACCCTAACCCTCGACAAGTCCTCCTTGCGTACTCCCCCGCGAGACTGTAAGGACGTAAGTGCCACGAGTCCCACCCCCTGTAACGACCCCCATTCTGTCCCTTTTTCCAATTTTCGATTGCCACCGCGAGTGGCTGGCGCCCAACGTTTGTAATAGAGAATTATAGAATAGTATAGAGTGAACCCCCGAGAGGGTCACAATAGTTATAATTATAATTTTGTACATTTTAAGTGGATTTATTACTTTTGGCCACGGAACTGAATCTCCTGGCCCACTGTGCACCGTCAGCAGAAATATGATCCCCCTCCCCCTCCCACACCCCATAACCACCCCCTCGGCAGAAATAACCACCCTGTGACAAACCCCCCCGCCCTATAATCACCCCCTCAGCAGAAATACCCACCCTATGACAACCCCCACCCCATAATCACCCCCTCGGCAGAAATAACCACCCTGTGACAACCCCCGCCCTATAACCACCCCCTCAGCAGAAATACCCACCCTATGACAACCCCCGCCCTATAACCACCCCCTCAGCAGAAATAACCACCCTATGACAACCCCCGCCCTATAACCACCCCCTCAGCAGAAATACCCACCCTATGACAACCCCTGCCCTATAACCACCCCCTCAGCAGAAATAACCACTCTATGACAACCCCCGCCCTATAACCACCCCCTCAGCAGAAATACCCACCCTATGACAACCCCCGCCCTATAACCACCCCGTCAGCAGAAATACCCACCCTATGACAACCCCCTCCCCTCCCCCATGACCTTGAATTGAAATTTGACGCCATCAGCAAAAATATGATACGTCCTGACCTTGAACTATTTTTGTCTTATCGGAAGACGACACAAGGCCCCACCCAATTTTCTACGTCTTGGAAATGAGATTTTTGTTGGCGCAGCAAATCTGACGCTGCAATTCGCGACTATAGAAGGTAGAGGTTTTGCTCATGACCTTGAACGAATTTTTCTACGTCTTGGAAATGCGGTTTTTTTGTTGACGCTGCAGAGTGAACAGCAATTAAACACTTTCATCAATGACAGCCCCACTTTAATAAAATGGGAGAATATTTTGCAACGTGCGTCATATGTAGTTTGACAATTGGAAGTGCAAGGCTACTTAACGCGTTTGTGGAAAAGAGAAATGGAGGCCACGTTACTGCAAGAACTCGAACGCATCACCGAATTATTGGCGCAGCGGGCGATAAACATCAATACTGAAGATGAGCGTTGTGATTGCTTGATGCAATGTGACCAGTGCATCGAATTGATAGACGAACGATTACAAATGGGAGACGATTTATCAGTCGAAGGATGGCGAGATATAGAAGCATACAAAGAAAGAATCGATGCCATGCGTAGGATATTGTATCGTGACAATGATCATCCTAGGGGTCAAAAGGCAATATTACTAAACGAACTTGCTTGTATAGAACAACTTTTGACACAACGTATTGCAGCCATAAGTAGTAACGACGACCGAAACGCATGTCTGGTGCAACGCAATCAATGCATTGATTTAATGATAGAGCGATTGCAACTCGAAAAGGACTTATCAACTGGTTTGAAAAATAGTTTAACAGCCAGGATAGCGAGATTTAAATCGTTAAGAGCAGAATTACACGGATCTGTAAAAATAGGCGAAGGTCAAAGGAGAACAGATGCTGAATCACATGCATCATCATCTCTTATTTGGGAGAATGTAGAATCAGATTTCCATAACCGGATAACTACAGGAATTATAATCAACACCGAGCATATTGAACCACGAAACTTTTTGGAAGATGCTAGAAAAATAGTATTCCAATATCTAGCGGAAGTTTTCCAAAATCATTCATGCATAAAAGTGAATACGGTGTTGTATGGGGAGTTTACCGCTAATAATAAAACTGATGTGAAAAGTTTCAGTGTAAGAAATAAACAATTATTTTCTACATCAAACTTGAACGATTGGTATGACAAATACGTTGTGAACTCAACTTTAACACTGCTGGAAGAATTTCAGGAACGGGACAGTGGTTGGGCAATATCGAAAATTCTGCATTTGATGTTAAATATCAATAAATGCAATCCGATGCATGCTGGTTGTTACACCGACATACCAAAAACAATCAAGGACAAAAGAGCGGTAGTAAATGTGACAGTTGACGATGATACGTGTTTTGTCAGATCGATAGTTGCAGCATTATATCCCGTCCATGTGAATGCAAATCGACCATCATCGTATCCCAACTATGACACCGTTTTAAATTTGGAGGGCATCGCATTTCCAATAACCCTTAATCAAATACCAAAATTTGAGCGCCAAAACGATGTTTCGATAAACGTTTATTTCTGGGACGTGAATGTGAAGAGGTGTGCTCCGCTCCAACTCACCACCAACAAAAGATTTCGTCACGTTAACCTGCTGATGCTTGAAACGCCCAACCGTAATGTGCGTCACTTTGCATGGATTAAAAATCTTTCCCGGCTTGTTTCAAACCAGCTGAGTGCACATAAGAGTAAAACTTATATTTGTGACAGGTTTGTATCATGCCATTACGATCTATTTTAGTGTATGCGTTTGTTCTTTTTGTACTAATGCAGTTACTTTCTTTATATGCAGATGCCTTCACTACTTTTATGCGGAAGAAAAGTTATTGAAACATACGAAGGACTGCATGAAGATGAACGATTGCGCAATCATTCTACCATCGAGTGAAGATAAAATAATAAAGTTTGATAATTTTTGTCACCGAGAACGTCATCCATTCATCGTGTACGCCGATTTCGAATGCATGCTTAAGAAGGTTAACAGCAATCAAGGACACTGCAATGCATACCAGCAACACGAAGCATACAGTGTGGGATATTATTTTCACTGTTCATACAACGCATCGGTGTGCGAGTATCGCGCGTATCGGGGTCCTGACTGTGCTGAATGGTTCGTGAATGAACTTGAGAACCTTGTAAGAAAAATTGCACCATTATTTAATACGATTGTGCCCATGACAAATTTGACGGGTGATGAAAGAGAAAATTATATGAATGCAACGCATTGTTATATTTGCGAAAAACCGTTCGACATCAACGAAACAAAAGTTCGAGATCATTGCCATTTCACGGGTCGTTACCGAGGACCTGCTCATCAGGGATGTAATGTAAATTATAAAAATAAACGTTTTATACCAATAGTGTTTCATAACTTATCGGGATACGATGCCCATTTTGTAATAAAAGAATTGGTAACGATTATCGAAGGCTCGACATCAGTCTTGCCAATTACAAAAGAAAAATATATTTCATTTTCAACGAATCTAAAACGTTACAAAATTTCGCTTCGATTTATAGATTCATTCAAATTTTTAAGTTCAAGTTTAAATAAATTGAGTTCATATTTAGAGAAAGACGATATGATGATTTTACGATCGCAATTTAATTTTTTGGATGAAATAAAATTCGATTTGCTTACACGAAAAGGCATCTTTCTATACGATTATGTTACCGACTATATGAAACTGAATGAGACAACATTGCCGACATATGAGAAATTCTATAATCAACTAAGCGACTGTGCAGTTTCACAGCAGGATTATGACCACGCGATAAAAGTCTGGCGCAGTTTTAATATAAAAACACTTGGCGAATATAGCGATTTATATTTAAAAACAGATGTTTTATTATTGGCCGACATTTTTGAAAATTTTCGAAGCAGCTGTTTGAGAAGTTACAAATTGGATCCTGCATATTACTATACTTTACCCGGTTTTACGTGGGATGCAATGCTCAAGCACACGCGTATCGAATTAGAATTATTGACAGATATCGATATGCTACTTTTCATAGAGCGCGGCATACGTGGTGGTTTAAGTCAATGTTCTAATACGCAAAGGCCAATAATAAATACATGGATTCGTACAATTCCGAAGAACCATCGCGATATTTAGTTTATTTCGATGTTAATAATTTGTATGGATGGGCAATGTCGCAGTATCTGCCTTACGGCGAGTTTAAGTGGTTAGACGATAATGAAATTAAAACTTTTAACATTCATGCGATATCCGAAAATTCGAACATTGGATATATTTTGGAAGTCGATTTGAAATACCCACTAGAATTACACGATAAGCATGCAGATTTACCTTTCTGTCCAATACGCGAGAAGCCTCCTAATGGCAAACATGAGAAACTACTCGCTACTGTTCAGGATAAGCAACGTTACATCATCCATTACCGCAATCTTCAACAATGCTTAAATCATGGTTTAAAAGTTTCTGTAATTCATCGCGTTTTAGAATTTAAACAATCTCCATGGCTTCGCGAATACATTAATTTAAACACGCAACTTAGAACTGTAGCTAAAAATGATTTTGAAAAGAATTTATTTAAATTAATGAATAATGCAGTCTTTGGTAAAACTATGGAGAACGTTAGAAATCATGTAGACGTTAAATTAGTTACAAAATGGGAAGGTAGATACGGTGCCGAGGCCCTGATATCAAAACCAAATTTTCATAGCAGAGCAATATTTTCGGAACATTTGGTCGCAATAGAGATGCGAAAGTTGGAAATTAAATTTACAAAACCCATTTATGTTGGTATGTGTATTCTGGATATATCAAAAACATGTTTGTACGAATTCCACCATGATTATGTTTGGCCGAAATTTAAACATCTTTGTAAAATATTATACACAGACACAGATAGTCTTATATACGAACTGGTATGTGATGACATATACGATGTAATGAAACGCGATATACATCGGTTTGACACGAGCGACTATACCGAGGACAATGTTTACAGTATGCCACGAGTAAACAAAAAAGTACCGGGATTAATGAAGGATGAAAATAATGGGTGTATAATGACTGAGTTTGTCGGACTTCGGTCGAAAATGTATGCTTTGCGCGTAGAGGGTGTTACGTCTGGAAAATTTTTGCAAATTTGTCCGCCTCACGCTTCCTTATCAAGCCTTCGGGTTATAGGAGTCTCCTCATGTAAGGGACGTGGGGAGGGCGAATTACTACTTCATCTTTTTCAATTTTCTCCTCGACTCTGTGTTTTCTCATCAAGCCTTCGGGTTATGAGAGTCTTCTTCATGTGGGAAAGGCACAGGGAAGAGTTTGAGTCTATAATTATTCTATTTTGTCTTTCCTATTCTTTATTCTCCTTACATCTCTCAATTCTTTTCTTTAGTTATTACCCCTCCTTGAGACTATCGTCGTGCTCAACTGCGTAGTAACAGATTTCGAACTATACAAAAACTCGGGTTCGACAGAGGAGAGGTATCATAAACAACGTTCGCTGCGCAGTTAGCCAGTGCTTCGCATTATAGGGGTCTCCTCAGGTTAACTGCGCAAAAGCGTAAAGATCAATTTATCATTCGAATTTCAACCGAATCTCTCCTCTTTTCCACGCGTGGGCGCCAGTCGGCCCCTAATTCGATCGTATGCGTGAGATGAGTGCTGGAATGGAAGCGCGGATTAATCTATCTATTTGAACATTTGGTTGATAGAATGAACGAGGAATGAGAACCCTCGCAGTCAAGCGTTAGCAAGCGTTCGACGACTGTTTAGGGGCGAAGGGTCGAACGGGGCAATAAAAGTCTTTGTATCGAATTCCGAGAATTTGCCTGAAACCAAGACCCAACGGTAATTTTCAAATAGCAAGAACGTTCTAGAACTAGCTACGCTGCTAATGAAATAACTTATATTCGATTTAATAATCAAGGAATATGTTAGCTAATCGAGAATTTCATCCAAACATCGAATATTTTACAACATGCGCGCCGGCGAAATTCGCGTTGCGATTTATGAACAAACGACTACCGATAATGTTAATTATTTACGCCGACTGCTAGTCAAAATCGTGCGATTGCCAATCGATCAAATTATTAATACATAATAGTATGATGGATATAAATTTTATTCATAATTATTCGCTTCATTGTTGAATGGTTCTGGTTTAAACATTAATTCAGATTTAAATAATTGCTGATATTCGTTATATCTGATATCGAAAGCGAGAAATGGAATATTCCAGAAAAATCTACGGCGTAGGAATACCGAAAAGCCGTTAGACAGAGATGGAACACCAAGAGAGAGAAAGAACATAGTCTAGAGGAATTTAGCTAGCACGCGTCTTCGACCAATAGCGACGCACGCGACGCTGTCGTCACACGCTATGATTTGTCGGAATGTCCCCACGCAGGACATCATCCTCGCGACGGGCCCTTCCGGCCAGGATCGCGATCGATTCTGATCACTCTTCGTCGAACAATCGAGTAAGTCGTGACGGGAGCCCGTGCGTCTAGAGATAGAGTTGTAATTTGTACTTTCACGTGATTTAGCTGCGCGGCAAGTCCTATCCGTAGGCAGAGTGTCGCGAGGGTGAAATTCGGAAATACGTTACAAAGACTCAGTGACGCGCACGTAAAGCCTTTTCACACTATTAATATTTCTATCTTTTCTCTTTCATTTTTAATCCGTTTGATCGCGTAATATCGTATTAAATTCAATCGCGTTTATAATTATTCTATCATTTTTTCAAAAATCGTAATCGTCTTGTGATCGTTATAGTAAAATTTTGATACGCAATAAAGGGCAATCGGGCGCGCGACAAGTGTTAGTGCGACAACCTCCTCATCTCTCTCTTGGTGTTCCAGATGCAACAGCGATTCTTCCACGATTAAACTGCAAAAGATTTCAAAGCGATTTATTATCGTATATTATATTCTCCAATCTCACGGTAAGCCTGTTTATTACTAATTTCTCGAGCACGGCATTATCATTGAATTTTCAACAAGGCAAAACGGGCGATCTATTAAGCCTTCGGGTTATGAGAGTCTCTCCATTTTAGATCGTCTCGATTTTCACGTTCAGGTACCGTTTATAAATAATACGCTATACTAAAACTCCGAATTTTGATTTATCGCGACTTTGTGTGCGTGACGATTGCTCGACTACGATATTTTGTCAGGGGCGACCTGTAAAGCCCTTTCGGGGGTTGTGAGAGCCTCTCCATTCAGGTCGTTACCTCGCGGCCAAACACCGCTAATTTTCCATCCAATTAATATATTAATTAGCTGAGCAAGTCGTCTTACACCTAGATTCGATAACACGTTTAAAATTATAATATATTCGAAGTCCAACTGCGAATCAAAGGCTATCCATATTTTACACGATTTTCAGACAAACAATAGTCATTATTATATGAAATAGGTTAAGCATCTTTACCCTTGTCAAACCAGTATTGTTTTTGAATTGAACTTATCTAATAGTAATCATTAATATTATCAAAGATTAATAGCATTAAACTCAATAGTCATTTTCAGTTGTACTACTTTCAATAGTTTTTGAATTACATTTTTATTTGTTGCACACTATCCAGTCTACTTTATTTCTTTGAGTTACAACGCCTATTTTTTACATCAAATCCACGCACGCCAACACAACGTTTCAAGGAGGGACCCGTATGGGACCTAGAACACTGACGAACCCAACGGAAATAAATTCTATCTAAATTTCCGTCTTTTAAAAATTGTTCTGATCGTAGAGGACGTTAACGCGTCATACGCGGTCAGAGCTGGTGGCAGCGAGACCTTTCTCATCGCAAAGATCAATCAAATCAAGGAAAATTAACAATCGATCTTTTCCAATTTTCTTTCCTTTTAAATTTTCATTCACTTTACGTTGCGCGCTCGCCTCGCGCCGCGCAACGTAACAAGGGCAAGCGGGACACGAAAAAAGTGAAGGGTGTCAAAAGTAACGTAATTAGAAAAACTATTTCCTTCGATGATTATATACGTTGCTTGTATGATCGTTTAGAAGTGCATCGTGAACAGAGATGTATTCGTTCAAAATTGCACAATGTATATTCTATATGTGAAGAAAAGAAGGTGCTTAGTCCTTACGATGATAAACGATTCATAATTCCACAATCCACGAGAACATTGCCTTGGGGACATTATAAAATAAATAATTATTCGTAAAAACACAATTTATTCTTTGCTCCACGAGTAAAATATTATTAATTTCCAAGTATCTTTTTAAGCCTATAGGCTTTCGAGTTCTTGCGAACTTTGCAATTTCATGAGAGAGACGTCTGACTCGGAGTTCACACAAACCTTGCAAATCCTTGCGAGTCGTTCGACAGATTAATTTCAGAATTTGCAGCATGATACTGGAAGTGCTGAGTGTCTTAGAGTTTGGAGGGGGATGTTTCTCAGTGCTTTATAAACGCATCACCGACGTGTTTTCGTTATTTACAATGGATCGCACAATAACGACATTGCAACTGGAGGCGTTGGCCGCATTTTTGAAAACGGAGCGTAAGTACTTTTTAGTAATTACTCTTAGCGTGTTAATTTTATTTCTTTTTAATTAATTGTTTTTTAAAGCGGGTGCAATGCGCCAATTAGGAATCGTATACGTGGCGGACGTTGCAAGAGTTCGTCGGGAGCAGGCGGCAAACAGGAAAAATCTGGAAGAGCTGTGGGTCGAAGGAGTGCGAAGGCACTGTCAAAAGCATCGACGTCTTCGACCTTCGAGATCTATTCGGATATGAAATTGATGTAAGTTGCTTGTCTGTTTTATTTATTTATTAATAATAAACGGGCAAAGCCCTTTGTAGTACAAGTTTTGATTTATTAGATTTATTAGATTTGTGTATTAATATATATTTTATTTTATCTATTATAGCCGGATTGGTGGTAGTGTTTTTCTGCCTTCCGCTCGCCGCCACGAATTCCTGCACAAACTCGCCCGCCACGATGATGTAAGTTGCTTGTCTGTTTTAATTTATTAGATTTATTAGATTTGCGTATTAATGCATATTTTATTTTATCTGTTATAGCCGGATTGGCGATCCTCCTCCTTCCGCTCGCCCTTATTATATATCTTGAAAGATGTTCACAACATCTGTGGTCCTCTTCTTGGCATCACACTGTGTGATGACTTCCGTATCGCCGCCACGAATTCCTGCACAAACTCGCCCGCCACGATGATGTAAGTTGCTTGTCTGTTTTAATTTATTAGATTTATTAGATTTGCGTATTAATGCATATTTTATTTTATCTGTTATAGCCGGATTGGGTCTCAGATTATAACAATAGAAGGCATCGTACGATTAGAATGCGGCCCGTCGACGTAACACCGGAACACGCGGACAAACTTTTATCGTCCGTATATTCTAACATAAAGATTGTAGCTCCGGCCAAGTACAAGATCGGTGAACACGTGCGAGTTAGTAAATACAAAACCTTATTCGCTAAGGGTTATACACCGAATTGGACAACTGAAATTTTCACAATTATTAAAATTCAACGAACAAATCCTGTAACGTATCTCTTGCAAGATATGCAAAACAACCGTTGGTTGGCGGGTTCTATGAATATGAACTACAAAAGTAAAAATCACGATGCATACTTAGTGGAGAAGGTTCTACAACGAAGGGGAAATAAAGTTTTCGTCAAATGGTCGGGGTTTGATTCTACGCACAATTCATGGATAGGAGCGAACAATATTTTGTAATCTATATTTAAAAATGTTTGTAATTATACTGATTATATGAATAAATAATTTTTCGGCTTTATTTTGTGTTTACTTTTATTATAGGGGAATGTTATTTTATAAATGAAGGGAGGTTGGTCTAAGAATAAATTATATTGATAATTTTGAATACTTTTTAATGCAATAAATGTAATACATAATACAATAATACAATAAATGTAATACATAATACATTATATACAATTTGCTGGGATCGCTTTCACTGCTACGGCCCAAGCGTATTTAGATAAGACATCGATGACGGCGAGTATGTAATTGTGGCCATTGTTGATTTGCGCATACTGTCGCATCTCTACGAGATCCGCTTGCCAGAGATCAACGTAACCCGGTACAATGACTCGTCTATGTCTAAAGTTACGTCTCGCTGGCACGTGCAACTCGTTGACACGCTGTATCTTCTCGTCCGTGATATGATTGCCCTTCACCTTCTTCATATTTGTAAACTAGCATCATGCTTTACGAACGTGTCAATTTATAATCAACCCGGCTTCTCGAAGTTCTTCGATTATAGAAACGATCTCGTTGTCATGCCCCGTATGTCCTGTGGATTTCGAGGATACGAGAAGACGTAATCTATCGACGAGCTCGTTTGGGTCATTCCAGTGCACGTAGTCCACCGCATTATCGTTAATCGCCATATCGAACGGTATCAGATTACCTCCACGCCGCTCGCTCTTAAGCAATTTTGCAATGATATATTTATACTTGTAGCCCTTGTTACTTTTCACAAGCCCTGACGAAATATGGCCGCGTCTATGAGCGTTCGACGACTTTAATATTTCCGCGTATTTGTGTAAATCAGCATCGTTGAATAAGGTGTCATCAGGCATTCTCATGAATAGTAATTCGTACAAACCAGTTGTTCCTCTGTACTTCACCCCATTAATAATCACATTGTCGTTTTTGCTTACGTCGAAAACTGAACTTCCAAGCATTAATTTGTTGCGTTGTACATATACTCCATACACGTCATCTATCTTCTTCTCACGATCGGTAAAGAGTAATTGAATGTATTTAGCTGCCAACGGCCCCAAATTTTCCGTGAAATGGCTACGTATGTTTTCGCTAGGCTTGTCCAAAATTCGCTGCATAGAAACATTAAGATTCTCGTCGCTGTCGCCGTACGTTTCAACGGCATGTATCGATTCTTCACGATCTTTCGTCACATCCACCGTCGGTTCACTCGAAGATGTACCAGGTTCGTCATAAATGCGTGCTCTTGCAGTTTGTGTGCTTTGAGGGTTAAGAAAAGGAGTTGACGTCAATTTTTGCGGTTCTTTAATATTCAAGGTTGGGAATGCCGACTCGGATTTTATATCGATCGTGTCTGAATGTGGCGATACCGCTGACATATTCTCGATAATTCGTTCCAACGGCTCAACCATGGGTCTCAGTCGTTTTTCGATGACTCTCTCTTCGTCGATGCTCTCCGATTTGAGAGTTCTGCGTTTTTTGCGTATAGCATCGCTTGTTTTAGCTATAGCATTCACAACTTTACACGATTCTTTAATATTACTATTATCCATTGCAAAGAGAAGACGTCTACTCGCTAAGCGTTCTATCGATGGACTAAATGTTTCAGAAAACGGCAAATTCGTTAAATCCTTTTCTGTAGCGACCATGTTCCATCGAGCTGTCCTTGTCGATTATTACAAAACCATATTTCTGTTCCCAACACTGTGCGCACAATTTACAAAAGTTTTCGTACGACATGTCTGTATTTACATGATCATTATAAATGTGGTGTAGATTCGTGCCATCTTGTTTGAACACGATCAAAAGGTTGGTATTGTCGCGAATTAGGTGTTTCGGTATTCTCGCGTAAGTCTGACAGAGATAAAAACAGTCCACGCGCGAGTGCCTACCCATAGCGAAATATTCTCTTATCACGTCTTGCTTGTCGCACGCAACGTCATCGAATATAAACAGCGAATCGGGCAGCGCCTCGTTCGGTGGCACGACTTCGGCGTTATTTGAAAATGAAAAGTATCCGATTTCAGGAACATTTGTCAAAATTCGTTCGAGATATTTGTACTTTGGTTGTTGCAATGATTTTGAGTATACATATACGTTATTGAATCTTACACCGTTCGGGCCCGCGATCAGACTGATTACGACGTTCGTTTTACCACAGTTCGATGGACCGCAAATTATACCACGTATCGTATTCGGCAAGTGAGGTCCGTGTCGTCGCCGACGATCGCCCATGCGTGTTGTCCTCTCGTCTAAATCGAGAATAAGGATAGACAGGGGCTGCTTTGCGAAACGCATATCGTCTATATAATAACCATATATTTAATGATTCAGCCTCTTTATAGGTTGCGGAAAAGCTGCTTGTCCGCGTCGTGAACGCGCTTTAACCGCGATTAACCCTTTTTCTCCGCGGCGATAACGCGCTTTAACCGCGATTAACCCTTTTCTCCGCGGCGCGGCGGCAACGCGGCGACAGCGGCGGGCGGCGGCGGCGGCGGGCGGTGGTGGCGGATACGCGGTATGTAATTCGTGACCGAGCCATCAAATACGCATCCAAGCAACAACGTGACCGAAAGTCTGTCTCGACAATGCTCGCTCAATCTGTATCAGATTGCACTCGACACGTGTCTACCTGTAAACATTTCACCCTACCCCCTCATGTTAACCGCGCCAGCAAGCCGTCAAAGAGGCATCCAAGCAAAACGTGACCAAAAGTCTGTCTCGACGATGCTCTCTCTATCTGTACCAGATTGCACATCGACACGTGTCTGCATGTAAACATGGATTTCGCCCTACTCCCTCATGTCTTTGAAATAGAAGATCATTCCTTTTGTATCTCCTACATTGGAATATGAAACACAAACGTTACACATACAATCGTTCTAGGTAAAACAACATTAAGACGCATAAAGTATATTTTTACTAAATAGATTTTATTATTTTACAGTAATGAACAAAATTAATAAATGATATTAAATGTTTCGTGTTTTAAGACAAATGTAACAATTTTTCTTTTTCGGTGGAGGTCCATCTATGTGCGTGTCATCCCCCGGCCGGTTATAATGTTCCATGCACAGCTCTTCATCTTCCTCCTTCCTTTTTTTTAACCACCATTCTTTTAATATCGATACGTTTCTCATAGCACATGCCCCATTGTGCGCGATGCATGCCATATGTTTATCCATCCATCCATCCTGAATATGCCGGCTCTTGGTTGGCAAATTCGGTAGATCGTCATCTTTGTTCAAAACCTCTATATTGATTGGACTGACTGAAGGATAAAGTTTCTTCAGCCATTTTTCTTTCTCAATGCCCATGACGTATATAGATCCATGAATACTATCTTTCAAACACGAAGTGGCACACTTTCGAAGGCATGAATACGGCACGGTACCATCGTCCCACTCAAAACCGTGATGATTTTGCGTCAACCATTTTATTTGTCTTAATTCTGCTTTCGACAATTTTTTCTTAGCAAATGGTGGCGCAAAGATGAAACATTGTACACGATTCCCATTCTGGAAGATCGCAGGTTCCTTTACGAAAAACTCGTTCGTATTGCTTTTGAAGCCTTGAATGTCCACGAATGTTGGCACATTCATTTTGATTAGTTGAATTTGTGGTGAAAAATGACCGCTTTTGCTGCGGAATGATCATATAAACCCTCTTTCACTTAAGAGAGTTTGCGCACTACATTGGTCAGTGGATTGTACTGCACGATACGATCGTGAATGATCAAACAGTAAGCGCTAGTATTTTCAGGAACGTTTTCACTACCCTCAAAATCGATTCTTACATCGATTGTAGCGCTTTTTATCGATTCGTTCTGATGCGAGCAATCAATGACAACGAATGGGCCGTAGCCGAAAAAGAGTATCTTATCATATAGAGCTCCGTCATCACCATTACTGCACATTGCTCCGTAATATGACTTTCTGAATTTTGCATACATGTCGTAAAGGACAGAGTATCTATTTTTATTAAAGTCAAGATTCAAATTGTCATACGGATATGATTCCGAATTTAAATACAATCGAAAATTGGTGAGTTTGCAGTCATCAAATTTGGTGATATGTCTATTGAGCTTATTTTTTTTATCCGTTTGGAATGCAAATATTACATATCGCGGTTTTTCTAATTGCGTAGCTGCTTTAATGCTCCATGTATGTTTAGTGGTTGCTTGTAACATTGGATACTCGTATAAGTCCCAGGAACGGTAACTCATAATTATCGTTTGGCCGTTTTCAAGGATACGCAACAATGAAAGTTTCTGTCTTTCTTCGAGCGTGATATGTGGCATCCTCCACTGTACTTTGTATAGTTGCAGCGTGTATTTTGCACCATCTGTTCCATAAACAGCATTTTTGTCGTCTCGCGATCGAATCAGAATCAATTCATGATGCGCATTAATCACTATTCGTTTGTAATCTTCGCAGAAACCGAGCAGCATATTTAGAGGAACACAAAAGTCAAAGTAGCCTCCTGCATTGGGTATGTCTATCCAACCAGCGTTTTCAAGCATTTTTGATTTTGTCGTTGTCAACGATACTCCATTTTTTATCATAGTTGTTATTCCAACGTTTTTACAACGATCGATCTTCACACCGTTTAATTCATATCGAATTTCATCAAACATAAATGCTGCGCAATTCATTTCTAGTCCAACTGAAGTTCCTGCAACATTCTCATCGTTGAGAATGAGTTTTCCTTCGACGTAAAGGTAACTCTCACTAGGAAACGTGTACAAATCTTGTTGTTGAATGGGAATTCGTATTTCATCATTGTTTCCGAACGTTGTGTTGGCGTATGGGCTGTAACTATGTAATTCGATCTTTGTAATTCGATCGTCAGAAATCGGTAAACTGGCAATGTTCAATGGGTCCATCATTTTCGTTTCTTAATCACAAAACCCAACGATTGCAGAAATTGCGCGTTTTTGTCGCTCAAATCTTGCGATGTGTTCAGTTTGGAGATATTGTCCTTACTAAATGATTGTAAAGAGTCATCACCGTTTAATACATGATTATTATTTCTGCAACCGTGGTAATTGCTGCTGCTGCAAGTACAATTTGTGCGTTTATGATTGAAATTCTGGTTCCATCCATTTTCTAACGATCCTTTTAGCAACTCGTTCAACGGGGTGCCCAATAATGCATTCGGCGGATTGTTGATCGGTTGAGTTTTAGCATCTGTGTACAACAGCATTATTGCTAGTAATGTTTGGCATAAGTGCTGCTTGTTCTCTTGAAAGGCGATTAAATAAACGGATATTTAACGTATATTAAACGGTCGCGTCGTCGGAGCGTTCGACGATGTGCTCTTGCGATGTGTCCGATTTGGATATATTCCCTCTACTGAATGATTGTATAATTGTTATCGTTTTTACATCATTATCCTTACTGCAGCTGCCGTAAAATGTTCAGCATGCCGTTCGAGCTGTTCAGCGAGCCGTTCGAGCCGTTCAACGGGCCGTTCGAGCCGTTCGAACCGTTCGCTGGCCGTTCGAGCCGTTCGAGCCGTTCAACAGGCCATTGATTATTATGTTTATATTCATGTTATTTTTTACACCGCCTAATATGAAGCCTCACTGTCACTTCTTCTCCACGGAAATTTATCAGATTATCGTTTTGATCGGTAATGCGTATACTAAGGTGATCAATGGCTCTCACGATAACTGGAAGATAAATGACGTTCGTAGGACTTTCCGAAATTTTATATCCTGGTGGCACGCGCGGTGAAAACTCATGAATGGTATGAACACATTGACCGTTGCTATACGCGCCAGTCGTAATATTACATTCGATCCTCAGCACATTTACTTTCATAATATTTACGGGTATATCCGACTCGTGCCATTGCCCCGGCGGTAATATGCGATATGTAGAAAACCCGAGAAGCGATCCTATATTATTTGATTTGGTAAAATCGATTGTATAATCACTATATATTTCACTTTTCAAAGTGCTGTTATTTGTACGAAATAAAATGATTTTTGTCTTGTCCATTATTTTCTCTTGCAAGTATTTATTTAGCGCTTCGAGTTCATACGAACCATCCGGTATCGCGATCTCACCATCGGCATCAAAGTAAAATTTATTGTTTGTAAAGTCAACGTTCGGTATTGTGTTGAAAGCTTGAAAATCAACGAGTCCGAGTTCGTAATTATCATCCTTCAAGTCTACAGGTGGAAAGTAATCAGTGCTAAGCACAGAATTTTTTCCGCTTAACGTAAACGTCAACGACATCTTTGCAACTGTGAAGACTATGTGCATCGAAACTATTTTATACATTTCCAGCTAAAAAATGCAAGCAGAGTTGTCCACATACACTCGTATTGAATTTTTGATACTGCGTGTGATTGTATAAAATCGTTACATGCTTTCCGAAGTAGTTTATTAACTCTGTCGGTGGTCTCAGATTTCCAAAAGAATCGAAATATTTAACACAATTACCCCGCTTTACGTAAGCTACCCAGTGTGTACCATGACCTTCCGATTTATCTAAATTCACGATACCGCATTCGTTTAAGAACGATTTAGAGGGTAAATTTGTACGCATGAAAACCCCTCGAAAATATGGAAAGTTCAACTTTCGTGCAAAGTTATATAACTGCACATTTGTCATTGCGCCCTTTGGAACCGTTACAATTTGCCGAAGCGCTTCTTTTTTTTTTCTTTAATTCCTTTTCCCCATTTATATGGTGCAAGGTAAAGTCCATGTCCTTCCATAACACGATTGTGCCGTTTCACTTCCTCTAATGTTTTCCGTGCTGCAGATGCATCGTTGACTGCCTTGGCGATACCTGCTGCACCGCCAGCCACCGTGCCCAAAGCTGAAAGGCCTGCAAAAATAGGTACAAGTGCTGGAAGAAATCCCCCACGGTTTGCAACTGGAAGTTTGCGCGACTTCGTCTTCTTCTTGTTACTTTTCCGCGGTGCCATTACTTTCTTCTTTGGCTAACTCTTTGGCTAGCAATATTCCAACAACGCGCGCAAACAAAAGTATTTTCCAATCTGGTGCGAATTCTTTTTGTGCTAATTCGAAGATCAAATGTGCATATGCACATCGTACGACTATCGTATAGGAAGTGAAATTTTTCCTGGGATGTTTGGGTTTATATAGGTAGAGAGAGAAGTTGCAAATGATGCAATACATTATGATTTATTAAAGTATAATTTCTAACATAATTTGTAACATAATCCTTTTTTCTCTGTTAAGATGCTGCTGATGCAGCTGTTATTATGGCCTGAATACCTAAAGCTACTAATTCGCAATCGATAATTGAATTTGGATCATAAATATCAGTTTCTTTGATATGCCGCACAATCTCTGCAAGCACTTTTACATCTCCGTATCCCCGAACTAATGCAACAAACTCTTTAAATTTTTGTTCCACCGAATACAGTTTATCATATAATGCATTATGCATTTCAATTATACAATCATTTAAAATTACCATTTTCTCAAATGTTTTTTTCATCATACACATGCATATATCATTGCTAATCAATTTAATTACTTTTACGCCATATAGCACTCCAAATTCAACACTTATATCATTAAAATTAATATTGTCGCGTGTATCTTTTGAATCGTCAAAGAAGCTGCATACGTTGTCCGCTTCGGCTACAATCAGCGACCACGTGACTATGCTCAGCTCCAGGCGGTTGTTTCGGCTGTCTGATAACATGAGTTGCGGGTAGAAATTGTCGCCAAGTATATTTATGCCGATTTCCAAATGCTTTGTACAGGAATCCGTCAATGGATATTTTCGGCCCAAAAATTCGACATGATAATTGTGGTGCGATTCTAGAACAAATAAATACCGTTTAAGTATGTTATTGGAACAAACAAATACCCGCAGCGTTAAATGAAATGTGTTTCGAACACTTACTTCACGTCGTCCTGATGTTTTGTCATTTTTTTGCGTGCCTCTTCTTCTTGAGTAGAACTTGCGGGGTGCTTCCTTTGGCAAAAAAACTCTTTGAAACTTTGAGAATACATATTTCACTTTTCACAATACAATCTCGCGAACGATGCGCTTGCGGTGATGGTCAATTTGGTTTTGCGTATGCTTGAAACTTTAGCAAACCCCCTACCTTCTATAGTCACGAATTGCAGTGTCAGATTTGCTGCGTCAACAAAAAAAACTCATTTCCAAGACGTAGAAAAAATCATTTTCAAGACGTAGAGAAGTGACCTTCCGATAAGAACAAACGGTTCAAGGTCATGGAGGGTGGGGGTAGGGTGTTATATTTCTGCTGACGGTGTCAAATTTCAGTTCAAGGTTATGGGGTGGTGGGTTGTCACGGGGTTGGGGTGTCAAATTTCAGTTCAAAGTCAGGACGTATCATATTTCTGCTGACGGTGGCTTCAAATTTTAGTTCAAGGTCATGGGGTGGGATGGAGGGTGGGGTGGGGGTTATCGAGGACGTATCATATTTCTGCTGACGGTGGTGTCAAATTTCAGTTCAAGGGGTGGTTATAGGGCGGGGGTTGTCATAGGGTGGTTATTTCTGTTGAGGGGGTGGTTATAGGGCGGGGGTTGTCATAGGGTGGGTATTTCTGCTGAGGGGGTGGTTATAGGGCGGGGGTCGTCATAGGGTGGGTATTTCTGCTGAGGGGGGTGGTTATAGGGCGGGGGTTGTCACAGGGTGGTTATTTCTGCCGAGGGGGTGGTTATGGGGTGGGGGTTGTCATGGGGTGGGTATTTCTGCTGAGGGGGTGGTTATAGGGCGGGGGGGTTGTCACAGGGCGGTTATTTCTGCCGAGGGGGTGGTTATGGGGTGGGGGAGGGGGAGGGGGATCATATTTCTGCTGACGGTGGTGTCAAATTTCAGTTCAAGGTGATAGGGTGGGGAGAGGGGTGGATGTTGTCGGGGGGGGGGGGGTATCATATTTCTGCTGACGGTGTGGTGTCAAATTACAAAAATTGCTGACGCCAGTGATTTAGAATCCGCATAGAACAACTACTGAAGAAAAATAATTTTTAACAAAAAAAACATCCGACTTCGAAATGCACTAAAAAGTATAAAATAATTTCTATTTCATTTATACCAATATTCCATAGCTATTAATAATATCTACTTAATCCTTAAATAGGATACCAATTACATTTCAAAGTTTTCGGAGGCGGCGCAAAATTAAAAACTTTTCCTCTACTAGGAAGACCCTAACTCCGGCGTCGGCAACCTATGATAAATCACCTATTTGATAGTTTCAAGTAAACAATATTCAACGGGAATCAACAAACCCATTGCGAATTAACTATACTGCAGTTCACGAGTGACCGCACTTAACTCGCGCAGCTAGTGGCCTACTGCGGTCTAAGGAGATTTTTAATAGTGCGTGTGATTCCCCTTTGCAGCGTGCTTCTTACTATGCGTTCATATCATTTTTTTTTGCGACAAATAATAGAAATTTCATTGTATCGTGATACTTTACAATATCATCACCGGTTATCAGTTATCGTACGTCATATATTTCTGCCCACCATTTATATGTTCGCAAAGTATAATAAGAAGCAAGCTGTAGAGGGGAATAACACACGTTATTAAAAATCTCTCTAGACCTAGTGAGCGGCGCGAGTTAAATATGATCTCTTGTGAACTGCAGTATAGTGTATGTACATCAGGACTGCTGCCAATTTCTCATATAATCGTTACAATTACAAATGTTTTCAGCCGGACCTATAATTCTTCTCTTACGTCTTATTAATTACCAAGTTTGCCATACCGCAATCAAATCGTTATTGGCAGCATCGTTTGTTCGGGTATTTTTAATTTTGCGCCGCCTCCGAAAACTTTGAAATGTAATTGGTATCCTATTTAAGGATTAAGTAGATATTATTAATAGCTATGGAATATTGGTATAAATGAAATAGAAATTATTTTATACTTTTTAGTGCATTTCGAAGTCGGATGTTGTTTTTGTTAAAAATTATTTTATTTCACACTTTTTAGTGGAACCAGTAGTATTTGTAGGATAGTGTAACGTGATTTTAGATTTCTGTTGCTTAGCTAATAACCATAAACTGAAAAAAAATTGACCGAATTTAAGTTGTTAATAAACAACAAATTTCACAAATTTCATAAACCTCCTACTAAATGTGAAAGGTTTCTTCGCTATCGGTACATTCCCTGCAGCATAAACGCCGCAAGATATAAATGAAGTATTACGTATTTTGCGATAAAAGTCGTTAGGAATGAAAAAATACAACAATTTTTTTGCAAGACCAATTAGAATATATACTCTACAAGATGCAAAATTTTCGATCCGACTGGTCCATCCGTCTCGTGGTAATCGGTGAAAAATATAAATCAAGCATTACGTTCTTGCAAAAAAATCGTTAGCAATGAAAAAATGCAAAATGCTTTTCTGACGGGACCAAGTGCGAGATATACTTTACAAGATGCAAGGAGTTTCGTGCCGATTGTTCTATCCGTCTCGGAGTAATCGGTGAACATACATTTAGAAGAAAAAATCATTAGGAATGAAAAAACGCAAAATATTTTTTTTACTGGACCAATGGGGAGTTATACTCTATAAGCCGCAAAAAGTTTCGTTCCGGTTGGTCTATCCGTCTCGCAGTAATCGGCGACCGTACGCCGCGCGTACATGATATAGTACGTTTTTTTGCAATAAAAAGCGTTCGGAGTGAAAAAATATAAAATGTTTTTATAACGGGACCAATCGGGAGACATACTCTACCAAATGCAAGAGGTTTCGTTACGATTGGTCCATCCGTCTCGGAGTAATCGGCGAACATACAGTTAGAAGAAAAAATCATTAGGAATGAAAAAACGCAAAATATTTGTTTTACAGGACCAATGGGGAGTTATACTCTATAAGGCGCGAAAAGTTTCGTTCCGGTTGGTCTATCCGTCTCGCAGTAATCGGCGACCGTACGCCGCGCGTACATGACATAGTACGTTTTTTTGCAATAAAAAACGTTCGGAGTGAAAAAATGTAAAACGTTTTTATAACGGGACCAATTGGGAGACATACTCTACCAGATGCAAAAGGTTTCGTTCCGATTGGTCCATCCGTCTCCGCGTAATCGGTGAACATACATAAAAAAAAAAAAAATATACACATCGAATTGAGTATCCTCCTCCTTTTCGAAGTCGGATAAAAAATTGGGTACAGAAGTAGCCAAAATAAATCCCATTAAGAATACGCTTTCTTCTTCCTCGTCCAAGGTTGTAATTTTGTTTCTACAATCGATACAGGCGATTGCAGGTTGTATGTCGCTCATTATTTTATGGCACATTATACAAGTTGTGTAATTATTATCGGTATTGACGAGGACGAAGCTATGAGAGCCCATATAACACCATCGGTGCTTTGCTTCTGGTACCATATTTACACCGCATTCGAAACATATTCTTCCGCATCTGCGTCCAAGACAATTGTTAATAAAAACTAGGTTGTAGTCCTTAATGCATACTGCATCTATTATATTTTGGCCTGTGCCTTGATTCTATAATAAAAGTACATTTGTTTTTTTTTAGTACTTTTTCAAAGATTTATGTCTATATTATGTTTTAGCTAGTTTGGGCGCATCTTTTAGTTGTATATGATTTCAATTCCCCTTCTTTTTCTTATATATTTTTCCACAAGGATGACGCTTCCCGTTTTGCACTTTGCTTTTTGTCGTTCTTTGCGCAATATGGCGGTTAGTTCAAACTTTTGCTTGTGCGCATGCGTATGTTACGAAAATTATATAGACTGACGCACCGATTTTTATTTTTGATCCGTGCTGTAGACTGGTCGGTAGGCCCTCTTTAGTCGATCTTTATGTACTATTCTAGTCATCTTGGGACCTATTTACAATTCTATGTTGTGTTTTTCTATGTTTCTTAAACCTTTGTATGGCCCGGTGTATTCTTTTTGCAGTTTACTTCTTCTTGGTGGATTTAATAACATTACTTCTTCTCCTGTTTCGTAATTAATTGGACGTATCTTTATATCGTAGTAGTATTTTTGTCTAAATTTTGATTGTTCTAGATTTATTTTTGCAGTTTGTTTAATTTTATGTAAATTTTGTAGTAGTTTGTCTACGTAGTCCGGATATGTATCTAATCTGTCAGTTGGTGTAAATTTTGATGGTAATCTTGCTTTTCTTCCATATACCAGTTCATGAGGTGTGAATTTTGTTCCCTCATGAACACTTGTGTTGTATGAGAACATTGCCTGTTGTAGCCATTTGTCCCAATGTTCTTGTTTGGATATACAGTGTTTCAAATACTCAATTAGAACGTGATGGCTTCTTTCCAGGGAACCGTTTGACTGAGGATGGAAGGATGATGTACGGTACGTCTTGATGTGGAAAATTTTAGCTAGTTTCTTGATTAGCGAGGATAGTGTCAGTGACTCAGTGAGGATAGCTTTAGGACTACCAAATTGACATATGAATGAGTTGGTGAAAGCTTTTGCGACGTCCACTGATGTGGCTGACACAAGTGGAACTGCGACGGAGTACTTGGTTAAGTTATCCTGTATGGTGAGGATATAGCTGTATCCTTTTTGCGTCATTGGTAAGGGTCCAAGAATGTCTAGGGACACCTTATCGAATGCGTCTGAAGGAGTGTCTGTGATAACCATTGGTTCCTTGTTCTTCATCCTTACTAGCTTAGTTCGCTGGCAGCTGATACAGGATCTAATATAGTCTGTAATTTCTCTCTTCATATTTCTCCAATAATATTTGTTCCGAATTCTAAGGTAAGTTTTCCTGATACCTTTATGTCCTGCGACTGGGCTTTCATGATTCTCACTAATTATATTTTTTTCTTTCATCCTTAGGTGGAATTTGGATTGTTCCTTTGCAGATAATGATATTTATGTTAGATTCTGCAAAGACTATTTGGAGAATTGCTTTTAAACCCTGTCTCTCTGGAATGCTGCACTCCTGGATTCCTTTTTGAAGTAGTATGTGACGAAGAGTTTTAATTTTTTATGGTAATGTCTCTTTAGATTCTACTAATACTCCAAAGATTAATTTATTTTTGATTTTATATTGTGTTATACTGTTTTGTGGTTTAGAAATTTTAATCTTTTCATTTTCTATTAACTGTCTTGACTGCTTATCTTCTGGTTGTCCTTCCTTGTTAAGAAATATTATTGCTGTGCCCTTTTTCATCCATAGGTGGTCTTCGGTTTCATCTATTTTGAGCGTAATTGGTTTATTGCTGATTATTTTGGGTTTAATTTGTTGAATTGTTGGTGGTTGAGTCTTTTGTTTCTTAATCTTGATGGGTGTAATCGGTGCTGATAAGGAATCACTTGAGGTTTCTTTTTCTATTTTTCTTTTTAATATTGGAGATTTTTCTCTTGTTCCTGAAGAAGAATCAATTTTAGGTGGTTCTCTGAAGATATGTTTTGGTATAATTATTTCTTCACTGTACTCTTCTATTTCATCTCCAATTATTACTGGTTCTCTAGCTATTGATCGTTTTTGTGGGATAATGTATTTCTTTTCTTGCGGTGGTTGATGTACTTCAACTGTAATTTCTTCTTCGTTGGGTTTTCTCTTCTTTCTGATCTCTTCAGAGGAATATATTTTTGGATTCAGATTCGTTCTTTTTCTTGTTTTCGGTGGTTCTTCAGATACATCTGTCTCATAATATTGGGATTCATCTGAGCTTGTATAATTTTCCTTTATTCTCTTCCTTGCTGTATTATCCTCTTGAGAAGAGCTTCTTTCTCGTGTTTTATCTTTTCGATATCTTTTCCTTATTTCGGAGCCTGTGCAATCGTCTCGTTGCCGTGTTAAATGTTTATGGCTTATTTTCCTCTTCTTAATATCTCGTGAACTTTACGAGGTTGTTGGCCTTGGTCTTCTTGGATATTGATGCCATTCTTTCTTTTTCTTATGTTCTTCAGACTCAGTTGTAGTTGTTGGTCTGGGTCTGGTTGGATATTGGTGTGCTTCCTTTTTCTTCTTGAATTCCCTAGATTCTGACGTGGTTGTTGTCTGTCTAGGGCGAGTGAGACACTGGTGCCACTCTTTCTTCTTTTTGAATTCTTTTGACTCTGATGTGGTAGTCGTTGGTCTGGGGCGAGTGGGATACTGGTGCCACTCTTTCCTTTTCTTTCGCTTTCTTTTCGACCCAGACGTGGACGAATGCAGCCTTTCAGCATGTATTTGCAGAGCGTTTATATCTTCGACAGGATTTCTTGAGAGAGCATCAGCGTTCATGTTTTGCTTGTCTGGTTTGTATTTAATTTCATAATCATACTCGCTCAATCTCAATTTCCATCTCATGAGTCTCGATGTAGGATCTGAGAGAATATTTAACCAGATCAATGGTTTGTGATCTGTGACTAAGTAAAATTTTCTGCCGAAAATATAAGGTCTGAAATGATGTATCGCAAATATCACAGCAAGTAGTTCCCTTTCAGTTGCGGAATGTTGTGTTTCCGGCTTATTCATCACCCTTGAGGCGTACGCTACTGGTCGATCCTTTCCTATCTCTCCTTGACTTAGGACCGCTCCCACTGCTGTTCCGGATGCATCAGTGGTTATATTAAATGGTCTCTCAAAGTCAGGATATTGTAGGATTGGCTCTTCACACAGTATGCTTCTCAAGAATTCAAAGGCTTGCTGCTGCTGGTTGGACCACTCGAATTTCTGTTCTTTTTTAGTCAGGTCGGATAATGGTTTAGCTACTTTTGAGAAGTCTTTAATAGAACGTCTACAGTATCCGCACAATCCTAGAAATTGTATAATGTTCTTGACAGTCTTTGGAATGGGGAACTTTTGGACTGCTTCAACCTTTGCTGGGTCAGGTCTTACACCGTCTTCTGTAATTATGTGGCCCAGGTACGCCACTTCTTTCTTCAGAAATTGGCATTTGTCAGGTTGCAAGCATAGGTTTGCTTCTCTGAGCTTTGCCATCATCCTATTGACTTTAATTTCGTGTTCTCTTAACGAGCTTGCATAAATTACAATATCGTCAATGAACACGAATAATTCCAGTCCTTGTAGTTCGTCTAGGAGATTATTCATCAGGCGCTGGAATGTAGCTGCAGCATTTTTCAATCCAAAAGGCATTCTGTTGAATTCGAAGTGCGCGAATGGTGTTGAAAATGCCGTCTTATGCTTGTCTTCTGGATGCATTGGTGTTTGATGAAAGCTAGACTTTAAATCAAACACGGAGAAGTACTTTGCACTTCCCACTTGATCCAGGATGTCCGTAATGTTTGGTAGTGGATAGGCATGGCTGATTGTTTTTTCATTTAACTTTCTGAAGTCAATCACCAATCTCCACAATTTGTTTCCTTGTGAATCCTGTTTTTTTGGTACTATCCACAAGGGGGAGTTAAACGGTGACGATGAATGTTTAATGATTCCTTTTTCCAGGAGATCATTAACTTGATGGTTGATTTCATCTTTTAACGCATGAGGATACCTGTATTGTTTAACGTTTACAGGCACCTCATCTGTCGTGATGATCCTGTGGTAGATTTTATTTGTTGCTGGGAGTTTATCTCCGTCTATATAAAATCTGTCACCGTGCTCTTTTACTATATCCTCTACGTTGTCGAATTCTTCTTGATTTAGATGATCCGTTTGTAATATTTCTAGAATTTGTTGAGCTCGTTGAGATTTCTGATGAGCTATATCTTCATCCAGTGGTGCCTCTTCATATTGTTGTAGTTCAATAGGTGGCATTTCGATTTCGATGTCTTCAGCTCCAACGTTGATCGCGTACAGAAATGCTATACCATCTCGATTGGTAACCACAGCATTCCCCAAATATAGTTGTGGGTGAAGCTGCAATTTTGGGACAAAACCAGTCTTGATTTCCGTATTTGATACTTTTATGGGTATCATGGTCTTTGTCCTGGATGGTATTACCGCTGCTGGTTGTTTGAATGGTATTATATTGTTGTTTACAATTAATATGGGTTTGGCATAATTTATGCTGGCTCCGCTGTTTTTAAAATATTCTGTTCCCAAAATTCCGTCTTGTTCAATCGGCAACTCCTTGATGATGTGGAATATGGATTCTGTTTCTAGTATCCTTACTTTGATGTATCCTGTGGTATAAATGGAGCTCTTAGTTATCCCGTTCAATTGGAAGAATATATCTATATTTATAATTATTTTGCTTGATATTGCTTGTTTTTTAATTATGTTAATGTCTGACCCTGTGTCGACCATGAATAAAGCTTTTTGATTTTCGAAACTTTCGCTTAATAGTTCGACACTGGTAGACTTATTTATTTCTTCTAGGTTCAGGTATAAGTTCGCATTCTTACGTATCTGCTGTACTTGTGGAGTTTGCTGGAGTCTTTGGCTTTTGATTCGCTCCTGATATGCTTTCTTTCGACACTCTTGAACTGTATGGCCGATGTTTTCGCAGAATTCACAAATTGGAGGTCTATTCTGTGTCCAATTTCGATTTTGTCTTGGCATAGGTTTATTCTTATGGGCTTGATTTGTCTGCACAAAGTCCTGAGGGACCCCTGGTCTTCCTTGTTGGTCCTTAAACCAGCAGGTTTACAAGGTGTGCCCGGATCTTTGGCAGTGCTGACAGTATTTTGCCGGCCAGTGGGCCCTCGACGTTGATTGTCTTTGAAACCTCTGACTGCAGCATACACTGGCATTATACCCATATCCATAGCAGTTGTTGCATTATTCGGCCGTAGCGAATCCTTGCGACAACTTAACCTTTGTTAAGTTTTCTATGCTTTCGGCCTTGGCTAAAATTGCCGCGCTTATTGCGTCGTCGAGACTGTCGAAATTTTGATTTCTCATTCGATTATATACCTCTTGTTGTAGACCGGTCAGGAAAGCTCTGACGGTATTTATTTCAGAGGATCGGTTGTATCTCTCAACCTGATCCGAGAGCTCCATTTCGTTGCAACTCTTGATCTGTAGCAAGAGTCCTGAAACGCGGCTGCCGAAGTCTACGACTGCCTCGGTTGGCGCTTGAACCATCCTTGCCATATCGCCACATAGCTGCATTGAAGTGAACAGCGGGGCGAAACGAGACTTTATTACGGCAATTAGTTCTTCAATTGTATCGTAGTCCCCGTTTTGTACTACTCTTGAAGCTTGCCCGTAGAATTTGTTCTTGATCAGCTGTACCAACCCGTACTCAGCATTTGGAGAGATTATATTCTTCGCCTTAAAACAGCTCTTTGCAAATTGGTAGACAGGAATATTGCGGCCGTTGAATGCTGGTACGATGTCCGCTGCATCGCGAATACTGATCGGCCGGCTTCCCTCAGTCGATCCATTGGCTGATCCGCTGGCTGATGCGCTGGCTGAAGCGCTGGGTGGTATATCGGCTGTCTCGTTAGGCATCTTGATGTTCGCTTATTAATAAAGTATATGTATTATGTATATTTTTTTTTATCTATTCTTCTATCTTTACTATTTATCTGTCTTTATTTTATTCTAGACTGACTACTAATGTCCGCAGAGATACGATTTCTCCTTACCACTCGAACAATCCCACCACTGTCACCAAATTTTTTCAACTCTACGTGTAACGACCCAACGATAGGTACGTCACTGCACCGACGTATTGGGAGAGCGGTTCTCTTGGAAGGCGACTCGTAATAATGAAATAGGGATTATAGTTTCGTGTGGTGTGCGGTTGAGAAGTAAAATCCAAACATTAATGTGCTAGAACTAATAGTAGCTTGTTTATTCAAGAAGGTAAGTGAATGTTAATTGAATATGATAGCTCTGGGTATAATATAAAATAATATCGTTAGTATAACAATAGGTGCGGCTAGAATATGGAATACAATAAGAAATTATAATAAATTCGCCCTAGATTGGAAATACAGTGAAGAATATATGATTAGTAATTAATATACGAAAATAGAAATTAATAATTAGTAATAAATGATAATTAATAATAATAACGTTAACGCTAACGTGGCTTAATCTTCGAACGCAGCCAACACTCTGTACAATTTGCCAATTACTCTAAGTACTGGAAACTATTTTCCAATGGCTTGTGCAGTACCCTCAGACACGAGCGGACTTATCCTACGGGTCGCAATCGGTTTCTGGACTAGCCAGAGCTGTGTTAAATACAGGCCGTTTCAAGGAGCTCCGCTCCTCGCTAGCTCTTTATACTTGGGTATGGCTTAGTAAAAACACCTGATTAACACGTTGCGTACCGTGAGTAGGATGTCCACAGATCCGAAGTCTTGTACGTCCTCACCGGAAGAGAAGGATAAAGCTATTTCTCGCGCTCTATGGTTGCCTAAGCAATTCAGCGCAAGCTTCCCTCTACTTCCAGAGTGTTACCTGCTCCTGACCGTGGTCAGAGAAGATCTGCGCTGATACTGTGTGGAACGCCTCTATTTATAGTCAGATGCTGCTGACTTGGCGCTTTTTTTCATTATAGAATTCCTTCAGGTACCTGGAATTCCCCATCACGTGACGGCCGAGTACCCCTGCTCCTTAATCTACGCGGCCTCCCTACTCTAGGTTCTCACCCCACCGCGAGATCATCGGGGTTGCTGGCGCACACGTGGTCGCACGTCGATAATTTATCGATATTCTGTTTTATCGTCTGACTTACCGACTATACGTTTATCGACTTATTTAACAGACTCAGTTATCGATAAATGAAAATTATTTATTACAAAAATTACTATACAATACAAATTAACAATGAATATGAACAATGAAAATTAAACAAAACACTTTGTACAAAACTTAAAATATAAAAATTCGATTATAATTATAAAAATGGAACGAAAAAAAGGTGCTGTGGTTCTTATCGGATCGTTACATTCCATATAAACTACTATATACATACTAACAGGAACGTAAACATAGAGAACAATTTGTGCGATCCTGGAATGTGCCCCACCAACTCTCTCCCTTTGGAAATCACAAATTCTTGCTCAGTTTCATACGAACGGTGATTGAAGCAAGTGGTAAGTACGAAACGAGCAATATTTCATTTTTGTATATGTTGTATATAATAATGTATACTAATAATCCTTAATGGCTGGTGGTAAGGTTTATTTAGTTGGTGTATTATTACAGTTACTTTGAACAAAAATATTTTTACATCAACGAATAACTTATTATTTTTATTTAACTTTAGATTTTGAATTCTTATCAAATTTTTATTACAATTATTATAATAAAAAAGTAATACAAATATGTTAACTGTTGGATATCATTGTAAACACTCGTTTTCTTTATTTGATTTTTCATTTATGGAGCCATTGTTTTTCTTTTATTTCGTATGCGTTGCCAGCGCCGTCTCTTTCAGTTCCATCTGTTCTATTGTTTTTGTACGTTACGTTCTAATAAAATACGTTTTACAACATGCGTAATAAAGTGCGTTTAAAGAAATCTGGTTCATTTAATGAAACGCCCTGAAAAAACCAACTATTGAATTTGAAAGACATGAAGGGTCAGGATCAATAATTATGAAACAAACTAAGTATATTCGAGATGTACTGAGAAGGTTCGGTATGGAAAATTCTAACGGCAGCCACACCGTTAGATGGAAATGTAAAATTAAGCAAGGATACCGATGAAAAGGAAGTAAGCGTTACTTTATATAGATCATTAATTGGATCCTTGATGTATTTAAGCGTAGCCACAAGACCCGACATTAGCCATGTAATTAGCAAATGAATTCAATTTAATAACAATCCTAAGGAAAGTCATTGAATAGCAGAGAAGAGGGTGTTAAGATACCTTCAAGGAACGCCATCTTTAGGTTTGGTCTATCGTAAAACGGGAAAGCCGATATTTGGTTTTGTCGATGCTGATTGGGGTACTGATGTGGATGATCGATTACCGTACACAGGATATGCTGTGATAATGAGTGATGCGGTGGTGTCCTGGGAGTCCCGTAAGCAAAAATCCTGTAGCACTGTCCAGCAGCGAATCGGAGTATGTAGCGTTACCCGAAATCGCAAAAGAAATAGTATACATGCGAAGTTTATTAAAAGAATTGGGTTTTATGGAATCTGATGCAAAAGCTACATTAATATATTGTGATAATCAAAGTGCGCTAAATATAGTAAGAAATCCAGTGCAACATGCGCGAACCAAACACATCCATATTAGAGATCATTATGTACGAGAGGTGTTTGCTCGCGGTGAAATAGATGTATCGTATGTTCCTACCGAACAAAATATTGCTGATATTTTGACCAAAGGACTATTTGCTCCTGCGCACAAAAAATGTAGATTAGGATTAGGTCTTAAGCAATAAATAGATTAAGGAACTCGTGTTGAGGTAGGGTGTTGGATATCATTGTCAACACTCGTTTTCTTTATTTGATTTTTCATTTATGGCGCCATTGTTTCTTTTTATTTCGTATGCGTTGCCAGCGCCGTCTCTTTCAGTTCCCTCTGTTCTATTGTTTTTGTACGTTACGTTCTAATAAAATACATTTTACAACATACGTAATAAAGTGCGTTTAAAGAAATCTTGTTCATTTAATGAAACGCCCTGATAAAACCAACATTAACAAATATGAATAGATATTTTTTTTTTTATTATCAATAAAACTTGTTATTTCTATTTAAAATATTCATTGTTACGTTGCGTGTGCGACGGCGCAACGTAAAAGGGAATAAATAATAAAATAAGAGACGTGAATTACAATTGGATGGTTGCAAAGCTATCCCCTATTTCTTTCACTCGAATTCTGGCGCGATGGTTGGTATTTCGCTGCCACCTGTCTTGAACGTGTTAAATGCTCACGACAATTAAAAGACGGAAAGACAAAATATGTATAATGTAACGCGATGTTAGATTTCAAAGGTATTAGATAGTTAGTCTTCCGTTGGGTTCGTCAGCGCTCTGGGTCCCGTACGAGTCACTCCTTGAAACTGTATAGTTGGTAAGCGTGGTTTTTAAAAACTAAAGGTGAAGGTATGCGTTCGAAAATGAGTGTCACACTGTTTAAGTAATGAAACTGGTTTAATTGCAAAAGAAATTGAATGTGTAAGTAATGACAGAGAAATTGAATTTGAACTTGAACTGATTTTGAAAATTTACTAAATTTAGAAAAATACCAGTTAGATAAACATTAACAAAAGTAAAGATGCTTAAGAATATTTGACAAAATAAATTAATAATAAACAACTCTTTGGAATGACGAATTGAAGCGTCTACGATATTTGACCGGACGCATGTGCGTGTTAGACTATTTCGTCTCTTAAATTGTTAATTCAAAATTTAGTTTAATTCGAAAATGACGGTTCTTAACCGTGATGATAGCACCTCAACCTGAGACACTCTCGTAACCCCTGTGGGCTGGACTAAGGTGCCCCTTTGTTGAAACGACGAACGAAATAGTCACACTGCGATTATTATTTGATAAATTTTAATATTTCGATACCTCGATTTATCGAACGATCTGACATGAGACACTCTCGTAATCCCGGAAGGCTGGATCAGATCGCCCGTTTTGCCAAATGGAAACCGTCGTGTTTAAGAAATGTAACAAGATCGACTTATCGAATCGCTGTTTTTAAAATACATGATAATATTTATTCGCTTGTTTAATCGCTCTGTGTTCGCTTGATGATCTGGAACACCAAAGAACGGTAAGATTTTGATCACGCACTTGTCGCGGTGAAAATTGAATCAAACGGGCGAGGACGTCGACGAGAGACAGACATAAACGGACGAATTACAAGATTAAATGATTTATAATACGCGAGAGAAGTTAACACGATATCTACGCGAGCAAACGATTTAAAAGAAAAGAAAAAGATAGAAATTTAGGTAGAAGAAAAATTTAACGTGCGCGTCTATGAGTCCTTATTCAGAATTCGGATTATTTCACTCGCACGGCACTCTGCCTCGGTACGCGGAGGACTTTGCTGCAGAGAAAATATCGCAAAGTTCACAAATAACTCTGTCTCTCGGACACACGGGCTCCCGATCACGTACTTACGGTTGATCGATCAAGAGTGACAAATTTCGTGCGCGATCGATGCCTGAAGGGCACGTCGCGCGATCGTCGTCCTTGGAGGGAACGGTTTAACGAATCGGGGAATGTTTTCGGCAGCGTCGCGTGCCCGGTGATTGGCTAAGATGCTCGAGCTAGACGAAATTCTTTCATCCCTTTCCTTGGTGTTCCTTTCTCTTTTCTATTTCGTCACCATTATCGCTCAACGGTTTCCAGTAACTATTGATTTAATTGCTGATGTTGGCTAGAATTAAATGTACAGTTCTTTAATGATTATGCCGCTACCCATATAGTTTTACTTCAACAAAGATCCAAATTATTCCTGTTTTCGTTTCCAACGAAAGTTGTTAATTATGATGATTTAACAGCGGGCGGTGGCTGCAATGCCGTGACAAACTACACATTTTATTGAATCTATATGCATATTTATCGGATGGATTCGGCATTCGCTTCCTAATGAGTTTTAACAATTTTCAATCTAACGAACATTCCTTCGAGAACGTTTCTTTGTTAAAATTTGCCGTTAGGTCATTTCGCCAGGCAATTTCTCGGTATTTGCGGAATACAATAGTGTTTATTGCCTTAAACGACCCTTGATTTCGAACGGCAGTCGAACGTTCGCGACGTTCGCTTTCGTAAGGGTTGTCATTCCTTTCTCTCATTGTCTAAATACATTTGCATTCATCCACTCTTTCATGCTATCATTTCTTTGATTGTTCATTCAAATAACAATGATCCTTGTTAGACCGACTAATGCTTTGTGCAAAAGAGAGAGAAAGAGCGCTCTACAAAGAAGTTATTACGGTTTTCCCGTTTCTACGCAGTTAACAGGGGAAATTCCCGTAATGTGAGGCACTGGCTAACTGCGTAGCGCTGGTGTTGATGCTAACGTTTCTATCTCTCTCGAGCGGACTCGAGTTTTTGTGCGGTGTCATATTCTGTTGCTGTTACTATGGTTGAGCGACGATAGTTTAAAGGACGGTTACGAATACTATTGAAAAAAAGGGAATAGAAACGACCTTTCTTCGTGTACCTCGCAATAGCGTCGCTGACCGGTAATTCGAAGCTTGGCCAGTCCAAGGACTGCTCCTGCTAACAGCTGGCCAGGCCCGGGGACGGATCATAGTCCGTGCATCCGGGTATTATAACTGGACCTAGCTTGCGGCGGACCTGACGCACACACATTCAAAAATGGATTGGTTGCGGCCCGATACCGTCTGAGTACCGTCGCGCAATCGGCCAGGCAACCAAGGGTCTGTCACGAACACCGTAAGGCGACGGACAGGCTCCGCCTCGTACCGTAGACGGACACACAATGGGTCGCGACCTGCTACTAGGGGAGAAGTGCACGACTACCTCGCCGGATCGTTCGCCGAAGGTGATGTGCTCTCGCTAATGGAACCCGAGTGTCCATCCCCGGCATCGCGCACCAACGGGGACCAACGTTGTTGACGATGAAACTCCCCATTCGATCTTTTGGGTTTCTCAGGTTTACCCCTGAACGGTTTCACGTACTCTTGAACTTTCTTTTCAAAGTTCTTTTCAACTTTCCCTCACGGTACTTGTTCACTATCGGTCTCGTGGTCGTATTTAGCCTTTTATGGAGTTTACCGCCCACTTCGGGATGCACTCTCAAGCAACCCGACTCTAAGGAGAGATCCTCCCGAAACGCGTACCGGTCACTACAGGCCTGGCACCCTCTATGGATAAATGGCCCCATTCAAGATGAACTAGGACGCAATTCGATGTCTCAGGATAAACGGATCCTCCTGAACACTACATTTCTCAGCGGCGGTACTGCGAGATTCAGTGCTGGGCTCATATCTGTTCGCTCACCGCTACTAAGGAAATCCCAGTTAGTTTCTTTTCCTCCGCTTAATAATATGCTTAAATTCAGCGGGTGATCTCGCCTACTCTGAGGTCGTCAATTTCTTTGGTTTTATCGAAAGGTGAATGATGCTCGATGCAAAAAAAAAAAACATAATCGAAAAGAAGCAAAAGCAAACGCGTGGAGAATCTATGCGTGAATCAACCTTTCACATATTCAATTTTTCCTCTCTCGTTTCAAAATGTGCTCATTCAGTTCCATACAAACAAAGTCGACTTTCTCCTCTCTGATCCCCTTTCTTTTTTATGCAACTTCGATGCCAAATGCGATGTGTATATTTTTTTTTCTTTTTTCATGTGTGTTCACCGATTACGCCGAGACGGGTGGACCAGTCGGATCGAAAATTTTGCATCTTGTAGAGTATATCTGCCGATTGGTCCCGCAAAAAAATTTTTGGATTTTTTCATTTATATATTTTTATATTTATATCTGTAGGGAATGTACCGATTGCGAGGAAACTTTTCACATTTAGCAGGAGGTATATCCGCAATGATCCCATTTGCAAAAATTTGTGGAATTTGTTAATAACTACTGTTATAGCAAAAAATCTATTCCTTCATGTTACTCTGCAAGAAATGTACCGTTCGTGATGAAACCTTTCATATTTAGTAGGATATACAGGGTGTCACGCCACTACCTCGACAGCTGAAGAGGGATGATTGCTAAGGTGATTCTAAACAACTTTTTCCTTTGCCAAAATGTTGGTTAAGGCTTGATTTTCGAGCTTTTAACAAAAAACAACGACCAATCGAAACGCGTATAGCGCGAGTTATGTGACAACACATAACCCCAGTCTTATCACCTCAGGCAGGCCGTGGCACTGCAACAGACATAACAAAATTCCGACTCGAGGATGAGAATAAGAAAAAGAGAAAAAAAGAGCTTACCATCGCCTCGACGACAATTCATTCATTCAGAAAAGTAAACGTAAGACAAAGTAAACGTGTATAATTAAAAGAATATTGTATATTTACTTACCTCCTATCACTTAACTGGCGCTGCGGACAGAATACTGCGAGGCTTTTGAATCTGGATTTTTCTCCAATTGTGTGACGAAAATCACTGACGAGGAAACAGCTGGTGTTTCAATCCCATTGTCGCAGTGTCAACACGATCAGGCCACCTTTCGGCACTGACACGGAGAAGTAAGTCTTTGATATTTCTTATCTATACGTATATATATATATACACTATATTCCTACTTTGCCCCTATCCAATACAATTGATCACGTACATTAATTCTGGCCCGTTATAAATAAGTGTAAGCGAAACAATGGCTCAACTTACATTCGACCAATTTAAAATGAGATTATCTGTATGGCGCGACGCGATCCCAATGTACGAGGGAGGGACAAGACTTCTGTCTAATTTTATTCAGACAAGTGACAAATTCTCTAAAAATCTTACAACGAACGACAATGCGATCAACGAGTCGCTATATGCTCTTATCAAATCGAAGCAACGCGAAGAGGCACTTGATTTGGTAGTTGTTAATAAACCCATAGACTAGCCCCACTGTAGGACACTCTTAATTAATAGATATAGCGATCCTAGTTCGGAAGAATTACTATTTAACCGACTCAGTACTTGTTACTAGCAATCTAATCAAACGTACGAAGAATACGCCGACGAAATCAAAATTCGTTTGAATAAGCTAAAAGACCATATACAACTAAATAATCAGGATAACAATATAATTACTATGAAAAATAACTTTTATGATAATATTGCGAAAAATGTATTTACTAACGGAATTAAACAGCCGTCTAACAAAATGCCGAAAGTACGATAACCACGAGCAACAAGCAGCATTTCTTACCTTCATGAGACAACGCGAGAACAGACCTAAAACGAGCACGTTCAATACAGCAGGAATTTCGAGGAATATCAATCTATTTACACATGGAACTTCCGGAAACATGAATCCGTTTCAACAACGTGCAGCTATTGCACAGAAACCATTTGCACCAATAAATTTCGGAAACAGTAATAATTATAGACCAAATAGTAATCAACCTAGGAATCAAAATCCTCAGCCTACACCTATGTCGATTAGTACGAGAAACACTAACAGACCGAATAATAACCTTAATAGGCCTAATGTTACGTGCGGAGCAGGCGTAGTGGTAGGTGACTACTCTGCGGTATGTTATGATCCGACGCAACGCTTAAACACCTTCTTTGTGAAGGAAAGATAATATAGGATTCGGATTCGGTCTAGACTTATACAAGCCTCTCGCTCGTTGGATACAAGGTTTGGAAAAGTACGCACTAAATTATGATCAAATTTTGAATAAATAACTATTATATATTTTGATAAAAGAATGAATTGTTACAAAAATCTGATTGGTACACAAGTATGAAAATATAACGCGTATTCAGAAGATATTATGATTCCTTTAATTACTGAGGACAGAGAATCCTGATCTTGATTGGACTCACCGGATGTTTAGATGTACAGAAACGGTAAACAGTTAATTTGATGGATTGCTCCCTTCTCTCTCTCTTCCTCTCGACGTACAGATGTTGGACAATGTTCTTGTTGAGTGAAACTATGGCCTTACACTAAGAGTTTTGTAGATGGTTCGAAAACTTGAGTCTTTATATTAACGAGAAAACTGAGTCTTTTCGTGTGATAGTTGATTTTCACGAAACTCTGCTCGACGTATTTCGCAATACTAAACGTTCCTCGGACAGAGAAACCGCGCACCTCGCGACTGTATGGCCGACTGTGTCTATTGTCCGTAATCGGGTTTTTTATTAGAGTCGAAAATGCTGATTTCGCATGGTTTGGAGGAAAGAGTTCAGTAGTATATTGACCTGTTGGAATGTCTATCATTGCTACATATTTTCGACGCAGCGTTTCGAGAAGAAGAGAGAATTTGTTGACGCTGGTGACTCCAAGGAGGTCAGTCAATGAACCAACTTCCTGATTGCTGACGCTTTCGTAATTTTGAAATTGAAGACAATGGAATTTTCTTAGTCGGGACGTAACACTAATAACAATTTTATACAACCAAGTAATAATTTTATGGCGAGACCAAATAACTTCTTCAGAAGCACAGGACCTCCGAACTTCATAGCGGAAGAACTTCATCATCAGGAAAAACAGCAACAAAATTTAGAAAATCAGGAAGAAGTTAATCACGAAAATTTTCCACAGGGCCCCGACATGAATCAAGAAATATAGTAAACCTAAATTCCACTGACCCGCCACTTAAAATTCTTATTGATTCAGGAGCGTCTTCATCAATTATTAATCCCGAAATTGCCTATCGCCTATTTTCCGAATATATTTTCCCATATAATTTCGAAATCAAATCAGTACATGAAGTAACAAAAGGTACACGTGCACTCACTTTTCCTATTTTACGTGAATTAGGAGACGAAACATCTATTACTTTTCTCATAGCACAATGGCATTCCACTTACGATTGCTTAATTGGAAACAAAGACTTGCAAAAATTAGAAGCAAGTATAAACTATAAAACTCAAATATTTAGTACGACGAAGTTTGAAATAAACTATCTAAATAATATACTGGGAAAATGCGAGGCCGCTGGAATGAACCGTCATTGAGAAATAATAACACAGATAAGGATTAGCCACATGAACAGCGAGGAAAGGGATAAAATTACAAACCTATGCCATCGATATAAAGACTGTTTTTATAACGAGGATAAAAAATTATGAGCCACTAGTGCAGTTAGCCACAATATCCGAACAAAAGACGAATATCCAATTTACATCAAAAGTTTTCGCTACTCATACCACTTAAAACAGAAAATACAAGAACAAATAAGAAAACTACTAAAAGACGAAATAATTCGTCCTAGTAATTCGCCTTATTCTTCGCCTGTTTGGATTGTACCGAAAAAGAGTAACGCAAGTGGGAAGAAGAAATGGAGAATGGTAATTGACTATCGCAAGTTAAACGACAAAACTATTGAAGATAAATACCCACTCCCGAGGATGGATAACATTTTAGAGAACTTAGGTAAATGTGCCAATTTCAGTACATTGGACTTACAATTAGCCCAGGGCTTTCATCAGATCCCTGTACACGAGGGTTCCATAGAAAAAACCGCTTTTAGAGTGGAAAATGGTCATTACGAGTATTCTCGAATGCCCTTTGGGCTGAAAAATGCCCGTGCCACTTTCCAGAGGATGATGGATAAAGTTTTAAGAAAGTATCTGTACAAATTCTGTTTTGTCTACATGGATGACATTGTAATATTTTCAAAATCATTGCAAGAACATTTACAACATCTAAAACTCATATTTGATGAATTAAGAACGTATGATCTAAAAATACAACTGGATAAAAGCGAATTCTTACGAAAAGAAGTTTTTGGGACATATTATCACACCTCATGGAATTAAACCAAACCCAGACAAAATTGATGCAATAATAAAGTATCCCCTACCAACTACGCAAAAAGGGATTAAAGCATTTCTAGGACTCACCGGCTACTACCGGAAGTTTATTAGAGATTATGCAAAAATAACCAAACCCCTCACGAAAGTGCTCAAGAAAGGAGAAAAAATCGATTGCGAGGATAGAGATCTCATCGAATCATTTAATAAATGTAAAGAATTAATCACCAATGCGCCCATATTAAAATACCCTGTCTTTGAGAAACAGTTTCACATCACTTCAGACGCACCGAACGTCGCAATCGGAGCTGTCTTATCTCAAGAAGGACACCTTATATCATACTATTCAAGGACGCTGAATACAGCCGAGCAAAACTACTCTACAGTTCTCGATTGTCTCTTGTCGTGAACGGACGTGTTTCTGAGAGTGCTGAAAGTGTATACAAACGGAAAGCGTGTACCACGACCTTTCAGAGATTTTGTTCGATCTCGCAGTACGCAGTGAACCAAAAAGTTAATCGGCGAATATAACAAATTTCCATAAGGTTGCACTACGGTGCTCCCTTAAACAACGGGATGGCTTCTGAGTACAGAAACCACCCTTCATCCATTACCCACGAAAGTCTAAGTTCCGCAACTCCACGTGCCACAAGTTACGCCGCAGCCACCCAAAATGGCCAGTTCCCCAAAAAAGATCAGGCCATCGTTATCGAATCTAAAGAGGGGATACTACTGAAAGACTATATAACCAAAGTTGGAGAAATAATCGGCCCAACCAACATACGCTTTGCGTCAAAGATATCAAACGCAAGAATCTGTCTCTTCCTCGCCAGGAAGGAGGTCGCCGCTGAGTTTACAAGCAAACACACACAGTTAAACATTAACAATACAACTGTAGAAGTCAGAGCGCTCATTAGCAAACACGCACGAGTGATCCTCTCTAATGTTTACCCAACGATTCCCCACACATATATAGAAGACACTCTCGACAAATTAACCATAAGAAGAGGATCATCTGTCTCTTTTCTTAGAGCAGGACTGTCCGATGAAGGCTACGCACACATATTAAGCTTCCGTCGTCAGGTTTATATCCAACCCGACGACCTATCTAAGCTTCCAAATATTCTACAAATCGTTCACGACGAAACTAAATATTACATTTAACCATCCACCGATTCCCTAAAATGCTTTGTTTGCAAAAAAGAAGGCCACCTAGCAATAAATTGTGTAGATCAAGTACCAGTAGCAAACGAAAAGACCCCTCGACCGGATGCTAGAAACTCAGAAAACAACACTAAAAGAACAACCAACAACATCAATTATGAAATTGAAAATACAACGGCTCCCCAAACACAACTCTCTATCACAACCATGGAACCTCCAATTAGTCCAATTTTTGAGACACTAACAACGGGAATCAAAAGAACAAGATCAGACATTACCTCTACCGACTCAACTGTCACTATACCCGTTAATCTTCCGACCCATCCCAGATCCCAGAACGACCAAAAACCCAAAAAGAAAAGGGCAAAGAAGAAAAGCGATTCCAATAAAAATGAAAAATCATTAGATGAAATGCTATCACCAATCAAAATAGTACTAGATGGACCAAATAGTCCCTTAAATTACACCCAATTCAAAAGCCTCTTAGAAAAAACTAAAGGCTCATCGACCCCGAGAGAAATAGTAGAAGAGTTCTCAGACAATATCGAAGATCTTATAAGTTTCATTAAAAATGACCTTTACTCCCATGCAACCGACCGTTCTCTAAAAAACCGCTTTACTAGACTAACTAACAAAATAAGCAACCAAAACCCAAACGCCCAACAGCACCAAAGCTCTTTTGAATCTGAAAGTGATTCGTCAATCCAAGAATAACCAAACAACCAAAAGGAAACAAAAGAACAAGCAATTTGACGAAGATTCTATATACCAATCATGCCAGAAAAAATTCTTCAATGGAACATAAATGGGCTGCATGCCCACCTTGCTTATTTGCAAAAGCTAACTGCAGATGAAAAACCTGACATAATTTGTATCCAAGAAACAAATTTTAAAGACCTTTCATTCCAACATATAAAAAGCTTCGAAATACACCACAAAAATAGAACAAACTGCTTGTCAGCAAGTGGAGGAGTGGCTACCTATATAAATGAAAACGTCTATTGCGAGGAAATCAAACTGACGTCCAGTTTGGAAGCTGTGGCAAGTTCTGTCATGCTAGCATAAAAAAAAATCACCATATGCAACCTCTACCTGCCCAACAGCTACAATATACAACTTAATGAATTATCACAGCTGATAGATGAACTCCTCAAACCATTCATAATTCTTGGAGACTTAAACTGCCATAGTACATTATGGGGCTCAGATTCAACCGATGCTCGTGGAAGAATAATTGAAAATATCCTTGAAAGACACGACTTAATACTCCTTAACACTCAGCAACCAACGCACTTCAACATCAGAAATAGTTCCTTCAGTGCAATAGACCTAACAATTTGTGATCCCAGTATAGCTGATCTCCTTGAGTGCACAGTTATAGAAGATCTATACGACAGCGACCACTTTCCGATTTCTATAACAGTTGGAAAAAAATGAAATTTGCTCGAAAATCTCCCAGCCACGATGGAAGTTTCATAAAGCTAACTGGACAGAATACCAACATTATATAGAAGAAAACATAAAAAAACTTAAAACTCCCGGCGAAACCGACCCAAGTGAAATAGACGAAATATTTACAAATTTTGAAAAACTAATTTTAGAGGCAGCTGCTAAATCAATTCCCAAAACATCAAACAAATTTACAAAAAGAAATGTACCATGGTGGAACGAGAAATGTGAGAAAGCCATAAAAGAAAAAAAACATGCATTCAATGTATACAAAAAACATAAAACTGATGCTAACAAAATAATTTTCAAAAGAAACAGAGCAATAGCAACTAAGATAATTAAAGAAAGCAAAAAAGAATCGTGGAAGCGTTTTATATCATCGCTAATAAGTCAAGAAAAGCCAGAAACTTTATGGAAAAAATTGAAATCTATAAATGGTCAATCAAACTACTCGAAAATCACAGCTCTGACCACCCCTGAAAACCAAATCTCCACCGACCCTATAGAAATGGCAAACCTCCTAGCAAACACCTTTGCAAGAAATTCTAGTGATGAGAACTTTAACCACCAATTCCTAGAATTTAAACGCGCTGATGAAAACCAACCTATTGCCAACGAAAATGCCGTACCACCAGAGGAAGTAAACCACCTCAACTTAAAAATTGAGTTAAATGAGCTCCAATCTACTCTTTCTTCGTGCAAAAATTCAAGTCCAGGACCAGATGGGATACCAAATATATTCATTAAAGAACTCCCACTCGTAGCACTAAAATACTTACTAGAATTATACAACTACATATGGAATAAAAACGTTTTTCCTAACAAATGGCACGAAGCTACAGTTATTCCAATACCAAAACCAGGGAAAAATAAACTCCTCACGGAAGGTTACAGACCCATCTCATTGACAAACTGTCTCTGCAAATTACTCGAAAAAATAGTAAATAAAAGACTGGTTTGGTACCTAGAAAAAAATAAAATAATTACAGAACACCAAAGTGGTTTTAGACGGCACCGATCGACAACAGACGGCTTAATTTACTTGGAATCCAACATATGTGAAGCATTCATTAATAACGAACATTTGGCAGCAGTCTCCATGGATTTGGAAAAAGCGTACGACATGGTATGGAGACACCGTATCATTAAAAAACTCATCCACCACAAAATAGACGGTAACATACTCAAATTTATAATCAACTTTTTAGAAAAAAGATATATTCGCGTACGCCATAAACGGCCATCTCTCTGAAAGAGTTGAAATTTTTAATGGGGTCCCGCAGGGCTCAGTTATAAGCGTAACCCTATTCCTAATTGCCATCAACGACATAGTCTATACAATAGAAGCTCCAGTTAAACGTATCCTATTTGCTGATGACCTTACAATCTTTACATCAGGCAAAAATATCAAAACTACAGAAGAAATCTTACAACAAACCCTAAACAAATTACAAAAGTTCTCGGAAGTAACTGGCTTTAAATTTTCACAATCCAAAACCACTGTAACTATTTTCTCAAGACAGAATGGCCCACTCGTAATAAATCTCCTTCTCGGCGGACACAAACTTCAAACTCTCGAACAAACAAAAATTCTAGGATTAATCTTCGACAAAAAACTCACCTGGATACCTCATCTAAAATCACTAAGAGACAAATGCAACCGACGCCTAAATATCCTAAAGACTCTGTCATCGAAGAACTGGGGAGCAGAATTCCAAATTATTAAAAACACATACATATCGTTCATCCGTTCCAAAATTGATTATGGTTCCTTAATCTATGACTCAGCAAAACAAAAAGCACTAAATATGCTCTCCCCAATCAACAACACAGCGACAAGACTAGCTACTGGAGCCTTCAGGACGAGCCCAATCGAAAGTATATTGTGTGAAGCGCAGCTCCCAACGCTGGAACATAGAAGAAAGAAACTAAGCCTCGACTATGCGCTAAAAATCGCATCATCTCCAAACTGCCCAGCTCATCGAAAAATTTTTTCAAATAACTATGTAAATCAATTTAGAAAGAAATCAAGACCCCCGAAACCATTCAACATCCGCATACAAAAATATCTCAGCGAAAAAGACCTCCAACTACCTCCCATTTTACCAACAAAACAATATCTAGTCCCGCCATGGGCACTAAAAATTCCGCAAATACTAGTAGAAACAGCTTCTAGCCCAAAAAATAGTACAAACCCACTAATCACTAAAAATCTATTTCTGGAAAACCTCAACAAACTTCCAGAATATATCAATATTTTTACAGACGGCTCTAAATCTAAAAACAATGCTGGATGCGCAATTATCGTAGACAAGCAAGAAGAAATACTTATCAAACTCCCAAACATTACTCAGTATTCTCGAGTGAAGCTTATGCCATCCTGCAAGCTATTCATTACATTAAAAATCCAACCAATCAAACTTTAGCATTAACACTGACTCAATGAGTACCCTTTTAGCACTAAAAAATATAAAATCAGATAATCCCATCATAAAAGAAACAATAGAAGAAGTATCTAAACTGAACACCAAAAATGTATTGTTTCGATGGGTTCCTTCCCACGTTGGCATACCAGGAAACGAACAAGCTAATGACGCTGCTAAAAGAGCATCTCTATTGGAAGAACATTCCCAAATACCAGTCTATTATAAGGACCTGAAAAACTCATTAAAAGCGCTAATGGAATCAATACGCAATGAACATTGGATAAATTCAAGACACACTCACCTTAAAACGTTAAGAAAGGACATCTTCGAAGACAATCCAGCCCTATCGCTATCCAGAGCGGACCAAGTCCGGATAACTAGATTAAGAATCGGTCACACAAATTTAACCCACATCCACCTGATCACAAAGGAAGAACCGAAGAAATGCCCGGACTGCGATGAAACCTAGAGTGTTCAATACATTCTATTGCGATGCCCCAAATACACCGGAAAAAGACTTAAACATAATTTCCCCAATGAAGGTCGCACCCTGCTTAACAACCACAACCAGTGCAAAAATGTAGTGAATTCCTAAAAGGACATTGAACTGTATGACTCACTATAGCTTGGCTACCCATAAATGCAACAGTGGTCGCTAATAACCACGAGGTGTATGCGACCTTAAACAACAAATAAAAAAAAAAAAAAAAAAAAAAACTACTCTACAATAGAAAAAGAGTTGCTAGCCATAGTGGAAGCATGTAGACATTTTCGACCGTACATTTATGGAAGAAAGTTCGTTATCGAAACTGATCATAAGCCGCTTACTTGGCTCTGGTCTTCCTAAAAAACGCCTAACTCCCGACTAATCCGCTGGAAGGTCAAGTTAGAAGAGTACGATTACGAGGTGAAATACAAAAAGGGTTGCGAAAATAATGTAGCCGACGCTATAAGTCGAATAGAAATAAACATCGAAGAATCAGAGGAAGATGACTCACTATCGATGTTACCTCAAGTGCCGGATGACACTCCTCTCACTATCGAAGAAATGGATGAAATACTAGATGATGCAACAGTCCATACCGCTGAAGAGGACCCGGTTTTCTCATTACCTACCCATTATTACCCATAACAGATAAAAATATTCATGCATTCAACTACAGTATAATAATCAAAGAAGGCAACGATTATCAAGTAAAAACGAATAAGGATAAACTTAAAATACAATATATAGTAAAAATTAATAAGCAAAACGCAGAAACGCAATTGCTTAAATTTCTTAATGAAAACGTAAAACCAGATAAGCAATATGGTATTTGTTTTGCAAATGAAGAATTAGGAGTTACTACTTACAGGATATTAAAGGAACATTTCAACGAGAAATTCAAATTAATCAAAACAAATACCTGCACACCTTCGGACAACCGAAATAGCTTTATGAAAGAACTTGAGAAATACCATAACCAAACCCATAATGGAATACAAGAAACAATAGCACATTTTAAGAAGAAACTGTACACACTTAATGTGGAGAGAATTATTCAAAATTATATAAATCAGTGCGAAACATGCCTTGAGCATAAATATGAAAGAAGGCCCTACGAGACAGAAACTTACGGACCTATAATTGCTAATAAACCGCTTCAACATATACACATGGACATTTTTCATTTCAATAAGGAAAAATTTTTTACCATTATAGATATTTTCTCTAAATACGCTCAAGCTTATTATTTGCCTGACGGAAATGCCACCACTACATTAAATAAACTACGACATTTCTCTTCGCATCATAATTTTCCAGATAAGATTACTACAGATAGCGGTAGCGAATTTAATTCGACAGTATTTAAAGAATTTTGCAGGGTTCATAAAATTGATTATCATCAAACCACCATTAACAGACATACGTCGAATGGACCCATAGAAAGATTACACTCTACCTTAAAGGAAAAATTAAGTATATTAATAGATCAAAACCTAAGGGAAATAACCAAAAATCACATGACTACAGCTATTCTAATATATAACCAAAGTATTCACTCCTCAACAAATTATGCCCCATTTACTCTCTTATACGGTCCCTATAAAGAATTACATAAACACATTATAGATCCCGATAGTGATACCATTGAAAAATATAATGAAATTTAAAAAAAAGGAAATTTTACCGTTCTATGACAAATTATACCAAAAACAACTACAAAAGCAACATCTACCTAATAATTCGAATGAAACGTTGGAAAGTAGGGAAATGTTCGTTAAAACGCATCAACAACAACGCGATAAAACTGCTCCCCGTTATCAAAGGTTACTTGTATAGAAACAACAAGGCCCCTCATTAGACTGCCATATACACGGACAGCAACGCCGCTATAATTTAAGAGATGCCAAAAGATTAAGAAAAGTCTCTTTATTTTTGCAGGAGGGTGAAAATAATATTGACCCTGACGATCTCAATTATACTCGTGAAGAGTATCCAAATTGATCCAAACGCAACGCCTTACAACGATCAACAAGGAATCGGAAGGATTATGGACAATTATCACTATGTACATTTTTACATAAACATAACGTCCCTTAGACACACTTACAACAAAATCCTCATTAGTTATACCATATTATCTGGACGGGAGGAACTCAGAAATTCAAGTTTATTCAGGCAAACCGAATCCCTATGTAACGAAATTTATCAAAATCTACAATAAATTGCACCCCTAACCGAAAGGGTTAAAAGAGGATTAATAAATGGATTGGGTACAGTAATCAAGTACATTTTATTAACTCTTGGTAAAACAGTAAGCATTATAAATACGATAAGTAATACCATAAATGGAAACACAGAAATGATTAACAAAAATTTACAAAATCTTGCAAACACTCTTAGTGAACAAAGTACGCGACTTGACCTCTTCGAAGCCATTATTACCCTTATCACTCAAGAACAACATTTTCTAAATTTACTTGAAAAAATTAAAAGGTCGTTCGGTTTCTCAGGAGAAGTGTTTGACTTAGAAATACTAACTTATGAACAAATGTCAGATATAAAAGCGCACTTATTAGAACTTTATTCTCGAAAAGAATTAATGCTACATTATCACAAATTATTGGATTTTCGATTTACTCAAGGATCAATCGTAACCGCCCCTGACTCCATTATTTATACACATAAAATTCCGATCCTTAACCCTATCAAGTTCTCCTTATTTCAAAGACTTGCTACAATCAGTCATAACAATCAAACAGAAATTATAATTACACCATGGAAATTAACAAGAACAACAGTCAAATTATTTGCTCATAAATGTCAACTAATATACGATCACGATTATCTGTGTTACCGAATTGTCGCAGAAGAGATCAGACCAATCCAGATCTCAACGAATGTACCTCTAGTATTGGCATATCCGCTATCGAACAACTCGACATTAATATCATGCAATTATCCGATAACTTTTGAATATAATAAGAACAAAACCACCCTTCAAGGAACACACTTTGTCCAAGGAAATGATGTGCAAGTACAAGGTCACAATCTTAATGAAAATCTCGGAGAACTAAAGCAACCAGAAATCTTGCCTCTAATCATCAGGAATTATCAATTGAATTTGGAACCTTTGAAAACGTTAACTTCACCTACAATAGATATACCAACATTTCAAAAGCTTGGAATCGAATTTCATATGTCTGTAACCAGTGTCGCAATTATATTTTTAATCATTATAGGCCTCTTAATCCACCTCACATACAGGAAAAAGGGCAAAATACGTCAACCTACCCAAACAATCAATAACGAGGACGTCATTGAACTTCGGCAGGGAGAAGTTATGTGACAACACAACCCCAGTCTTATCACCTCAGGGAGGACGTGGCACTGCAACATACATAACAAAATTCCGACTCGAGGATGAGAATAAGACAAAGAGAAAACGAGAGCTTACCATCGCCTCGACGACAATTCATTCATTCAGTGTTGAACCATCGACCTATGCTGTCGACCTGTACGGACAAAGTAAACGTGTATAATTAAAGGAATATTGTATGTTTACTTACCTCCTGTCACTTAACTCGCGCGGTCTCAGGGAATGCAGTGTCGGCTACGAAAACCGACTATAAAAAAACTGTACCGGTAGAACATTCTTAGTCGCTGTTTAAAATGAATACGGAACCTAATCTCTTGTCGCCTGTCATAATGTAAAAAAGGAAATTCTAAGTATTCCAAACAACAAATAAAAATAATTGAAATGCTATAATTAATAAACGTTTGAATTGGAGGCTACGTTAATCATGAAAAATTTGAAAACAATTTAAATGAAACTTTCGCATTCATTCCTAAATTAACCTGCTACGCTGAAAGCAGATAATTGTCACTGGGAAACGAGGAAACATGTTCGGCAGAACAGCTGTTTTCATAATCGGGCCAGTGAACTCCCATCATTTATTGCACTTGGTATGAATAATAGGCGAGGTGTCGAATGTTCAGAATCGACATAGTGACCTAGTGGGAATTATTTGCTTTCAGTGTAGCAGGTTAATTTAGAAACGAATGGGTAAGTTTCATTTAAATTGTTTTCAAATTTTTCATGATTAACGTAGCCTCCAATTCAAAAGTTTATTAATTATTCCACTTCAGACATTTTTATTTGTTGTTTAGAATCCTTAGAATTTCCTTTTTTACATTGTGACAGGCGACAAGAGATAAGGTTCCATATTCATTCTAAACAACGACCAAAAATGTTCTACCAGTTCAGTTTTTTTATTGTGCTATGCCGACGGGGTGCCAAGCCGTTCATTCACGGCCTACGTCAGGCCCGGTTTTCGTAGCCGACATTGCAGTCGTTGAGCCCGCGCGCTGTATCCACTGAGATTGGTCGGTGTTTTTTGATAATATCTCGAAAACGAACCAACATTTTGGTAAAGGAAAGTGTTGTTTAGAATCGCCTTAGCAATCATCCCTCTTCAGCTGTCGAGGTAGTGGTGTGAACAAATGAGAGATAGTGAACAAATTATCTGCTCTTCGCATTATCTGTGGTTGAATATTACCACGCAAACGCTAGTATAACAGTGTCATGTAGAATGCGCCAAGGTGAATATACTCCAGAGGGATTAGTAGACAACATACATCTCACAATGGGAAACATACGAGGATCGGCATCATACTGAAAACGCTGCTGTTCGGAATTAGTCGCCATGGTCCGAAGTCTTGGAACGCCCACATGGTTTGCTACGTTCTCTTGTAATGATCAAAACTGGCCAGATGTGATAAAGGCATTACTACTATCCGAAGGCCAATCAACGACCGAACTTGAAAACATAACGTTTGCAGATCGACTATAGTTGGTTCAGAGACACCCGGTAGTTATCGCAAGACAATTTACGTTACGAGTAAACGCGTTAATGCAGTATTTAAAAAACTCGTATTGCTTAGGCGGTGTTGTTACCGATTTTTGGTATAGAATTGAATTTCAAAATAGGGGAAGTTCTCATTTGCATATGCTTATTTGGTGTGCAAACGTATCTGATTTCCTAACTAATGAAGGCCAAAACGTTATTGAGAGAGTTGTATCTTGTTCATTGGAAGTCGAAAATCACGATATGAACGATATAATTCAAAAGGTTCAAATTCATAAACATTTTCATACATGTTACAAAGATCGTAATAATCGTTCTTGTCGATTTGGGTTCCCCAGACCGATAAGTGAAAGAACGATGTGCTTAGGTCCAGATGACACACTTGCCAACAACGGGCATTTCTGTGTACTTAAGAGAACCGCAAATGAAATTATGGTGAATTATTACAACCCAACTCTTTTAAAGCTTTGAGAAGCAAACGTGGATATTCAAACATGCGGAAATGTTACAGCTGTCGCATGTTATATTGCTAAATACGCAAGTAAATGCGAGCAGCAGAAGCCGCAGAGAACGCGAGGGTATCCTGCGACACCGGTAGGCCTTTACGATTACTACTATTGTAAAATCTGAACACGGAACGGTCACCTTCTATACCCGAGCCATTATAAACCGCGATATCAGGTCATCTCTTTTTCCAACCCTTAACCCGTTGCCACAAATGACGGCTATATCCGCCCGATCTTTGGCGATATGTAGGCAAACGACGGCTATAGCCGTCGTGCACATTTTAATCAATAAAAAGAAGAACAGCGTTAGTACGAAGTGTACTAACACATACACTTGTTAATTATTGAGTAATACATCGAAAAAAAAGGTATAGCATGCCAGACAGCATATTAATTGTTCTTTTATGCGTTTTATGCGTTATTACATTTTTACTATTTTATAAGCAAAATAAATTACAAATGATAATTTTGTTTCAAACTGATTTTCTTGTGTTAAGTTTACACCTATTTACTCTCTTTTATTCCTAGGAATCATTTTGAATTAATAAAGCAAATGCCGTACAGTCGTCACGGCGGTCATAGCCGTCATTTGCTCTGGGAAGAGAAAAAATGACATGATGAGTAAATGACGGTTATAGCCGTCGCGAGTTTTTTTTGGAAAAACTGTGGTCAAATGTGATAATTTTCACTTCCAAACATATAACTTACACTCAATTTCATCTAGCAGTCATAAACGACTGAAAAAAAATGTGTTTCTGAGCACGATCGTCAAATTAAAAGTGTGCGGTAACGGGTTAAAAGTCCCCCGATTCCTCCCGACACCCGATCGCGTAACGTAAAGAACCTCCTTCAACTTTCCACACTGAGATTCCAATCCCACGAAACTCCTAATTCCTGCGTACTCCCCCGCGTTATGTGTGACGGCCGGCTAGGGTCGAGCCGTAGATCCTCTTCTAGTGTACGAGAACCCCCGCATTTCTCTCTTTTCCAATCGCCACAGCGACTGGCTGGCGTCCAATAAAATTGTAACGCATTGTTACAATTGTTACAACCCCGCAAAAGGGTTACAAGATATAGCGATGCGCATTCGTTCGTTCGACGAGGACGCTGAAGCCACAGGATGGCCGAACTGTTAGACATTTCCGTTGTAACATGCGCGTAGGCATCGGCGCGATGGGAGAACTTGCGAGGAGAGGCCGCGAGCGCCCAGAACGAGAGACATTGCGGGTTTGTAAATTAAGATTCGAGATTATACTCATATCGTTTTTTTTTTCTTCAACTGCATATCCCGCCTTTTTCTTCCTTGGGAGGTAACGGAAGGGTTATAGAATAAAAGAAAGTATAATTTCATAAGAATTTACAATAACATTAGGCATAAAACTCGTGGAAATCAGAAATGTGGGATTCTCCTGAACTGAGGTAACGATGAGAAGCAGAAAGGATGCTAATAGGCTGATCGAATACAGCAAAAAAGAAGGAGCAAAGATGGATGCGCAGGTCCTCAAGCGGAAGAGGTCCTGGTGACCAAATTGGGACGGATCGGTAGAGGAGCTAAGAAAGTGCCTTATGGCGGACCGGGGAGAGTTCGAGGTAACGAGGCTAAAACTGACGAGACTCAGAGTCGGTAAAGCAGTCTGGGAGGAGAGTGACGCAATACTACTTACATTCGTGGGGGACTCTTTACCCACCAAATTATATATTGGACAAGGTCATGTATGATTAAACGTCGAACCCTTTGTGAAATCCGCCAAGCAGTGGTTTAAATGTATGAAATTCGGGCACCTGCAGGCTGCATGCAGAGTAAGAAGCAAGAAGTGTTTAATTTGTAGTGAGGACTATCGTGGTGAATGTAAAAAAAGCCGAAATGTACAAATTGCGGGGAGGAGCACCGTTTCGGACGCCATGGAATGCAGAGCGTTTCAGAAAGAAAGTGAACTAAAAAAGATAACGGCGTACAAAAATGTATCGTACGCCAATGAGAAATACAAGCCAATGAGATGATAAGGGTCAAATATGTAGGGAGGAAATTTAACCTGGAATTAAATGATGAAAGAGAATTCACTGAAAAGTCCCGGGGGGGGGGGGGGCTGAACGCTGGGAAAAATTGGAACCTCCTGCATGGAGTGGAGTGACGAACGTCAGTGAGAAGGAGGGCTCAAAGGTAAATACAACGAGGATGGATTAGGGGAGTATAGCGATGAGCACGCGAGGAGGGGAGATCGGCGAGGCTCCAATTAAGGGGCGAGATACAAGAAGGAGACACAGGTATGAATACAGGGACATTGAAAATGCCAAAAGAGAAGGGAGATTCAAGGTGTTGGAAAAGATTCCGTTGGCAAGGGAAGCTCCAGAAACGAAATACGAAGGAGATATTTCGCATGCGGTTAAGACAATAAAGTACGATTACGCAGCAGAGGAAAGAAAATAAAATAATTTTTAACAAACAATACAACCGACTTCAAAATGCGCTAAAAAGTGTAAAATAATTTCTATTTCATTTATACCAATATTCCATAGCTATTAATAATATCTAGTTAATCGTTAAATAGGATACCAAATACATTTCAAAGTTTTCGGAGGCGGCGCAAAATTAAAAACTTTTCCTCTACTAGGAAGATCCTAACTCCGGCAACCTATGATAAATGACCTATTTGATAATTTCAAGTAAACAATTGTTACGTTGCGCGACGCGAGGCGAAAGAGAAGAGAAGTAACGTAACGTAAGAGTTAATGATTTATATGAAATTATTTCTTTCCTTATTTTTGGTCGATGAGAAAGTTCTCGCTGCCACCAGTTCTGACCGTTTATGACGGGTTAACGTCCTCTACAGTAAGAACAAAATTAAAAGACGGAAAATTTAGATTTAGTTTATTTCCGTTGGGTTCGTCAGTGTTCTAGGTCCCGTACGGGTCCCTCCTTGAAACGGTATGTTGGTGTGCGTGGATTTGAAATATTAAAGGTATGATAATTGAAAGAAATGATTAAACTGGTTAGTGTGTGAAAATTAAATGTAATTCAAAGAAACTATTGAAGCTGATAAAAGAAACGAATTTCAAATGATTATTAATTAATACTGATGATTGTAGTCTGATAATAACTGATTCGGATTAGAACAATTATGGTTTACAGGGTAAATATGCTTAACCTATTATATAAATGAAATTCGATTAGAAAACGTATTTTGGCCTTTGATTTGCATTGAAACTCTTCAATATAATTTTTGAACAGTTATATTCTTTGCACGTTGGACGACTGCCTGGACCAAATCGAAAAGACGAAAATTGGCGGTATTTACCCGCCAGGAATCGACCTGAATGAAGAAACTCTTACAAACCCCGGAAGGGCTTTACAGGTCATTCCTGATAAAATCTTGAAGTCGAAGCAATCGTCTCAGAAAAATCGCGATAGTTGAAAATGCGGTAAAAGTATATATGTATATAATGATTGATTCGGTACCTGAACGTGAAAACAGGACGATCTAAAATGAATAGACTCTTACAACCCCCAAAAGGGCTTCTTAGATCGCCCGTTTTGCCTTGATGAACGTATTACAATGCGTGCTCGACAAATTAGTAATGAACAGGTTTACCGTGAACTTGTAGAATATAATATATGATTAAAACGCTTGATTGATAGTCAAAATTCGCTGTTTGAATATCTGGAACACCAAGAGAGATGATAGAATCGATGCAGCACTCGCACTTGTCGTGCGCGCGTTTGGCCGAATATATTGCGATCAAACGGTTTAAAATACAAAAGAGAAAAGATAGAGGTTTAAGAGTGTGAAAATTTAACGTGCGCGTCACTGAGTCTTTGCCGCATATTTGCAATTTCACCCCCGCGACACTCTGCCTACGGTTAGAACTTGCCACGCAGCTAAATTTCCCAAAGTACTACGACAATGCTTTCTCTCGACGCACGGGCTCCCGTTGCGTACTTATACGATTGCTCGAAGAAGAGTCATCAAAATCGATCGCGATCCTGGCCGAAAGGGCCCGTCACAAGGACGATGTCCTGCGTGGGGACATCTCGACAAATCATAGCGCGTGACGGTAGCGTCACATGCGTCGCTATTGGTTGAGGCGCGTTTCAGCCGAAATCCTCTAGATCGTGCTGTCTCTCTCTCTTGGTGTTCTGTCTCTGTCTAGCGGCTTTTAGGCGATTCTACGCCGTACTATTTCCAGAACATTCTATCTTCATCGATAATTTCAATATTAGATATAAAATGATATAATTACCAATCTAATAATTTAAATTTGAACATGAATTATGAATAATGAACTATTATGTGTGATTAATGAACTAGCAATCATAGCATTTCCTAATTAACAATCGGCTCTTTTCATAATTATTTTGTTCGCAAAGAAACCGAACAGCAGCACGAATGGTAACGCAAGTTGTGAAAATTATTGTACAATAGCATTCGGTGATTTACTGGTAATTCCAGCAGTCTTCAATTATTAGATATTCCTTATTCGAATATTCGTTGTTACGCCTGTAGCGAAATTCGTTCGAGACCGTTCTTGCTACATATTTTGAAATCTACCGTTGGGCCTTAGTTTCAGGCAAATTCTCGGAATTCGATACAATGACTTTTATTGCCCCGTTCGACCCTTCGCCTCTAAACAGTCCTCGAACGCTTGCTAACGCTCGCTTGTGAGGGTTCTCATTCCTCGTTCTTTATATACAATCAAATATTCAAATTTCTATGCTATCTTGCACATCTATTCCAGCATTCAATTCACACATATGATCGGGTTAGGGACCGACTGGCGCCTACGCGAAGAAAGGGGAGAGTATTGATCGAAAATCTAAAAGTGAATTAATCTTTACGCTTTTGCGCCGTTACACAGTGGGCCAGGAGATTCAGTTCCGTGGCCAAAAGTAATAAATCCACTTAAAATGTACAAAATTATAATTATAACTATATATATAGTTTTTTGAATTGTTAATTCTAATTCTGAAGTCAAAATTTCATAATGGCGAACCTAATATGGCTGAGAATTATTTTTAAAAATTATTGGATATATTCTGAACGTGGCAAGAAGGGGTTTTCGAGGATGCTAGAAACGAATATGTATTAAATATTCTAAAATGGTTAATCCAATATGGCGAATGAGTATTTAGACTTTGCTGGATTAAAAATTTTTTAATTCAACATGAAACATCTAGTATTATTAATATTATTACTATTATTATTAATGATTTTTTGCGGTTTTTTGTTTTTTTATCTATTGTTTGTTGGTTTTTTATGTTATGTTTGTTTTTTTCTTACTATATCTTAATCACAAGTTGACATAAAAATAAATTAATATGAAAATAGTTTATCGTGAATTTTCAAACTGGTAATTATAAAAAGTTTCTTCATCAGATAACTCTATGATATCAAGTAGCTGATTAAACGTATCAAATCCAGTATTTTCTCAGCAACCTCTTCCGTTGTACTACCGTCATTATCACTATCCTGTTCTTCTTCATCTGCATCGATCAAAAGTAACTGCGTCACTTCTGTTGGCAACGGCAATCGTTTTCTTTTACTTATTCGGGATGTCATACTCATGTTAGACACTACTGGATCGGAGGTGTCCATTACTCGATAAAATAAATCTTCTAAGTTCGTCTTTCTGCTGAAATGTCTACTGTGACTAAGTCTGAAATGTCTGTAATCCTTATTACGAGATTCGGACGCCTCTTCTCCAAATATTCCTACTGGTAAGACAGAGTGCCTTATTATATCTCCAGAATGAATTAATATTTTATGAATTGTCGATGGCATGGGAAACCATGGATAAAGTGAGATATATAACCGTGTGGTATTTGTACAGAATTCTTCGAATCTTTTTACATCAATTGGTAGTTGGCATGAAAGAGTAATTAAAATAATTTTGAAATTATGTATCAAGCGGTGATCAATTTGTAAGCAATTAGCGAATATATCTGCATTTTTAAATGCTCTGCGTGCTGTATTGCCGTCGTTAGTATTACCACTGCCACCAGTTTTTGGCTTATCAACTATCAGGCCTAATTTATTATGCAGAGATTTTTGTACTTGAACTTTTTGTTCTGCCAACAGTTTTTTTTCTTCGGGAGTTCTCACCTGCCATTATTTTATATTAATTCGATACGCTATATGCAAACAGCATTTGAAAAACCTAATCCAGGCATGTAATGGGCTAACTCCATACTGAAGCGAATTAGGATCAGGAAGAAACTTGTTTGTTTGCCCAGAGATGTTCTGAAAATCATTAAAATTCTTTGGAGTTGATTTACAAATAGGGCAACTTTGTGAGGACTTGGTATTTGTTAAAATATTAAGTACTTTCCCATCAATCAAAGTTAAATGCAGAGAAAAATGAATTACCACCTTCTGGCCCGCACTTAATACCACCTCAAAAATTTGTAGTTCATCGATTTGCTTTTGAATTTCAGCTTTCTGAGATAGAATAACTTCCGCTGATTCTTTAATAAAATATAATTTAACTGGACGACAAAATCTTGGAGATTGTGAGGAATAATTATACCAAATTATTTTTCCATTTTGCGTTGTTAATTGCAAGGGTATAAGTGTTGTAGCAAAAATATTTCATCGCTGAAATCATTGCCATCTGAACTGTTTTTAAAACGCTGTTTATATCTTGAATGCCCACTGCTACCATCAAACCCCCAGGAACATGTTAAAACTAATTCTACTTCCGTTAATTTACACGTATCCATGATTCGAAATAAGATTTCTTCTTGCATTTCAACTATTCACTTGCCTGTATGATTTAATAATGACTGAAGAGAAACCTGTGCTATGTGTTCATTGATAACGATTGTATCCTTTGATGGTCTTAAAAGGCTCTTAGTTTCTCTTATCTTATTATAAGCAGGCCAAATATTAGCTCCAGACATTTGACACTCTCGGCGAATAGCGTTATATGCTTCTTTTGTTAAAGACTGGTCTAATAAAAAACTAACGCCTCTAACGGAGTTTTCATAATGATTGGGGTCTCTTTAGTATGCATTAATTTTCATATTTTAGTAACTCGAGAAGGACTCTTCGTAAGATCATCGAGTACTGTCCTAAGGTCATTGTTTTTAGACACAGTAGCTGCATGACGTGCTGCTAAAATAAGTCTTTGGGGATCATGAGCATTACTAGAACTAATTGCAGAAGTTTCTCGTCTTTTCGATCGATTAGATTTTACTGTAAAATCAAGAGGTCTTCTACCAGTATTTATTTTTATTTCTTTAGGGATAAAGTCAGGTACAACGAATTCTGAATCAAGCCAGTCTTTATTCTTTGAAAGAAATCTGTCAGTTTTTCTACATGCCGCATTAAATCTGATATTGCGCTTTGCTTTAAGTGTAGATAATGCAAGCTTGAGGCGATCCAGATTTTCACCATCTAAATTATTAACATTTTTACCAAGTTTAGATAATATGTACGTGAGGATTAAATCTATGTCTGATGATTTTGAAAGCTGTTCAAGAATTTCACGTTTACTGAAATTCATTTTCTTACAATCAGTAGTTACGGCTTTATAACACTGATCTATATAAAAGTCTAAGAACTCGGCTAGGAGTCCCCCTTGTTATAGGGACCGTGGATGATTTTCACATGCGAGAAAGCTCGTTGTAGGGAGAGCCTCGTAGGGAGAGAGTGGCGAATCATGTATTTCAGTCAGCGCAACTTACAGTATCAAATATAATTTTTTTCAGTCATTGTAATTAAAAGGCGCAAAAAGGCGCATATTCAAGTTATAGTATACATCCTTACGAGCAATTTGATGTATCATACGATTGATTTCAGAGTGGTAGCTCAGGGAAGGTTTCATTTGAAATTGAACAAGTGCACTATAAGATTCTAAAGAATTAGTTTCATCGGATGAAAAAAGTCAATGTAGCATAAGGAACTTCATGTACTATCTAAAAATAACCTTATTTGTTTAATTAAAAAAATAAAAATATACTGCTATGACATCTGATTAGATAAGATTCATAGCAATGTGTATACGAAACTTATCGAACGTTTAGATTTGCAAACACTTTTCTTTATATTCAAGACCTTCCACAAACAATTTCAATCAACATAAAGAAAAACTATTTTAGCATTTAGTGTAGGAAAGTGTATATAAATATATAATATCACACATGTTTGATTTCATGTAAGTTCAAAAAATTGCATTTTGGCCAATCATAGTGGACTTCTGGCCCACTGTGCGTTAATCTGAGGGAACCCCGACAATGCGAAGCACTGGCTAACTGCGCAGCGAACGCTGTTTACGACAACCCTCCCCGGCAGAAACCAGGTTTTTCTAAGACGGAATCTGTTACTACGCAGTTAAGCACGACGATAGTTTCAAGGAGGGGTAATAAACTAAAGAAACGAATGGAGAAATGAAAGAGAGGACTAAAGGAAAGAAAAGATAAAAATAGAATAATTATAAGCTCAAACTCTTCTCTGCGCTTTTTATCCGACTTCGAAAAGGAGGAGGATACTCAATTCGATCAGTATATTTTTTTTTTTTTCTGGCTTTGTTCACCGATTACGCCGATACGGATGGACCAATCGGAAGGAAACCTTTTGCATCTGGTAGAGTATGTCTTCCGATTGGTCCCGTTATAAAAACATTTCGCATTTTTTTATTCCGAACGGTTTTTATTGCAAAAAAAACGGGAAGTTTCTAATCTCAACATAGAATGACTTCAATGATCTTTTAATATATTGTCGGGGGCATGATTCTGAACAACTTTTTCATTCTGCATAATTAACGGAAACCTTTAGTTTTCGAGATATTCGTGAGAAACTATTGTTATTTTTTCTGCCTTTGTTCGCCAATTATTCCAAGACGGATGGACCAATTGGAACGAAACCGTTTGCATCTTCTAAAGTATGTCTCCCGATTGGTCCCGTTATAAAAATATTTCGCATTTTTTTATTCCGAACGGTTTTTATTGCAATTGGTTGCTAATAAATATAATAAAAAATAATAAAAAGGCTTCGCTTTCTTCTTCACGTATCGGAAGCTGGCAGCCGATTCGGACTGTTTCTTTGCAAAAGTAACTGTCGTAATCTTTGCATTTCTGCGAGTGCTCTCTCATCATGAGGAAATTAAAAATACCCGAATATACGATGCTGTCAATAATGATTTGATAGGTTATCGACGCTTGAATCTTCCTAGTATAAGAAAAGTTTTTAATTTTGCGCCGCCTCCGAAAAGGTTGAAATGTATTTAGTATATTATTTAACGAGTAAATAGGTTTTATTAATAGCTGTTGGGTATTTGTATAAATGAAGTAGAAATTATTTCATACTTTTTAGTGCATTTCGAAGTCGGTTGTATTTTTTGTTAAAAATTATTTTATTTATTTACTCGTCGCATACTGTAAACATTGTCCTTGGTATAGTCGCTCATGTCAAACCGATGTATATCGCGTTTCATTACATCGTATATGTCATCACATTCCAGTTCGTATATAAGACTGTCTGTGTCTGTGTATAATATTTTACAAAGATGTTTAAAACGTTGCACTTAGTCGTGTTAAACGCTTAGCTGGTCTAGTTTTATCTGATTTAGCACCAAACAAAGTCCTTGTTAAACCTCATGATGAGAGAGCACTCGCAGAAATGCAAAGATTACGACAGTTACTTTTGCAAAGAAACAGTCCGAATCGGCTGCCAGCTTCCGATACGTGAAGAAGAAAGCCAATCCTTTTTATTATTTTTTATTATATTTATTAGCAACCAATTGCAATAAAAACCGTTCGGAATAAAAAAATGCGAAATATTTTTATAACGGGACCAATCGGGAGACATACTTTAGAAGATGCAAACGGTTTCGTTCCAATTGGTCCATCCGTCTTGGAATAATTGGCGAACAAAGGCAGAAAAAATAACAATAGTTTCTCACGAATATCTCGAAAACTAAAGGTTTCCGTTAATTATGCATAATGAAAAAGTTGTTCAGAATCATGCCCCCGGCAATATATTAAAAGATCATTGAAGTCATTCTATGTTGAGATTAGAAACTTCCCGTTTTTTTGCAATAAAAACCGTTCGGAATAAAAAAATGCGAAATGTTTTTATAACGGGACCAATCGGAAGACATACTCTACCAGATGCAAAAGGTTTCCTTCCGATTGGTCCATCCGTATCGGCGTAATCGGTGAACAAAGCCAGAAAAAAAAAAAATATACTGATCGAATTGAGTATCCTCCTCCTTTTCGAAGTCGGATAAAAAGCGCAGAGAAGAGTTTGAGCTTATAATTATTCTATTTTTATCTTTTCTTTCCTTTAGTCCTCTCTTTCATTTCTCCATTCGTTTCTTTAGTTTATTACCCCTCCTTGAAACTATCGTCGTGCTTAACTGCGTAGTAACAGATTCCGTCTTAGAAAAACCTGGTTTCTGCCGGGGAGGGTTGTCGTAAACAGCGTTCGCTGCGCAGTTAGCCAGTGCTTCGCATTGTCAGGGGTTCCCTCAGATTAACGCACAGTGGGCCAGAAGTCCACTATGATTGGCCAAAATGCAATTTTTTGAACTTACATGAAATCAAACATGTGTGATATTATATATTTATATACACTTTCCTACACTAAATGCTAAAATAGTTTTTCTTTATGTTGATTGAAATTGTTTGTGGAAGGTCTTGAATATAAAGAAAAGTGTTTGCAAATCTAAACGTTCGATAACTTTCGTATACACATTGCTATGAATCTTATCTAATCAGATGTCATAGCAGTATATTTTTATTTTTTTAATTAAACAAATAAGGTTATTTTTATATAGTACATGAAGTTCCTTATGCTACATTGACTTTTTTCGTCCGATGAAACTAATTTTTTAGAATCTTATAGTGCACTTGTTCAATTTCAAATGAAACCTTCCCTGAGCTTCCACTCTGAAATCAATCGTATGATACATCAAATTGCTCGTAAGGATGTATACTATAACTTGAATATGCGCCTTTTTGCGCCTTTTAATTACAATGACTGAAAAAAATTGTATTTGATACTGTAAGTTGCGCTGACTGAAATACATGGTTCGTCACTCTCTCCCTACGAGGCTCTCCCTACAAGGAGCTTTCTCGCATGTGAAAATCATCCACGATCCCTATAACAAGGGGGACTCCTAGCCGAGTTCTTAGACTTTTATATAGATCACTGTTATAAAGCCGTAACTACTGATTGTAAGAAAATGAATTTCAATAAACGTGAAATTCTTGAGCAGCTTTCAAAATCATCAGACATAGATTTAATCCTCACGTACATATTATCTAAACTTGGTAAAAATGTTAATAATTTAGATGGTGAAAATCTGGATCGCCTCAAGCTTGCATTATCTACACTTAAAGCAAAGCGCAATATCAGATTTAATGCGGCATGTAGAAAAACTGACAGATTTCTTTCAAAGAATAAAGACTGGCTTGATTCAGAATTCGTTGTACCTGACTTTATCCCTAAAGAAATAAAAATAAATACTGGTAGAAGACCTCTTGATTATACAGTAAAATCTAATCGATCGAAAAGATGAGAAACTTCTGCGATTAGTTCTAGTAATGCTCATGATCCCCAAAGACTTATTTTAGCAGCACGTCATGCAGCTACTGTGTCTAAAAACAATGACCTTAGGACAGTACTCGATGATCTTACGAAGAGTCCTTCTCGAGTTACTAAAATATGAAAATTAATGCATACTAAAGAGACCCCAATCATTATGAAAACTCCGTTAGAGGCGTTAGTTTTTTTATTAGACCAGTCTTTAACAAAAGAAGCATATAACGCTATTCGCCGAGAGTGTCAAATGTCTGGAGCTAATATTTGGCCTGCTTATAATAAGATAAGAGAAACTAAGAGCCTTTTAAGACCATCAAAGGATACAATCGTTATCAATGAATACATAGCACAGGTTTCTCTTCAGTCATTATTAAATCATACAGGCAAGCGAATAGTTGAAATGCAAGAAGAAATCTTATTTCGAATCATGGATACGTGTAAATTAACGGAAGTAGAATTAGTTTTAACATGTTCCTGGGGGTTTGATGGTAGCAGTGGGCACTCAAGATATAAACAGCGTTTTAAAAACAGTTCAGATGGCAATGATTTCAGCGATGAAAATATTTTTGCTACAACACTTATACCCTTGCAATTAACAACGGAAAATGGAAAGATAATTTGGTATAATTATTCCTCACAATCTCCAAGATTTTGTCGTCCAGTTAAATTACATTTTATTGAAGAATCAACGGAAGTTATTCTATCTCAGAAAGCTGAAATTCAAAAGCAAATCGATGAGATACAAATTTTTGAGGTGGTATTAAGTGCGGGCCAGAAGGTGGTAATTCATTTTTCTTTGCATTTAACTTTGATTGATGGGAAAGTATTTAATATTTTAACAAATACCAAGTCCTCACAAAGTTGCCCTATTTGTAAATCAACTCCAAAGAATTTCAATGATTTTCAGAACATCTCTGGGCAAACAAACAAGTTTTTTCCTGATCCTAATTCGCTTCAGTATGGAGTTAGCCCATTACATGCCTGGATTAGGTTTTTCGAATGCTGTTTGCATATAGCGTATCGAATTAATATAAAAAAATGGCAGGTGAGAACTCCTGAAGAAAAAAAAACTGTTGGCAGAACAAAAAGTTCAAGTACAAAAATCTCTGCATAATAAATTAGGCCTGATAGTTGATAAGCCAAAAACTGGTGGCAGTGGTAATACTAACGACGGCAATACAGCACGCAGAGCATTTAAAAATGCAGATATATTCGCTAATTGCTTACAAATTGATCACCGCTTGATACATAATTTCAAAATTATTTTAATTACTCTTTCATGCCAACTACCAATTGATGTAAAAAGATTCGAAGAATTCTGTACAAATACCACACGGTTATATATCTCACTTTATCCATGGTTTCCCATGCCATCGACAATTCATAAAATATTAATTCATTCTGAGAGATATAATAAGGCACTCTGTCTTACCCGTAGGAATATTTGGAGAAGAGGCGTCCGAATCTCGTAATAAGGATTACAGACATTTCAGACTTAGTCACAGTAGACATTTCAGCAGAAAGACGAACTTAGAAGATTTATTTCATCGAGTAATGGACACCTCCGATCCAATAGTGTCTAACATGAGTATGACATCTCGAATAAGTAAAAGAAAACGATTGCCGTTGCCAACAGAAGTGACGCAGTTACTTTTGATCGATGCAGATGAAGAAGAACAGGATAGTGATAATGACGGTAGTACAACGGAAGAGATTGCTGAAGAAAATACTGGATTTGATACGTTTAATCAGCTACTTGATATCATAGAGTTATCTGATGAAGAAACTTTTTATAATTACCAGTTTGAAAATTCACGATAAACTATTTTCATATTAATTTATTTTTATGTCAACTTGTGATTAAGATATAGTAAGAAAAAAACAAACATAACATAAAAAACCAACAAACAATAGATAAAAAAACAAAAAACCGCAAAAAATCATTAATAATAATAGTAATAATATTAATAATACTAGATGTTTCATGTTGAATTAAAAAATTTTTAATCCAGCAAAGTCTTAATACTCATTCGCCATATTGGATTAACCATTTTAGAATATTTAATACATATTCGTTTCTAGCATCCTCGAAAACCCCTTCTTGCCACGTTTAGAATATATCCAATAATTTTTAAAAATAATTCTCAGCCATATTAGGTTCGCCATTATGAAATTTTGACTTCAGAATTAGAATCAACAATTCAAAAAACTATATATATAGTTATAATTATAATTTTGTACATTTTAAGTGGATTTATTACTTTTGGCCACGGAACTGAATCTCCTGGCCCACTGTGTAACGGCGCAAAAGCGTAAAGATTAATTCACTTTTAGATTTTCGATCAATACTCTCCCCTTTCTTCGCGTAGGCGCCAGTCGGTCCCTAACCCGATCATATGTGTGAATTGAATGCTGGAATAGATGTGCAAGATAGCATAGAAATTTGAATATTTGATTGTATATAAAGAACGAGGAATGAGAACCCTCACAAGCGAGCGTTAGCAAGCGTTCGAGGACTGTTTAGAGGCGAAGGGTCGAACGGGGCAATAAAAGTCATTGTATCGAATTCCGAGAATTTGCCTGAAACTAAGACCCAACGGTAGATTTCAAACAGAAAGAACGTTCTCGAACGAATTTCGCTACAGGCGTAATAACGAATATTCGAATAAGGAATATCTAATAATTGAAGACTGCTGGAATTACCAGTAAATCACCGAATGCTATTGTACAATAATTTTCACAACTTGCGTTACCATTCGTGCTGCTGTTCGGTTTCTTTGCGAACAAAATAATTATGAAAAGAGCCGATTGTTAATTAGGAAATGCTATGATTGCTAGTTCATTAATCACACATAATAGTTCATTATTCATAATTCATGTTCAAATTTAAATTATTAGATTGGTAATTATATCATTTTATATCTAATATTGAAATTATCGATGAAGATAGAATGTTCTGGAAATAGTACGGCGTAGAATCGCCTAAAAGCCGCTAGACAGAGACAGAACACCAAGAGAGAGAGACAGCACGATCTAGAGGATTTCGGCTGAAACGCGCCTCAACCAATAGCGACGCATGTGACGCTACCGTCACGCGCTATGATTTGTCGAGATGTCCCCACGCAGGACATCGTCCTTGTGACGGGCCCTTTCGGCCAGGATCGCGATCGATTTTGATGACTCTTCTTCGAGCAATCGTATAAGTACGCAACGGGAGCCCGTGCGTCGAGAGAAAGCATTGTCGTAGTACTTTGGGAAATTTAGCTGCGTGGCAAGTTCTAACCGTAGGCAGAGTGTCGCGGGGGTGAAATTGCAAATATGCGGCAAAGACTCAGTGACGCGCACGTTAAATTTTCACACTCTTAAACCTCTATCTTTTCTCTTTTGTATTTTAAACCGTTTGATCGCAATATATTCGGCCAAACGCGCGCACGACAAGTGCGAGTGCTGCATCGATTCTATCATCTCTCTTGGTGTTCCAGATATTCAAACAGCGAATTTTGACTATCAATCAAGCGTTTTAATCATATATTATATTCTACAAGTTCACGGTAAACCTGTTCATTACTAATTTGTCGAGCACGGCATTGTAATACGTTCATCAAGGCAAAACGGGCGATCTAAGAAGCCCTTTTGGGGGTTGTAAGAGTCTATTCATTTTAGATCGTCCTGTTTTCACGTTCAGGTACCGAATCAATCATTATATACATATATATACTTTTACCGCATTTTCAACTATCGCGATTTTTCTGAGACGATTGCTTCGACTTCAAGATTTTATCAGGAATGACCTGTAAAGCCCTTCCGGGGTTGTAAGAGTTTCTTCATTCAGGTCGATTCCTGGCGGGTAAATACCGCCAATTTTCGTCTTTTCGATTTGGTCCAGGCAGTCGTCCAACGTGCAAAGAATATAACTGTTCAAAAATTATATTGAAGAGTTTCAATGCAAATCAAAGGCAAAATACGTTTCTAATCGAATTTCATTTATATAATAGGTTAAGCATATTTACCCTTGTAAACCATAATTGTTCTAATCCGAATTCAGTTATTATCAGACTACAATCATCAGTATTAATTAATAATCATTTGAAATTCGTTTCTTTTATCAGCTTCAATAGTTTCTTTGAATTACATTTAATTTTCACACACTAACCAGTTTAATCATTTCTTTCAATTATCATACCTTTAATATTTCAAATCCACGCACACCAACATACCGTTTCAAGGAGGGACCCGTACGGGACCTAGAACACTGACGAACCCAACGGAAATAAACTAAATCTAAATTTTCCGTCTTTTAATTTTGTTCTTACTGTAGAGGACGTTAACCCGTCATAAACGGTCAGAACTGGTGGCAGCGAGAACTTTCTCATCGACCAAAAATAAGGAAAGAAATAATTTCATATAAATCATTAACTCTTACGTTACGTTACTTCTCTTCTCTTTCGCCTCGCGTCGCGCAACGTAACAATTGTTTACTTGAAATTATCAAATAGGTCATTTATCATAGGTTGCCGGAGTTAGGATCTTCCTAGTAGAGGAAAAGTTTTTAATTTTGCGCCGCCTCCGAAAACTTTGAAATGTATTTGGTATCCTATTTAACGATTAACTAGATATTATTAATAGCTATGGAATATTGGTATAAATGAAATAGAAATTATTTTACACTTTTTAGCGCATTTTGAAGTCGGTTGTATTGTTTGTTAAAAATTATTTTATTTTCTTTCCTCTGCTGCGTAATCGTACTTTATTGTCTTAACCGCATGCGAAATATCTCCTTCGTATTTCGTTTCTGGAGCTTCCCTTGCCAACGGAATCTTTTCCAACACCTTGAATCTCCCTTCTCTTTTGGCATTTTCAATGTCCCTGTATTCATACCTGTGTCTCCTTCTTGTATCTCGCCCCTTAATTGGAGCCTCGCCGATCTCCCCTCCTCGCGTGCTCATCGCTATACTCCCCTAATCCATCCTCGTTGTATTTACCTTTTGAGCCCCTCCTTCTCACTGACGTTCGTCACTCCACTCCATGCAGGAGGTTCCAATTTTTCCCAGCGTTCACCCCCCCCCCCCCCCCGGGACTTTTCAGTGAATTCTCTTTCATCATTTAATTCCAGGTTAAATTTCCTCCCTACATATTTGACCCTTATCATCTCATTGGCTTGTATTTCTCATTGGCGTACGATACATTTTTGTACGCCGTTATCTTTTTTAGTTCACTTTCTTTCTGAAACGGTCTGCATTCCATGGCGTCCGAACGGTGCTCCTCCCCGCAATTTGTACATTTCGGCTTTTTTTACATTCACCACGATAGTCCTCACTACAAATTAAACACTTCTTGCTTCTTACTCTGCATGCAGCCTGCAGGTGCCCGAATTTCATACATTTAAACCACTGCTTGGCGGATTTCACAAAGGGTTCGACGTTTAATCATACATGACCTTGTCCAATATATAATTTGGTGGGTAAAGAGTCCCCCACGAATGTAAGTAGTATTGCGTCACTCTCCTCCCAGACTGCTTTACCGACTCTGAGTCTCGTCAGTTTTAGCCTCGTTACCTCGAACTCTCCCCGGTCCGCCATAAGGCACTTTCTTAGCTCCTCTACCGATCCGTCCCAATTTGGTCACCAGGACCTCTTCCGCTTGAGGACCTGCGCATCCATCTTTGCTCCTTCTTTTTTGCTGTATTCGATCAGCCTATTAGCATCCTTTCTGCTTCTCATCGTTACCTCAGTTCAGGAGAATCCCACATTTCTGATTTCCACGAGTTTTATGCCTAATGTTATTGTAAATTCTTATGAAATTATACTTTCTTTTATTCTATAACCCTTCCGTTACCTCCCAAGGAAGAAAAAGGCGGGATATGCAGTTGAAGAAAAAAAAACGATATGAGTATAATCTCGAATCTTAATTTACAAACCCGCAATGTCTCTCGTTCTGGGCGCTCGCGGCCTCTCCTCGCAAGTTCTCCCATCGCGCCGATGCCTACGCGCATGTTACAACGGAAATGTCTAACAGTTCGGCCATCCTGTGGCTTCAGCGTCCTCGTCGAACGAACGAATGCGCATCGCTATATCTTGTAACCCTTTTGCGGGGTTGTAACAATTGTAACAATGCGTTACAATTTTATTGGACGCCAGCCAGTCGCTGTGGCGATTGGAAAAGAGAGAAATGCGGGGGTTCTCGTACACTAGAAGAGGATCTACGGCTCGACCCTAGCCGGCCGTCACACATAACGCGGGGGAGTACGCAGGAATTAGGAGTTTCGTGGGATTGGAATCTCAGTGTGGAAAGTTGAAGGAGGTTCTTTACGTTACGCGATCGGGTGTCGGGAGGAATCGGGGGACTTTTAACCCGTTACCGCACACTTTTAATTTGACGATCGTGCTCAGAAACACATTTTTTTTCAGTCGTTTATGACTGCTAGATGAAATTGAGTGTAAGTTATATGTTTGGAAGTGAAAATTATCACATTTGACCACAGTTTTTCCAAAAAAACTCGCGACGGCTATAACCGTCATTTACTCATCATGTCATTTTTTCTCTTCCCAGAGCAAATGACGGCTATGACCGCCGTGACGACTGTACGGCATTTGCTTTATTAATTCAAAATGATTCCTAGGAATAAAAGAGAGTAAATAGGTGTAAACTTAACACAAGAAAATCAGTTTGAAACAAAATTATCATTTGTAATTTATTTTGCTTATAAAATAGTAAAAATGTAATAACGCATAAAACGCATAAAAGAACAATTAATATGCTGTCTGGCATGCTATACCTTTTTTTTTCGATGTATTACTCAATAATTAACAAGTGTATGTGTTAGTACACTTCGTACTAACGCTGTTCTTCTTTTTATTGATTAAAATGTGCACGACGGCTATAGCCGTCGTTTGCCTACATATCGCCAAAGATCGGGCGGATATAGCCGTCATTTGTGGCAACGGGTTAAGGGTTGGAAAAAGAGATGACCTGATATCGCGGTTTATAATGGCTCGGGTATAGAAGGTGACCGTTCCGTGTTCAGATTTTACAATAGTAGTAATCGTAAAGGCCTACCGGTGTCGCAGGATACCCTCGCGTTCTCTGCGGCTTCTGCTGCTCGCATTTACTTGCGTATTTAGCAATATAACATGCGACAGCTGTAACATTTCCGCATGTTTGAATATCCACGTTTGCTTCTCAAAGCTTTAAAAGAGTTGGGTTGTAATAATTCACCATAATTTCATTTGCGGTTCTCTTAAGTACACAGAAATGCCCGTTGTTGGCAAGTGTGTCATCTGGACCTAAGCACATCGTTCTTTCACTTATCGGTCTGGGGAACCCAAATCGACAAGAACGATTATTACGATCTTTGTAACATGTATGAAAATGTTTATGAATTTGAACCTTTTGAATTATATCGTTCATATCGTGATTTTCGACTTCCAATGAACAAGATACAACTCTCTCAATAACGTTTTGGCCTTCATTAGTTAGGAAATCAGATACGTTTGCACACCAAATAAGCATATGCAAATGAGAACTTCCCCTATTTTGAAATTCAATTCTATACCAAAAATCGGTAACAACACCGCCTAAGCAATACGAGTTTTTTAAATACTGCATTAACGCGTTTACTCGTAACGTAAATTGTCTTGCGATAACTACCGGGTGTCTCTGAACCAACTATAGTCGATCTGCAAACGTTATGTTTTCAAGTTCGGTCGTTGATTGGCCTTCGGATAGTAGTAATGCCTTTATCACATCTGGCCAGTTTTGATCATTACAAGAGAACGTAGCAAACCATGTGGGCGTTCCAAGACTTCGGACCATGGCGACTAATTCCGAACAGCAGCGTTTTCAGTATGATGCCGATCCTCGTATGTTTCCCATTGTGAGATGTATGTTGTCTACTAATCCCTCTGGAGTATATTCACCTTGGCGCATTCTACATGACACTGTTATACTAGCGTTTGCGTGGTAATATCAACCACAGATAATGCGAAGAGCAGATAATTTGTTCACTATCTCTCATTTGTTCACACCACTACCTCGACAGCTGAAGAGGGATGATTGCTAAGGCGATTCTAAACAACACTATCCTTTACCAAAATGTTGGTTCGTTTCGAGATATTATCAAAAAACACCGACCAATCTCAGTGGATACAGCGCGCGGGCTCAACGACTGCAATGTCGGCTACGAAAACCGGGCCTGACGTAGGCCGTGAATGAACGGCTTGGCACCCCGTCGGCATAGCACAATAAAAAAACTGAACTGGTAGAACATTTTTGGTCGTTGTTTAGAATGAATATGGAACCTTATCTCTTGTCGCCTGTCACAATGTAAAAAAGGAAATTCTAAGGATTCTAAACAACAAATAAAAATGTCTGAAGTGGAATAATTAATAAACTTTTGAATTGGAGGCTACGTTAATCATGAAAAATTTGAAAACAATTTAAATGAAACTTACCCATTCGTTTCTAAATTAACCTGCTACACTGAAAGCAAATAATTCCCACTAGGTCACTATGTCGATTCTGAACATTCGACACCTCGCCTATTATTCATACCAAGTGCAATAAATGATGGGAGTTCACTGGCCCGATTATGAAAACAGCTGTTCTGCCGAACATGTTTCCTCGTTTCCCAGTGACAATTATCTGCTTTCAGCGTAGCAGGTTAATTTAGGAATGAATGCGAAAGTTTCATTTAAATTGTTTTCAAATTTTTCATGATTAACGTAGCCTCCAATTCAAACGTTTATTAATTATAGCATTTCAATTATTTTTATTTGTTGTTTGGAATACTTAGAATTTCCTTTTTTACATTATGACAGGCGACAAGAGATTAGGTTCCGTATTCATTTTAAACAGCGACTAAGAATGTTCTACCGGTACAGTTTTTTATAGTCGGTTTTCGTAGCCGACACTGCATTCCCTGAGACCGCGCGAGTTAAGTGACAGGGGGTAAGTAAACATACAATATTCCTTTAATTATACACGTTTACTTTGTCCGTACAGGTCGACAGCATAGGTCGATGGTTCAACACTGAATGAATGAATTGTCGTCGAGGCGATGGTAAGCTCTCGTTTTCTCTTTGTCTTATTCTCATCCTCGAGTCGGAATTTTGTTATGTATGTTGCAGTGCCACGTCCTCCCTGAGGTGATAAGACTGGGGTTGTGTTGTCACATAACTTCTCCCTGCCGAAGTTCAATGACGTCCTCGTTATTGATTGTTTGGGTAGGTTGACGTATTTTTGCCCTTTTTCCTGTATGTGAGGTGGATTAAGAGGCCTATAATGATTAAAAATATAATTGCGACACTGGTTACAGACATATGAAATTCGATTCCAAGCTTTTGAAATGTTGGTATATCTATTGTAGGTGAAGTTAACGTTTTCAAAGGTTCCAAATTCAATTGATAATTCCTGATGATTAGAGGCAAGATTTCTGGTTGCTTTAGTTCTCCGAGATTTTCATTAAGATTGTGACCTTGTACTTGCACATCATTTCCTTGGACAAAGTGTGTTCCTTGAAGGGTGGTTTTGTTCTTATTATATTCAAAAGTTATCGGATAATTGCATGATATTAATGTCGAGTTGTTCGATAGCGGATATGCCAATACTAGAGGTACATTCGTTGAGATCTGGATTGGTCTGATCTCTTCTGCGACAATTCGGTAACACAGATAATCGTGATCGTATATTAGTTGACATTTATGAGCAAATAATTTGACTGTTGTTCTTGTTAATTTCCATGGTGTAATTATAATTTCTGTTTGATTGTTATGACTGATTGTAGCAAGTCTTTGAAATAAGGAGAACTTGATAGGGTTAAGGATCGGAATTTTATGTGTATAAATAATGGAGTCAGGGGCGGTTACGATTGATCCTTGAGTAAATCGAAAATCCAATAATTTGTGATAATGTAGCATTAATTCTTTTCGAGAATAAAGTTCTAATAAGTGCGCTTTTATATCTGACATTTGTTCATAAGTTAGTATTTCTAAGTCAAACACTTCTCCTGAGAAACCGAACGACCTTTTAATTTTTTCAAGTAAATTTAGAAAATGTTGTTCTTGAGTGATAAGGGTAATAATGGCTTCGAAGAGGTCAAGTCGCGTACTTTGTTCACTAAGAGTGTTTGCAAGATTTTGTAAATTTTTGTTAATCATTTCTGTGTTTCCATTTATGGTATTACTTATCGTAGTTATAATGCTTACTGTTTTACCAAGAGTTAATAAAATGTACTTGATTACTGTACCCAATCCATTTATTAATCCTCTTTTAACCCTTTCGGTTAGGGGTGCAATTTATTGTAGATTTTGATAAATTTCGTTACATAGGGATTCGGTTTGCCTGAATAAACTTGAATTTCTGAGTTCCTCCCGTCCAGATAATATGGTATAACTAATGAGGATTTTGTTGTAAGTGTGTCTAAGGGACGTTCTGTTTATGTAAAAATGTACATAGTGATAATTGTCCATAATCCTTCCGATTCCTTGTTGATCGTTGTAAGGCGTTGCGTTTGGATCAATTTGGATACTCTTCACGAGTATAATTGAGATCGTCAGGGTCAATATTATTTTCACCCTCCTGCAAAAATAAAGAGACTTTTCTTAATCTTTTGGCATCTCTTAAATTATAGCGGCGTTGCTGTCCGTGTATATGGCAGTCTAATGAGGGGCCTTGTTGTTTCTATACAAGTAACCTTTGATAACGGGGAGCAGTTTTATCGCGTTGTTGTTGATGCGTTTTTAAACGAACATTTCCCTACTTTCCAACGTTTCATTCGAATTATTAGGTAGATGTTGCTTTTGTAGTTGTTTTTGGTATAATTTGTCATAGAACGGTAAAATTTCCTTTTTTTTAAATTTCATTATATTTTTCAATGGTATCACTATCGGGATCTATAATGTGTTTATGTAATTCTTTATAGGGACCGTATAAGAGAGTAAATGGGGCATAATTTGTTGAGGAGTGAATACTTTGGTTATATATTAGAATAGCTGTAGTCATGTGATTTTTGGTTATTTCCCTTAGGTTTTGATCTATTAATATACTTAATTTTTCCTTTAAGGTAGAGTGTAATCTTTCTATGGGTCCATTCGACGTATGTCTGTTAATGGTGGTTTGATGATAATCAATTTTATGAACCCTGCAAAATTCTTTAAATACTGTCGAATTAAATTCGCTACCGCTATCTGTAGTAATCTTATCTGGAAAATTATGATGCGAAGAGAAATGTCGTAGTTTATTTAATGTAGTGGTGGCATTTCCGTCAGGCAAATAATAAGCTTGAGCGTATTTAGAGAAAATATCTATAATGGTAAAAAATTTTTCCTTATTGAAATGAAAAATGTCCATGTGTATATGTTGAAGCGGTTTATTAGCAATTATAGGTCCGTAAGTTTCTGTCTCGTAGGGCCTTCTTTCATATTTATGCTCAAGGCATGTTTCGCACTGATTTATATAATTTTGAATAATTCTCTCCACATTAAGTGTGTACAGTTTCTTCTTAAAATGTGCTATTGTTTCTTGTATTCCATTATGGGTTTGGTTATGGTATTTCTCAAGTTCTTTCATAAAGCTATTTCGGTTGTCCGAAGGTGTGCAGGTATTTGTTTTGATTAATTTGAATTTCTCGTTGAAATGTTCCTTTAATATCCTGTAAGTAGTAACTCCTAATTCTTCATTTGCAAAACAAATACCATATTGCTTATCTGGTTTTACGTTTTCATTAAGAAATTTAAGCAATTGCGTTTTCTGCGTTTTGCTTATTAATTTTACTATATATTGTATTTTAAGTTTATCCTTATTCGTTTTTACTTGATAATCGTTGCCTTCTTTGATTATTATACTGTAGTTGAATGCATGAATATTTTTATCTGTTATGGGTAATAATGGGTAGGTAATGAGAAAACCGGGTCCTCTTCAGCGGTATGGACTGTTGCATCATCTAGTATTTCATCCATTTCTTCGATAGTGAGAGGAGTGTCATCCGGCACTTGAGGTAACATCGATAGTGAGTCATCTTCCTCTGATTCTTCGATGTTTATTTCTATTCGACTTATAGCGTCGGCTACATTATTTTCGCAACCCTTTTTGTATTTCACCTCGTAATCGTACTCTTCTAACTTGACCTTCCAGCGGATTAGTCGGGAGTTAGGCGTTTTTAAAGACCAGAGCCAAGTAAGCGGCTTATGATCAGTTTCGATAACGAACTTTCTTCCATAAATGTACGGTCGAAAATGTCTACATGCTTCCACTATGGCTAGCAACTCTTTTTCTATTGTAGAGTAGTTTTTTTTTTTTTTTTTTTTTTTTTTTTGTTTAAGGTCGCATACACCTCGTGGTTATTAGCGACCACTGTTGCATTTATGGGTAGCCAAGCTATAGTGAGTCATACAGTTCAATGTCTTTTAGGAAATTCACTACATTTTTGCACTGGTTGTGGTTGTTAAGCAGGGTGCGACCTTCATTGGGGAAATTATGTTTAAGTCTTTTTCCGGTGTATTTGGGGCATCGCAATAGAATGTATTGAACACTCTAGGTTTCATCGCAGTCCGGGCATTTCTTCGGTTCTTCCTTTGTGATCAGGTGGATGTGGGTTAAATTTGTGTGACCGATTCTTAATCTAGTTATCCGGACTTGGTCCGCTCTGGATAGCGATAGGGCTGGATTGTCTTCGAAGATGTCCTTTCTTAACGTTTTAAGGTGAGTGTGTCTTGAATTTATCCAATGTTCATTGCGTATTGATTCCATTAGCGCTTTTAATGAGTTTTTCAGGTCCTTATAATAGACTGGTATTTGGGAATGTTCTTCCAATAGAGATGCTCTTTTAGCAGCGTCATTAGCTTGTTCGTTTCCTGGTATGCCAACGTGGGAAGGAACCCATCGAAACAATACATTTTTGGTGTTCAGTTTAGATACTTCTTCTATTGTTTCTTTTATGATGGGATTATCTGATTTTATATTTTTTAGTGCTAAAAGGGTACTCATTGAGTCAGTGTTAATGCTAAAGTTTGATTGGTTGGATTTTTTAATGTAATGAATAGCTTGCAGGATGGCATAAGCTTCACTCGAGAATACTGAGTAATGTTTTGGGAGTTTGATAAGTATTTCTTCTTGCTTGTCTACGATAATTGCGCATCCAGCATTGTTTTTAGATTTAGAGCCGTCTGTAAAAATATTGATATATTCTGGAAGTTTGTTGAGGTTTTCCAGAAATAGATTTTTAGTGATTAGTGGGTTTGTACTATTTTTTGGGCTAGAAGCTGTTTCTACTAGTATTTGCGGAATTTTTAGTGCCCATGGCGGGACTAGATATTGTTTTGTTGGTAAAATGGGAGGTAGTTGGAGGTCTTTTTCGCTGAGATATTTTTGTATGCGGATGTTGAATGGTTTCGGGGGTCTTGATTTCTTTCTAAATTGATTTACATAGTTATTTGAAAAAATTTTCGATGAGCTGGGCAGTTGGAGATGATGCGATTTTTAGCGCATAGTCGAGGCTTAGTTTCTTTCTTCTATGTTCCAGCGTTGGGAGCTGCGCTTCACACAATATACTTTCGATTGGGCTCGTCCTGAAGGCTCCAGTAGCTAGTCTTGTCGCTGTGTTGTTGATTGGGGAGAGCATATTTAGTGCTTTTTGTTTTGCTGAGTCATAGATTAAGGAACCATAATCAATTTTGGAACGGATGAACGATATGTATGTGTTTTTAATAATTTGGAATTCTGCTCCCCAGTTCTTCGATGACAGAGTCTTTAGGATATTTAGGCGTCGGTTGCATTTGTCTCTTAGTGATTTTAGATGAGGTATCCAGGTGAGTTTTTTGTCGAAGATTAATCCTAGAATTTTTGTTTGTTCGAGAGTTTGAAGTTTGTGTCCGCCGAGAAGGAGATTTATTACGAGTGGGCCATTCTGTCTTGAGAAAATAGTTACAGTGGTTTGGATTGTGAAAATTTTAAAGCCAGTTACTTCCGAGAACTTTTGTAATTTGTTTAGGGTTTGTTGTAAGATTTCTTCTGTAGTTTTGATATTTTTGCCTGATGTAAAGATTGTAAGGTCATCAGCAAATAGGATACGTTTAACTGGAGCTTCTATTGTATAGACTATGTCGTTGATGGCAATTAGGAATAGGGTTACGCTTATAACTGAGCCCTGCGGGACCCCATTAAAAATTTCAACTCTTTCAGAGAGATGGCCGTTTATGCGTACGCGAATATATCTTTTTTCTAAAAAGTTGATTATAAATTTGAGTATGTTACCGTCTATTTTGTGGTGGATGAGTTTTTTAATGATACGGTGTCTCCATACCATGTCGTACGCTTTTTCCAAATCCATGGAGACTGCTGCCAAATGTTCGTTATTAATGAATGCTTCACATATGTTGGATTCCAAGTAAATTAAGCCGTCTGTTGTCGATCGGTGCCGTCTAAAACCACTTTGGTGTTCTGTAATTATTTTATTTTTTTCTAGGTACCAAACCAGTCTTTTATTTACTATTTTTTCGAGTAATTTGCAGAGACAGTTTGTCAATGAGATGGGTCTGTAACCTTCCGTGAGGAGTTTATTTTTCCCTGGTTTTGGTATTGGAATAACTGTAGCTTCGTGCCATTTGTTAGGAAAAACGTTTTTATTCCATATGTAGTTGTATAATTCTAGTAAGTATTTTAGTGCTACGAGTGGGAGTTCTTTAATGAATATATTTGGTATCCCATCTGGTCCTGGACTTGAATTTTTGCACGAAGAAAGAGTAGATTGGAGCTCATTTAACTCAATTTTTAAGTTGAGGTGGTTTACTTCCTCTGGTGGTACGGCATTTTCGTTGGCAATAGGTTGGTTTTCATCAGCGCGTTTAAATTCTAGGAATTGGTGGTTAAAGTTCTCATCACTAGAATTTCTTGCAAAGGTGTTTGCTAGGAGGTTTGCCATTTCTATAGGGTCGGTGGAGATTTGGTTTTCAGGGGTGGTCAAGCTGTGATTTTCGAGTAGTTGATTGACCATTTATAGATTTCAATTTTTTCCATAAAGTTTCTGGCTTTTCTTGACTTATTAGCGATGATATAAAACGCTTCCACGATTCTTTTTTGCTTTCTTTAATTATCTTAGTTGCTATTGCTCTGTTTCTTTTGAAAATTATTTTGTTAGCATCAGTTTTTATGTTTTTTGTATACATTGAATGCATGTTTTTTTTCTTTTATGGCTTTCTCACATTTCTCGTTCCACCATGGTACATTTCTTTTTGTAAATTTGTTTGATGTTTTGGGAATTGATTTAGCAGCTGCCTCTAAAATTAGTTTTTCAAAATTTGTAAATATTTCGTCTATTTCACTTGGGTCGGTTTCGCCGGGAGTTTTAAGTTTTTTTATGTTTTCTTCTATATAATGTTGGTATTCTGTCCAGTTAGCTTTATGAAACTTCCATCGTGGCTGGGAGATTTTCGAGCAAATTTCATTTTTTCCAACTGTTATAGAAATCGGAAAGTGGTCGCTGTCGTATAGATCTTCTATAACTGTGCACTCAAGGAGATCAGCTATACTGGGATCACAAATTGTTAGGTCTATTGCACTGAAGGAACTATTTCTGATGTTGAAGTGCGTTGGTTGCTGAGTGTTAAGGAGTATTAAGTCGTGTCTTTCAAGGATATTTTCAATTATTCTTCCACGAGCATCGGTTGAATCTGAGCCCCATAATGTACTATGGCAGTTTAAGTCTCCAAGAATTATGAATGGTTTGAGGAGTTCATCTATCAGCTGTGATAATTCATTAAGTTGTATATTGTAGCTGTTGGGCAGGTAGAGGTTGCATATGGTGATTTTTTTTTATGCTAGCATGACAGAACTTGCCACAGCTTCCAAACTGGACGTCAGTTTGATTTCCTCGCAATAGATGTTTTCATTTATATAGGTAGCCACTCCTCCACTTGCTGACAAGCAGTTTGTTCTATTTTTGTGGTGTATTTCGAAGCTTTTTATATGTTGGAATGAAAGGTCTTTAAAATTTGTTTCTTGGATACAAATTATGTCAGGTTTTTCATCTGCAGTTAGCTTTTGCAAATAAGCAAGGTGGGCATGCAGCCCATTTATGTTCCATTGAAGAATTTTTTCTGGCATGATTGGTATATAGAATCTTCGTCAAATTGCTTGTTCTTTTGTTTCCTTTTGGTTGTTTGGTTATTCTTGGATTGACGAATCACTTTCAGATTCAAAAGAGCTTTGGTGCTGTTGGGCGTTTGGGTTTTGGTTGCTTATTTTGTTAGTTAGTCTAGTAAAGCGGTTTTTTAGAGAACGGTCGGTTGCATGGAGTAAAGGTCATTTTTTAATGAAACTTATAAGATCTTCGATATTGTCTGAGAACTCTTCTACTATTTCTCTCGGGGTCGATGAGCCTTTAGTTTTTTCTAAGAGGCTTTTGAATTGGGTGTAATTTAAGGGACTATTTGGTCCATCTAGTACTATTTTGATTGGTGATAGCATTTCATCTAATGATTTTTCATTTTTATTGGAATCGCTTTTCTTCTTTGCCCTTTTCTTTTGGGTTTTTGGTCGTTCTGGGATCTGGGATGGGTCGGAAGATTAACGGTATAGTGACAGTTGAGTCGGTAGAGGTAATGTCTGATCTTGTTCTTTTGATTCCCGTTGTTAGTGTCTCAAAAATTGGACTAATGGAGGTTCCATGGTTGTGATAGAGAGTTGTGTTTGGGGAGCCGTTGTATTTTCAATTTCATAATTGATGTTGTTGGTTGTTCTTTTAGTGTTGTTTTCTGAGTTTCTAGCATCCGGTCGAGGGGTCTTTTCGTTTGCTACTGGTACTTGATCTACACAATTTATTGCTAGGTGGCCTTCTTTTTGCAAACAAAGCATTTTAGGGAATCGGTGGATGGTTAAATGTAATATTTAGTTTCGTCGTGAACGATTTGTAGAATATTTGGAAGCTTAGATAGGTCGTCGGGTTGGATATAAACCTGACGACGGAAGCTTAATATGTGCGTAGCCTTCATCGGACAGTCCTGCTCTAAGAAAAGAGACAGATGATCCTCTTCTTATGGTTAATTTGTCGAGAGTGTCTTCTATATATGTGTGGGGAATCGTTGGGTAAACATTAGAGAGGATCACTCGTGCGTGTTTGCTAATGAGCGCTCTGACTTCTACAGTTGTATGTTAATGTTTAACTGTGTGTGTTTGCTTGTAAACTCAGCGGCGACCTCCTTCCTGGCGAGGAAGAGACAGATTCTTGCGTTTGATATCTTTGACGCAAAGCGTATGTTGGTTGGGCCGATTATTTCTCCAACTTTGGTTATATAGTCTTTCAGTAGTATCCCCTCTTTAGATTCGATAACGATGGCCTGATCTTTTTTGGGGAACTGGCCATTTTGGGTGGCTGCGGCGTAACTTGTGGCACGTGGAGTTGCGGAACTTAGACTTTCGTGGGTAATGGATGAAGGGTGGTTTCTGTACTCAGAAGCCATCCCGTTGTTTAAGGGAGCACCGTAGTGCAACCTTATGGAAATTTGTTATATTCGCCGATTAACTTTTTGGTTCACTGCGTACTGCGAGATCGAACAAAATCTCTGAAAGGTCGTGGTACACGCTTTCCGTTTGTATACACTTTCAGCACTCTCAGAAACACGTCCGTTCACGACAAGAGACAATCGAGAACTGTAGAGTAGTTTTGCTCGGCTGTATTCAGCGTCCTTGAATAGTATGATATAAGGTGTCCTTCTTGAGATAAGACAGCTCCGATTGCGACGTTCGGTGCGTCTGAAGTGATGTGAAACTGTTTCTCAAAGACAGGGTATTTTATATGGGCGCATTGGTGATTAATTCTTACATTTATTAAATGATTCGATGAGATCTCTATCCTCGCAATCGATTTTTTCTCCTTTCTTGAGCACTTCGTGAGGGGTTTGGTTATTTTGCATAATCTCTAATAAACTTCCGGTAGTAGCCGTGAGTCCTAGAAATGCTTTAATCCCTTTTGCGTAGTTGGTAGGGGATACTTTATTATTGCATCAATTTTGTCTGGGTTTGGTTTAATTCCATGAGGTGTGATAATATGTCCCAAAAACTTCTTTTCGTAAGAATTCGCTTTTATCCAGTTGTATTTTTAGATCATACGTTCTTAATTCATCAAATATGAGTTTTAGATGTTGTAAATGTTCTTGCAATGATTTTGAAAATATTACAATGTCATCCATGTAGACAAAACAGAATTTGTACAGATACTTTCCTAAAACTTTATCCATCATCCTCTGGAAAGTGGCACGGGCATTTTTCAGCCCAAAGGGCATTCGAGTATACTCGTAATGACCATTTTCCACTCTAAAAGCGGTTTTTTCTATGGGAACCCTCGTGTACAGGGATCTGATGAAAGCCCTGGGCTAATTGTAAGTCCAATGTACTGAAATTGGCACATTTACCTAAGTTCTCTAAAATGTTATTCATCCTCGGGAGTGGGTATTTATCTTCAATAGTTTTGTCGTTTAACTTGCGATAGTCAATTACCATTCTCCATTTCTTCTTCCCACTTGCGTTACTCTTTTTCGGTACAATCCAAACAGGCGAAGAATAAGGCGAATTACTAAGACGAAATAATTCGTCTTTAGTAGTTTTCTTATTTGTTCTTGTATTTTCTGTTTTAAGTGGTATGAGTAGCGAAAACTTTTGATGTAAATTGGATATTCGTCTTTGTTCGGATATTGGGCTAACTGCACTAGTGGCTCATAATTTTTATCCTCGTTATAAAAACAGTCTTTATATCGATGGCATAGGTTGTAATTTTATCCCTTTCCTCGCTGTTCATGTGGCTAATCCTTATCTGTGTTATTATTTCTCAATGACGGTTCATTCCAGCGGCCTCGCATTTTCCCAGTATATTATTTAGATAGTTTATTTCAAACTTCGTCGTACTAAATATTTGAGTTTTATAGTTTATACTTGCTTCTAATTTTTGCAAGTCTTTGTTTCCAATTAAGCAATCGTAAGTGGAATGCCATTGTGCTATGAGAAAAGTAATAGATGTTTCGTCTCCTAATTCACGTAAAATAGGAAAAGTGAGTGCACGTGTACCTTTTGTTACTTCATGTACTGATTGATTTCGAAAATTATATGGGAAAATATATTCGGAAAATAGGCGATAGGCAATTTCGGGATAATAATTGATGAAGACGCTCCTGAATCAATAAGAATTTTAAGTGGCGGGTCAGTGGAATTTAGGTTTACTATATTTCTTGATTCATGTCGGGGCCCCGTGGAAAATTTTCGTGATTAACTTCTTCCTGATTTTCTAATTTTGTTGCTGTTTTTCCTGATGATGAAGTTCTTCCGCTATGAAGTTCGAAGGTCCTGTGCTTCTGAAGAAGTTATTTGGTCTCGCCATAAAATTATTACTTGGTTGTATAAAATTGTTATTAGTGTTACGTCCCGACTAAGAAAATTCCATTGTCTTCAATTTCAAAATTACGAAAGCGTCAGCAATCAGGAAGTTGGTTCATTGACTGACCTCCTTGGAGTCACCAGCGTCAACAATTCTCTCTTCTTCTCGAAAACGCTGCGTCGAAAATATGTAGCAATGATAGACATTCCAACAGGTCATATACTAATGAACTCTTTCCTCCAAACCATGCGAATCAGCATTTTCGACTCTAATAAAAAACCCGATTACGGACAATAGACACAGTCGGCCATACAGTCGCGAGGTGCGCGGTTTCTCTGTCCGAGGAACGTTTAGTATTGCGAAATACGTCGAGCAGAGTTTCGTGAAAATCAACTATCACACGAAAAGACTCAGTTTTCTCGTTAATATAAAGACTCAAGTTTTCGAACCATCTACAAAACTCTTAGTGTAAGCGCATAGTTTCACTCAACAAGAACATTGTCCAACATCTGTACGTCGAGAGGAAGAGAGAGAGAAGGGAGCAATCCATCAAATTAACTGTTTACCGTTTCTGTAATCTAAACATCCGGTGAGTCCAATCAAGATCAGATTCTCTGTCCTCAGTAATTAAAGGAATCATAATATCTTCTGAATACGCGTTATATTTTCATACTTGTGTACCAATCAGATTTTTGTAACAATTCATTCTTTATCAAAATATATAATAGTTATTTATTCAAAATTTGATCATAATTTAGTGCGTACTTTTCCAAACCTTGTATCCAACGAGCGAGAGGCTTGTATAAGTCTAGACCGGAATCCGAATCCTATATTATCTTTCCTTCACAAAGAAGGTGTTTAAGCGTTGCGTCGGATCATAACATACCGCAGAGTAGTCACCTACCACTACGCCTGCTCCGCACGTAACATTAGGCCTATTAAGGTTATTATTCGGTCTGTTAGTGTTTCTCGTACTAATCGACATACGGTGTAGGCTGAGGGATTTTGATTCCTAGGTTGATTACTATTTGGTCTATAATTATTACTGTTTCCGAAATTTATTGGTGCAAATGGTTTCTGTGCAATAGCTGGCACGTTGTTGAAACGGATTCATGTTTCCGGAAGTTCCATGTGTAAATAGATTGATATTCCTCGAAATTCCTGCTGTATTGAACGTGCTCGTTTTAGGTCTGTTCTCGCGTTGTCTCATGAAGGTAAGAAATGCTGCTTGTTGCTCGTGGTTATCGTACTTTCGGCATTTTGTTAGACGGCTGTTTAATTCCGTTAGTAAATACATTTTTCGCAATATTATCATAAAAGTTATTTTTCATAGTAATTATATTGTTATCCTGATTATTTAGTTGTATATGGTCTTTTAGCTTATTCAAACGAATTTTGATTTCGTCGGCGTATTCTTCGTACGTTTGATTAGATTGCTAGTAACAAGTACTGAGTCGGTTAAATAGGTAATTCTTCCGAACTAGGATCGCTATATCTATTAATTAAGAGTGTCCTACAGTGGGGCTAGTCCTATGGGTTATTAACAACTACCAAATCAAGTGCCTCTTCGCGTTGCTTCGATTTGATAAGAGCATATAGCGACTCGTTGATCGCATTGTCGTTCGTTGTAAAGATTTTTAGAGAATTTGTCACTTGTCTGAATAAATTAGACAGAATCTTGTCCCTCCCTCCGTACATTGGGATCGCGTTCGCGCCATACAGATAATCTCATTTTAAATTGGTCGAATGTAAGTTGAGCCATGTTTCGCTTACACTTATTTATAACGGGCCAGAATTAATGTACGTGATCAATTGTATTGGATAGGGGCAAAGTAGGAATATAGTGTATATATATATATACGTATAGATAAGAAATATCAAAGACTTACTTCTCCGTGTCAGTGCCGAAAGGTGGCCTGCTCGTGTTGACACTGCGACAATGGGATTGAAACACCAGCTGTTTCCTCGTCAGTGATTTTCGTCACACAATTGGAGAAAAATCCAGATTCAAAAGCCTCGCAGTATTCTGTCCGCAGCGCCAGTTAAGTGATAGGAGGTAAGTAAATATACAATATTCTTTTAATTATACACGTTTACTTTGTCTTACGTTTACTTTTCTGAATGACATGAATTGTCGTCGAGGCGATGGTAAGCTCTTTTTTTCTCTTTTTCTTATTCTCATCCTCGAGTCGGAATTTTGTTATGTCTGTTGCAGTGCCACGGCCTGCCTGAGGTGATAAGACTGGGGTATGTGTTGTCCCATAAACTCGCGCTATACGCGTTTCGATTGGTCGTTGTTTTTTGTTAAAAGCTCGAAAATCAAAGCCTTAAACCAACATTTTGGCAAAGGAAAAGTTGTTTAGAATCACCTTAGCAATCATCCCTCTTCAGCTGTCGAGGTAGTGGCGTGACACCCTGTATATCCTACTAAATATGAAAGGTTTCATCACGAACGGTACATTTCTTGCAGAGTAACATGAAGGAATAGATTTTTTGCTATAAACAGTAGTTATTAACAAATTCCACAAATTTTTTGCAAATGGGATCATTGCGGATATACCTCCTGCTAAATGTGAAAAGTTTCCTCGCAATCGGTACATTCCCTACAGATATAAATATAAAAATATATAAATGAAAAAATCCAAAAATTTTTTTGCGGGACCAATCGGCAGATATACTCTACAAGATGCAAAATTTTTCGATCCGACTGGTCCACCCGTCTCGGCGTAATCGGTGAACACACATGAAAAAAGAAAAAAAAATATACACAGCGCATTTGGCATCGAAGTTGCATAAAAAAGAAAGGGGATCAGAGAGGAGAAAGTCGACTTTGTTTGTATGGAACTGAATGAGCACATTTTTGAAACGAGAGAGGAAAAATTGAATATGTGAAAGGTTGATTCACGCATAGATTCTCCACGCGTTTGCTTTTGCTTCTTTTCGATTATGTTTTTTTTTTTGCATCGAGCATCATTCACCTTTCGATAAAACCAAAGAAATTGACGACCTCAGAGTAGGCGAGATCACCCGCTGAATTTAAGCATATTATTAAGCGGAGGAAAAGAAACTAACTGGGATTTCCTTAGTAGCGGGTGAGCGAACAGATATGAGCCCAGCACTGAATCTCGCAGTACCGCCGCTGAGAAATGTAGTGTTCAGGAGGATCCGTTTATCCTGAGACATCGAATTGCGTCCTAGTTCATCTTGAATGGGGCCATTTATCCATAGAGGGTGCCAGGCCTGTAGTGACCGGTACGCGTTTCGGGAGGATCTCTCCTTAGAGTCGGGTTGCTTGAGAGTGCATCCCGAAGTGGGCGGTAAACTCCATAAAAGGCTAAATACGACCACGAGACCGATAGTGAAAAAGTACCGTGAGGGAAAGTTGAAAAGAACTTGAAAAGAAAGTTCAAGAGTACGTGGAAACCGTTCAGGGGTAAACCTGAGAAACCCAAAAGATCGAATGGGGAGTTTCATCGTCAACAACGTTGGTCCCCGTTGGTGCGCGATGCCGGGGATGGACACTCGGGTTCCATTAGCGAGAGCACATCACCTTCGGCGAACGATCCGGCGAGGTAGTCGTGCACTTCTCCCCTAGTAGCAGGTCGCGACCCATTGTGTGTCCGTCTACGGTACGAGGCGGAGCCTGTCCGTCGCCTTACGGTGTTCGTGACAGACCTTGGTTGCCTGGCCGATTGCGCGACGGTACTCAGACGGTATCGGGCCGCAACCAATCCATTTTTGAATGTGTGTGCGTCAGGTCCGCCCGCAAGCTAGGTCCAGTTATAATACCCGGATTGCAACGGACTATGATCCGTACCCGGGCCTGGCCAGCTGTTAGCAGGAGCAAAGTCCTTGGACTGCGCAAGCTTCGAATTACCGGCAGCGACGCTTATTGCGAGGTACCGAAGAAAGGTCGTTTCTATTCCCTTTGTTTCACTAGGATTCGTAAACCGTCCTTTAAACTATCGTCGCTCAACCATAGTAACAGCAACAGAATATGACACCGCACAAAAACTCGAGTCCGCTCGAGAGAGATAGAAACGTTATGCATCAACACCAGCGCTACGCAGTTAGCCAGTGCCTCACATTACGGGAATTTCCCCTGGTTAACTGCGTAGAAACGGGAAAACCGTAATAACTTCTTTGTAGAGCGCTCTTTCTCTCTCTTTTGCACAAAGCATTAGTCGGTCTAACAAGGATCATTGTTATTTGAATGAACAATCAAAGAAATGATAGCATGAAAGATTGGATGAATGCAAATGTATTTAGACAATGAGAGAGAAGGAATGACAACCCTTACGAAAGCGAACGTCCGCGAACGTTCGACTGCCGTTCGAAATCAAGGGTCGTTTAAGGCAATAAACACTATTGTATTCCGCAAATACCGAGAAATTGCCTGGCGAAATGACCTAACGGCAATTTTAACAAGAAACGTTCTCGAAGGAATGTTCGTAGATTGAAATTGTTTAAAACTCATTAGGAAGCGAATGCCGAATCCATCCGATAAATATGCATATAGATTCAATAAAAATGTGTAGTTTTGTCACGGCATTGCAGCCACCGCCCGCTGTTAAATCATCATAATTAACAACTTTCGTTGGAAACGAAAACCGGAATAATTTGGATCTTTGTGAAGTAAAACTATATGGGTAGCGGCATAATCATTAAAGAACTGTACATTTAATTCTAGCCAACATCAGCAATTAATCAATAGTTACTGGAAACCGTTGAGCGATAATGGTGACGAAATAGAAAGAGAAAGGAACCACCAAGGAAAGGGATGAAAGAATTTCGTCTAGCTCGAGCATCTTCGCCAATCACCGGGCACGCGACGCTGCCGAAAACATTCCCCGATTCGTTAAACCGTTCCCTCCAAGGACGACGATCGCGCGACGTGCCCTTCAGGCATCGATCGCGCACGAAATTTGTCACTCTTGATCGATCAACCGTAAGTACGTGATCGGGAGCCCGTGTGTCCGAGAGACAGAGTATTTGTGAACTTTGCGATATTTTCTCTGCAGCAAAGTCCTCCGCGTACCGAGGCAGAGTGCCGTGCGAGTGAAATAATCCGAATTCTGAATAAGGACTCATAGACGCGCACGTTAAATTTTTCTTCTACCTAAATTTCTATCTTTTCTTTCTTTTAAATCGTTTGCTCGCGTAAGATATCGTGTTAACTTCTCTCGCGTATATAAATCATTTAATCTTGTATTCGTCCGTTTATGTCTGTCTCTCGTCGACGTCCTCGCCCGTTTGATTCAATTTCACCGCGACAAGTGCGTGATCAAAATCTTACCGTTCTTTGGTGTTCCAGATCATCAAGCGAACACAGAGCGATTAAACAAGCGAATAAATATATCATGTATTTTAAAACCAGCGATTCGATAAGTCGATCTTGTTACATTTCTTAACACGACGGTTTCCATTTGGCAAACGGGCGATCTGATTCCAGCCTTCCGGGATTACGAGAGTGTCTCATGTCAGATCGTTCGATAAATCGAGGTATCGAAATATTAAAATTTATCAAATAATAATCGCAGTGTGACTATTTCGTTCGTCGTTTCAACAAAGGGGCACCTTAGTCCAGCCCACAGGGGTTACGAGAGTGTCTCAGGTTGAGGTGCTATCATCACGGTTAAGAACCGTCATTTTCGAAATAAACTAAATTTTGAATTAACAATTTAAGAGACGAAATAGTCTAACACGCACATGCGTCCGGTCAATATCGTAGACGCTTCAATTCGTCATTCCAAAGAGTTGTTTATTATTAATTTATTTTGTCAAATATTCTTAAGCATCTTTACCTTTGTTAATGTTTATCTAACTGGTATTTTTCTAAATTTAGTAAATTTTCAAAATCAGTTCAAGTTCAAATTCAATTTCTCTGTCATTACTTACACATTCAATTTCTTTTGCAATTAAACCAGTTTCATTACTTAAACAGTGTGACACTCATTTTCGAACGCATACCTTCACCTTTAGTTTTTAAAAACCACGCTTACCAACTATACAGTTTCAAGGAGTGACTCGTACGGGACCCAGAGCGCTGACGAACCCAACGGAAGACTAACTATCTAATACCTTTGAAATCTAACATCGCGTTACATTATACATATTTTGTCTTTCCGTCTTTAATTGTCGTGAGCATTTAACACGTTCAAGACAGGTGGCAGCGAAATACCAACCATCGCGCCAGAATTCGAGTGAAAGAAATAGGGGATAGCTTTGCAACCATCCAATTGTACTTCACGTCTCTTATTTTATTATTTATTCCCTTTACGTTGCGCCGTCGCACACGCAACGTAACAATGCATATTTTAAATAGAAATAACAAGTTTTATTGATAATAAAAAAAAAAATATCTATTCATATTTGTTAATGTTGGTTTTATCAGGGCGTTTCATTAAATGAACAAGATTTCTTTAAACGCACTTTATTACGTATGTTGTAAAATGTATTTTATTAGAACGTAAAGTACAAAAACAATAGAACAGAGGAACTGAAAGAGACGGCGCTGGCACGCATACGAAATAAAAGAAACAATGGCGCATAAATGAAAAAATCAAATAAAGAAAACGAGTGTTGACAATGATATCCAACACCCTACCTCAACACGAGTTCCTTAATCTATTTATTGCTTAAGACCTAATCCTAATCTACATTTTTTGTGCGCAGGAGCAAATAGTCCTTTGGTCAAAATATCAGCAATATTTTGTTCGGTAGGAACATACGATACATCTATTTCACCGCGAGCAAACACCTCTCGTACATAATGATCTCTAATATGGATGTGTTTGGTTCACGCATGTTGCACTGGATTTCTTACTATATTTAGCGCACTTTGATTATCACAATATATTAATGTAGCTTTTGCATCAGATTCCATAAAACCCAATTCTTTTAATAAACTTCGCATGTATACTATTTCTTTTGCGATTTCGGGTAACGCTACATACTCCGATTCGCTGCTGGACAGTGCTACAGGATTTTTGCTTACGGGACTCCCAGGACACCACCGCATCACTCATTATCACAGCATATCCTGTGTACGGTAATCGATCATCCACATCAGTACCCCAATCAGCATCGACAAAACCAAATATCGGCTTTCCCGTTTTACGATAGACCAAACCTAAAGATGGCGTTCCTTGAAGGTATCTTAACACCCTCTTCTCTGCTATTCAATGACTTTCCTTAGGATTGTTATTAAATTGAATTCATTTGCTAATTACATGGCTAATGTCGGGTCTTGTGGCTACGCTTAAATACATCAAGGATCCAATTAATGATCTATATAAAGTAACGCTTACTTCCTTTTCATCGGTATCCTTGCTTAATTTTACATTTCCATCTAACGGTGTGGCTGCCGTTAGAATTTTCCATACCGAACCTTCTCAGTACATCTCGAATATACTTAGTTTGTTTCATAATTATTGATCCTGACCCTTCATGTCTTTCAAATTCAATAGTTGGTTTTTTCAGGGCGTTTCATTAAATGAACCAGATTTCTTTAAACGCACTTTATTACGCATGTTGTAAAACGTATTTTATTAGAACGTAACGTACAAAAACAATAGAACAGATGGAACTGAAAGAGACGGCGCTGGCAACGCATACGAAATAAAAGAAAAACAATGGCTCCATAAATGAAAAATCAAATAAAGAAAACGAGTGTTTACAATGATATCCAACAGTTAACATATTTGTATTACTTTTTATTATAATAATTGTAATAAAAATTTGATAAGAATTCAAAATCTAAAGTTAAATAAAAATAATAAGTTATTCGTTGATGTAAAAATATTTTTGTTCAAAGTAACTGTAATAATACACCAACTAAATAAACCTTACCACCAGCCATTAAGGATTATTAGTATACATTATTATATACAACATATAAAAAAATGAAATATTGCTCGTTTCGTACTTACCACTTGCTTCAATCACCGTTCGTATGAAACTGAGCAAGAATTTGTGATTTCCAAAGGGAGAGAGTTGGTGGGGCACATTCCAGGATCGCACAAATTGTTCTCTATGTTTACGTTCCTGTTAGTATGTATATAGTAGTTATATGGAATGTAACGATCCGATAAGAACCACAGCACCTTTTTTTCGTTCCATTTTTATAATTATAATCGAATTTTTATATTTTAAGTTTTGTACAAAGTGTTTTGTTTAATTTTCATTGTTCATATTCATTGTTAATTTGTATTGTATAGTAATTTTTGTAATAAATAATTTTCATTTATCGATAACTGAGTCTGTTAAATAAGTCGATAAACGTATAGTCGGTAAGTCAGACGATAAAACAGAATATCGATAAATTATCGACGTGCGACCACGTGTGCGCCAGCAACCCCGATGATCTCGCGGTGGGGTGAGAACCTAGAGTAGGGAGGCCGCGTAGATTAAGGAGCAGGGGTACTCGGCCGTCACGTGATGGGGAATTCCAGGTACCTGAAGGAATTCTATAATGAAAAAAAGCGCCAAGTCAGCAGCATCTGACTATAAATAGAGGCGTTCCACACAGTATCAGCGCAGATCTTCTCTGACCACGGTCAGGAGCAGGTAACACTCTGGAAGTAGAGGGAAGCTTGCGCTGAATTGCTTAGGCAACCATAGAGCGCGAGAAATAGCTTTATCCTTCTCTTCCGGTGAGGACGTACAAGACTTCGGATCTGTGGACATCCTACTCACGGTACGCAACGTGTTAATCAGGTGTTTTCACTAAGCCATACCCAAGTATAAAGAGCTAGCGAGGAGCGGAGCTCCTTGAAACGGCCTGTATTTAACACAGCTCTGGCTAGTCCAGAAACCGATTGCGACCCGTAGGATAAGTCCGCTCGTGTCTGAGGGTACTGTACAAGCCATTGGAAAATAGTTTCCAGTACTTAGAGTAATTGGCAAATTGTACAGAGTGTTGGCTGCGTTCGAAGATTAAGCCGCGTTAGCGTTAACGTTATTATTATTAATTATCATTTATTACTAATTATTAATTTCTATTTTCGTATATTAATTACTAATCATATATTCTTCACTGTATTTCCAATCTAGGGCGAATTTATTATAATTTCTTATTGTATTCCATATTCTAGCCGCACCTATTGTTATACTAACGATATTATTTTATATTATACCCAGAGCTATCATATTCAATTAACATTCACTTACCTTCTTGAATAAACAAGCTACTATTAGTTCTAGCACATTAATGTTTGGATTTTACTTCTCAACCGCACACCACACGAAACTATAATCCCTATTTCATTATTACGAGTCGCCTTCCAAGAGAACCGCTCTCCCAATACGTCGGTGCAGTGACGTACCTATCGTTGGGTCGTTACACGTAGAGTTGAAAAAATTTGGTGACAGTGGTGGGATTGTTCGAGTGGTAAGGAGAAATCGTATCTCTGCGGACATTAGTAGTCAGTCTAGAATAAAATAAAGACAGATAAATAGTAAAGATAGAAGAATAGATAAAAAAAAATATACATAATACATATACTATATTAATAAGCGAACATCAAGATGCCTAACGAGACAGCCGATATACCACCCAGCGCTTCAGCCAGCGCATCAGCCAGCGGATCAGCCAATGGATCGACTGAGGGAAGCCGGCCAATCAGTATTCGCGATGCAGCGGACATCGTACCAGCATTCAACGGCCGCAATATTCCTGTCTACCAATTTGCAAAGAGCTGTTTTAAGGCGAAGAATATAATCTCTCCAAATGCTGAGTACGGGTTGGTACAGCTGATCAAGAACAAATTCTACGGGCAAAGCTTCAAGAGTAGTACAAAACGGGGACTACGATACAATTGAAGAACTAATTGCCGTAATAAAGTCTCGTTTCGCCCCGCTGTTCACTTCAATGCAGCTATGTGGCGATATGGCAAGGATGGTTCAAGCGCCAACCGAGGCAGTCGTAGACTTCGCAGCCGCGTTTCAGGACTCTGGCTACAGATCAAGAGTTGCAACGAAATGGAGCTCTCGGATCAGGTTGAGAGATACAACCGATCCTCTGAAATAAATACCGTCAGAGCTTTCCTGACCGGTCTACAACAAGAGGTATATAATCGAATGAGAAATCAAAATTTCGACAGTCTCGACGACGCAATAAGCGCGGCAATTTTAGCCAAGGCCGAAAGCATAGAAAACTTAACAAAGGTTAAGTTGTCGCAAGGATTCGCTACGGCCGAATAATGCAACAACTGCTATGGATATGAGTATAATGCCAGTGTATGCTGCAGTCAGAGGTTTCAAAGACAATCAACGTCGAGGGCCCACTGGCCGGCAAAATACTGTCAGCACTGCCAAAGATCCGGGCACACCTTGTAAACCTGCTGGTTTAAGGACCAACAAGGAAGACCAGGGGTCCCTCAGGACTTTGTGCAGACAAATCAAGCCCATAAGAATAAACCTATGCCAAGACAAAATCGAAATTGGACACAGAATAGACCTCCAATTTGTGAATTCTGCGAAAACATCGGCCATACAGTTCAAGAGTGTCGAAAGAAAGCATATCAGGAGCGAATCAAAAGCCAAAGACTCCAGCAAACTCCACAAGTACAGCAGATACGTAAGAATGCGAACTTATACCTGAACCTAGAAGAAATAAATAAGTCTACCAGTGTCGAACTATTAAGCGAAAGTTTCGAAAATCAAAAAGCTTTATTCATGGTCGACACAGGGTCAGACATTAACATAATTAAAAAACAAGCAATATCAAGCAAAATAATTATAATATAGATATATTCTTCCAATTGAACGGGATAACTAAGAGCTCCATTTATACCACAGGATACATCAAAGTAAGGATACTAGAAACAGAATCCATATTCCACATCATCAAGGAGTTGCCGATTGAACAAGACGGAATTTTGGGAACAGAATATTTTAAAACAGCGGAGCCAGCATAAATTATGCCAAACCCATATTAATTGTAAACAACAATATAATACCATTCAAACAACCAGCAGCGGTAATACCATCCAGGACAAAGACCATGATACCCATAAAAGTATCAAATACGGAAATCAAGACTGGTTTTGTCCCAAATTGCAGCTTCACCCACAACTATATTTGGGGAATGCTGTGGTTACCAATCGAGATGGTATAGCATTTCTGTACGCGATCAACGTTGGAGCTGAAGACATCGAAATCGAAATGCCACCTATTGAACTACAACAATATGAAGAGGCACCACTGGATGAAGATATAGCTCATCAGAAATCTCAACGAGCTCAACAAATTCTAGAAATATTACAAACGGATCATCTAAATCAAGAAGAATTCGACAACGTAGAGGATATAGTAAAAGAGCACGGTGACAGATTTTATATAGACGGAGATAAACTCCCAGCAACAAATAAAATCTACCACAGGATCATCACGACAGATGAGGTGCCTGTAAACGTTAAACAATACAGGTATCCTCATGCGTTAAAAGATGAAATCAACCATCAAGTTAATGATCTCCTGGAAAAAGGAATCATTAAACATTCATCGTCACCGTTTAACTCCCCCTTGTGGATAGTACCAAAAAAAACAGGATTCACAAGGAAACAAATTGTGGAGATTGGTGATTGACTTCAGAAAGTTAAATGAAAAAACAATCAGCCATGCCTATCCACTACCAAACATTACGGACATCCTGGATCAAGTGGGAAGTGCAAAGTACTTCTCCGTGTTTGATTTAAAGTCTAGCTTTCATCAAACACCAATGCATCCAGAAGACAAGCATAAGACGGCATTTTCAACACCATTCGCGCACTTCGAATTCAACAGAATGCCTTTTGGATTGAAAAATGCTGCAGCTACATTCCAGCGCCTGATGAATAATCTCCTAGACGAACTACAAGGACTGGAATTATTCGTGTTCATTGACGATATTGTAATTTATGCAAGCTCGTTAAGAGAACACGAAATTAAAGTCAATAGGATGATGGCAAAGCTCAGAGAAGCAAACCTATGCTTGCAACCTGACAAATGCCAATTTCTGAAGAAAGAAGTGGCGTACCTGGGCCACATAATTACAGAAGACGGTGTAAGACCTGACCCAGCAAAGGTTGAAGCAGTCCAAAAGTTCCCCATTCCAAAGACTGTCAAGAACATTATACAATTTCTAGGATTGTGCGGATACTGTAGACGTTCTATTAAAGACTTCTCAAAAGTAGCTAAACCATTATCCGACCTGACTAAAAAAGAACAGAAATTCGAGTGGTCCAACCAGCAGCAGCAAGCCTTTGAATTCTTGAGAAGCATACTGTGTGAAGAGCCGATCCTACAATATCCTGACTTTGAGAGACCATTTAATATAACCACTGATGCATCCGGAACAGCAGTGGGAGCGGTCCTAAGTCAAGGAGAGATAGGAAAGGATCGACCAGTAGCGTACGCCTCAAGGGTGATGAATAAGCCGGAAACACAACATTCCGCAACTGAAAGGGAACTACTTGCTGTGATATTTGCGATACATCATTTCAGACCTTATATTTTCGGCAGAAAATTTTACTTAGTCACAGATCACAAACCATTGATATGGTTAAATATTCTCTCAGATCCTACATCGAGACTCATGAGATGGAAATTGAGATTGAGCGAGTATGATTATGAAATTAAATACAAACCAGACAAGCAAAACATGAACGCTGATGCTCTCTCAAGAAATCCTGTCGAAGATATAAACGCTCTGCAAATACATGCTGAAAGGCTGCATTCGTCCACGTCTGGGTCGAAAAGAAAGCGAAAGAAAAGGAAAGAGTGGCACCAGTATCCCACTCGCCCCAGACCAACGACTACCACATCAGAGTCAAAAGAATTCAAAAAGAAGAAAGAGTGGCACCAGTGTCTCACTCGCCCTAGACAGACAACACCACGTCAGAATCTAGGGAATTCAAGAAGAAAAAGGAAGCACACCAATATCCAACCAGACCCAGACCAACAACTACAACTGAGTCTGAAGAACATAAGAAAAAGAAAGAATGGCATCAATATCCAAGAAGACCAAGGCCAACAACCTCGTAAAGTTCACGAGATATTAAGAAGAGGAAAATAAGCCATAAACATTTAACACGGCAACGAGACGATTGCACAGGCTCCGAAATAAGGAAAAGATATCGAAAAGATAAAACACGAGAAAGAAGCTCTTCTCAAGAGGATAATACAGCAAGGAAGAGAATAAAGGAAAATTATACAAGCTCAGATGAATCCCAATATTATGAGACAGATGTATCTGAAGAACCACCGAAAACAAGAAAAAGAACGAATCTGAATCCAAAAATATATTCCTCTGAAGAGATCAGAAAGAAGAGAAAACCCAACGAAGAAGAAATTACAGTTGAAGTACATCAACCACCGCAAGAAAAGAAATACATTATCCCACAAAAACGATCAATAGCTAGAGAACCAGTAATAATTGGAGATGAAATAGAAGAGTACAGTGAAGAAATAATTATACCAAAACATATCTTCAGAGAACCACCTAAAATTGATTCTTCTTCAGGAACAAGAGAAAAATCTCCAATATTAAAAAGAAAAAATAGAAAAAAGAAACCTCAAGTGATTCCTTATCAGCACCGATTACACCCATCAAGATTAAGAAACAAAAGACTCAACCACCAACAATTCAACAAATTAAACCCAAATAATCAGCAATAAACCAATTACGCTCAAAATAGATGAAACCGAAGACCACCTATGGATGAAAAAGGGCACAGCAATAATATTTCTTAACAAGGAAGGACAACCAGAAGATAAGCAGTCAAGACAGTTAATAGAAAATGAAAAGATTAAAATTTCTAAACCACAAAACAGTATAACACAATATAAAATCAAAAATAAATTAATCTTTGGAGTATTAGTAGAATCTAAAGAGACATTACCATAAAAAATTAAAACTCTTCGTCACATACTACTTCAAAAAGGAATCCAGGAGTGCAGCATTCCAGAGAGACAGGGTTTAAAAGCAATTCTCCAAATAGTCTTTGCAGAATCTAACATAAATATCATTATCTGCAAAGGAACAATCCAAATTCCACCTAAGGATGAAAGAAAAAAATATAATTAGTGAGAATCATGAAAGCCCAGTCGCAGGACATAAGGTATCAGGAAAACTTACCTTAGAATTCGGAACAAATATTATTGGAGAAATATGAAGAGAGAAATTACAGACTATATTAGATCCTGTATCAGCTGCCAGCGAACTAAGCTAGTAAGGATGAAGAACAAGGAACCAATGGTTATCACAGACACTCCTTCAGACGCATTCGATAAGGTGTCCCTAGACATTCTTGGACCCTTACCAATGACGCAAAAAGGATACAGCTATATCCTCACCATACAGGATAACTTAACCAAGTACTCCGTCGCAGTTCCACTTGTGTCAGCCACATCAGTGGACGTCGCAAAAGCTTTCACCAACTCATTCATATGTCAATTTGGTAGTCCTAAAGCTATCCTCACTGAGTCACTGACACTATCCTCGCTAATCAAGAAACTAGCTAAAATTTTCCACATCAAGACGTACCGTACATCATCCTTCCATCCTCAGTCAAACGGTTCCCTGGAAAGAAGCCATCACGTTCTAATTGAGTATTTGAAACACTGTATATCCAAACAAGAACATTGGGACAAATGGCTACAACAGGCAATGTTCTCATACAACACAAGTGTTCATGAGGGAACAAAATTCCACACCTCATGAACTGGTATATGGAAGAAAAGCAAGATTACCATCAAAATTTACACCAACTGACAGATTAGATACATATCCGGACTACGTAGACAAACTACTACACAATTTACATAAATAAACAAACTGCAAAAATAAATCTAGAACAATCAAAATTTAGACAAAAATACTACTACGATATAAAGATACGTCCAATTAATTACGAAACAGGAGAAGAAGTACATGTTATTAAATCCACCAAGAAGAAGTAAACTGCAAAAAGGAATACACCGGGCCATACAAAGGTTTAAGAAACATAGAAAAAACACAACATAGAATTGTAATAGGTCCCAAGATATGACTAGAATAGTACATAAAGATCGACTAAAGAGGCCTACCGACCAGTCTCCAGCACGGATCAAAACATAAAAATCGGTGCGTCAGTCTATATAATTTTCGTAACATACGCATGCGCACAAGCAAAAGTTTGAACTAACCGCCATATTGCGCAAAGAACGACAAAAAGCAAAGTGCAAAACGGGAAGCGTCATCCTTGTGGAAAAATATATAAGAAAAAGAAGGGGAATTGAAATCGTATACAACTAAAAGATGCGCCCAAACTAGCTAAAACATAATATAGACATAAATCTTTGAAAAAGTACTAAAAAAAAACAAATGTACTTTTATTATAGAATCAAGGCACAGGCCAAAATATAATAGATGCAGTATGCATTAAGGACTACAACCTAGTTTTTATTAACAATTGTCTTGGACGCAGATGCGGAAGAATATGTTTCGAATGCGGTGTAAATATGGTACCAGAAGCAAAGCACCGATGGTGTTATATGGGCTCTCATAGCTTCGTCCTCGTCAATACCGATAATAATTACACAACTTGTATAATGTGCCATAAAATAATGAGCGACATACAACCTGCAATCGCCTGTATCGATTGTAGAAACAAAATTACAACCTTGGACGAGGAAGAAGAAAGCGTATTCTTAATGGGATTTATTTTGGCTACTTCTGTACCCAATTTTTTATCCGACTTCGAAAAGGAGGAGGATACTCAATTCGATGTGTATATTTTTTTTTTTTTATGTATGTTCACCGATTACGCGGAGACGGATGGACCAATCGGAACGAAACCTTTTGCATCTGGTAGAGTATGTCTCCCAATTGGTCCCGTTATAAAAACGTTTTACATTTTTTCACTCCGAACGTTTTTTATTGCAAAAAAACGTACTATGTCATGTACGCGCGGCGTACGGTCGCCGATTACTGCGAGACGGATAGACCAACCGGAACGAAACTTTTCGCGCCTTATAGAGTATAACTCCCCATTGGTCCTGTAAAACAAATATTTTGCGTTTTTTCATTCCTAATGATTTTTTCTTCTAACTGTATGTTCGCCGATTACTCCGAGACGGATGGACCAATCGTAACGAAACCTCTTGCATTTGGTAGAGTATGTCTCCCGATTGGTCCCGTTATAAAAACATTTTATATTTTTTCACTCCGAACGCTTTTTATTGCAAAAAAACGTACTATATCATGTACGCGCGGCGTACGGTCGCCGATTACTGCGAGACGGATAGACCAACCGGAACGAAACTTTTTGCGGCTTATAGAGTATAACTCCCCATTGGTCCAGTAAAAAAAATATTTTGCGTTTTTTTCATTCCTAATGATTTTTTCTTCTAAATGTATGTTCACCGATTACTCCGAGACGGATAGAACAATCGGCACGAAACTCCTTGCATCTTGTAAAGTATATCTCGCACTTGGTCCCGTCAGAAAAGCATTTTGCATTTTTCATTGGCTAACGATTTTTTTGCAAGAACGTAATGCTTGATTTATATTTTTCACCGATTACCACGAGACGGATGGACCAGTCGGATCGAAAATTTTGCATCTTGTAGAGTATATATTCTAATTGGTCTTGCAAAAAAATTGTTGTATTTTTTCATTCCTAACGACTTTTATCGCAAAATACGTAATACTTCATTTATATCTTGCGGCGTTTATGCTGCAGGGAATGTACCGATAGCGAAGAAACCTTTCACATTTAGTAGGAGGTTTATGAAATTTGTGAAATTTGTTGTTATTAACAACTTAAATTCGGTCAATTTTTTTTCAGTTTATGGTTATTAGCTAAGCAACAGAAATCTAAAATCACGTTACACTATCCTACAAATACTACTGGTTCCACTAAAAAGTGTGAAATAAAATAATTTTTAACAAAAACAACATCCGACTTCGAAATGCACTAAAAAGTATAAAATAATTTCTATTTCATTTATACCAATATTCCATAGCTATTAATAATATCTACTTAATCCTTAAATAGGATACCAATTACATTTCAAAGTTTTCGGAGGCGGCGCAAAATTAAAAAATACCCGAACAAACGATGCTGCCAATAACGATTTGATTGCGGTATGGCAAACTTGGTAATTAATAAGACGTAAGAGAAGAATTATAGGTCCGGCTGAAAACATTTGTAATTGTAACGATTATATGAGAAATTGGCAGCAGTCCTGATGTACATACACTATACTGCAGTTCACAAGAGATCATATTTAACTCGCGCCGCTCACTAGGTCTAGAGAGATTTTTAATAACGCGTGTTATTCCCCTCTACAGCTTGCTTCTTATTATACTTTGCGAACATATAAATGGTGGGCAGAAATATATGACGTACGATAACTGATAACCGGTGATGATATTGTAAAGTATCACGATACAATGAAATTTCTATTATTTGTCGCAAAAAAAAATGATATGAACGCATAGTAAGAAGCACGCTGCAAAGGGGAATCACACGCACTATTAAAAATCTCCTTAGACCGCAGTAGGCCACTAGCTGCGCGAGTTAAGTGCGGTCACTCGTGAACTGCAGTATAGTTAATTCGCAATGGGTTTGTTGATTCCCGTTGAATATTGTTTACTTGCAACTATCAAATAGTTGATTTATCATAGGTTGCCGACGCCGGAGTTAGGGCTTCCTAGTAGAGGAAAAGTTTTTAATTTTGCGCCGCCTCCGAAAACTTTGAAATGTAATTGGTATCCTATTTAAGGATTAAGTAGATATTATTAATAGCTATGGAATATTGGTATAAATGAAATAGAAATTATTTTATACTTTTTAGTGCATTTCGAAGTCGGATGTTTTTTTTGTTAAAAATTATTTTTCTTCAGTAGTTGTTCTATGCGGATTCTAAATCACTGGCGTCAGCAATTTTTGTAATTTGACACCACACCGTCAGCAGAAATATGATACCCCCCCCCCCCCCCAACATCCACCCCCCCCCCCACCCTATCACCTTGAACTGAAATTTGACACCACCGTCAGCAGAAATATGATCCCCCTCCCCCTCCCCCACCCCATAACCACCCCCTCGGCAGAAATAACCACCCTGTGACACCCCCCCCCGCCCTATAACCACCCCTCAGCAGAAATACCCACCCCATGACAACCCCCACCCCATAACCACCCCCTCGGCAGAAATAACCGCCCTGTGACAACCCCCTCGCCCTATAACCACCCCCCTCAGCAGAAATACCCACCCTATGACGACCCCCGCCCTATAACCACCCCCCTCAGCAGAAATACCCACCCTATGACAACCCCCGCCCTATAACCACCCTATGACCTTGAACTGAAATTTGACACCACCGTCAGCAGAAATATGATACGTCCTCGATAACCCCCACCCCACCCTCCATCCCACCCCATGACCTTGAACTAAAATTTGAAGCCACCGTCAGCAGAATATGATACGTCCTGACTTTGAACTGAAATTTGACACCCCAACCCCGTGACAAACCCACCACCCCCATAACCTTGAACTGAAATTGACACCGTCAGCAGAAATATAACACCCTACCCCCACCCTCCATGACCTTGAAACCGTTTGTTCTTATCGGAAGGTCACTTCTCTACGTCTTGAAAATGATTTTTTCTACGTCTTGGAAATGAGTTTTTTTTTGTTGACGCAGCAAATCTGACACTGCAATTCGTGACTATAGAAGGTAGGGGGTTTGCTAAAGTTTCAAGCATACGCAAAACCAAATTGACCATCACCGCAAGCGCATCGTTCGCGAGATTGTATTGTGAAAAGTGAAATATGTATTCTCAAAGTTTCAAAGAGTTTTTTTGCCAAAGGAAGCACCCCGCAGTTCTACTCAAGAAGAAGAGGCACGCAAAAAAATGACAAAACATCAGGACGACGTGAAGTAAGTGTTCGAAACACATTTCATTTAACGCTGCGGGGTATTTGTTTGTTCCAATAACATACTTAAACGGTATTTATTTGTTCTAGAATCGCACCACAATTATCATGTCGAATTTTTGGGCCGAAAATATCCATTGACGGATTCCTGTACAAAGCATTTGGAAATCGCATAAATATACTTGGCGACAATTTCTACCCGCAACTCATGTTATCAGACAGCCGAAACAACCGCCTGGAGCTGAGCATAGTCACGTGGTCGCTGATTGTAGCCGAAGCGGACAACGTATGCAGCTTCTTTGACGATTCAAAAGATACACGGCGACAATATTAATTTTAATGATATAAGTGTTGAATTTGGAGTGCTATATGGCGTAAAAGTAATTAAATTGATTAGCAATGATATATGCATGTGTATGATGAAAAAAACATTTGGAGAAAATGGTAATTTTAAATGATTGTATAATTGAAATGCATAATGCATTATATGATAAACTGTATTCGGTGGAACAAAAATTTAAAGAGTTTGTTGCATTAGTTCGGGGATACGGAGATGTAAAAGTGCTTGCAGAGATTGTGCGGCATATCAAAGAAACTGATATTTATGATCCAAATTCAATTATCGATTGCGAATTAGTAGCTTTAGGTATTCAGGCCATAATAACAGCTGCATCAGCAGCATCTTAACAGAGAAAAAAGGATTATGTTACAAATTATGTTAGAAATTATACTTTAATAAATCATAATGTATTGCATCATTTGCAACTTCTCTCTCTACCTATATAAACCCAAACATCCCAGGAAAAATTTCACTTCCTATACGATAGTCGTACGATGTGCATATGCACATTTGATCTTCGAATTAGCACAAAAAGAATTCGCACCAGATTGGAAAATACTTTTGTTTGCGCGCGTTGTTGGAATATTGCTAGCCAAAGAGTTAGCCAAAGAAGAAAGTAATGGCACCGCGGAAAAGTAACAAGAAGTAGACGAAGTCGCGCAAACTTCCAGTTGCAAACCGTGGGGGATTTCTTCCAGCACTTGTACCTATTTTTGCAGGCCTTTCAGCTTTGGGCACGGTGGCTGGCGGTGCAGCAGGTATCGCCAAGGCAGTCAACGATGCATCTGCAGCACGGAAAACATTAGAGGAAGTGAAACGGCACAATCGTGTTATGGAAGGACATGGACTTTACCTTGCACCATATAAATGGGGAAAGGAATTAAAGAAAAAAAAAAGAAGCGCTTCGGCAAATTGTAACGGTTCCAAAGGGCGCAATGACAAATGTGCAGTTATATAACTTTGCACGAAAGTTGAACTTTCCATATTTTCGAGGGGTTTTCATGCGTACAAATTTACCCTCTAAATCGTTCTTAAACGAATGCGGTATCGTGAATTTAGATAAATCGGAAGGTCATGGTACACACTGGGTAGCTTACGTAAAGCGGGGTAATTGTGTTAAATATTTCGATTCTTTTGGAAATCTGAGACCACCGACAGAGTTAATAAACTACTTCGGAAAGCATGTAACGATTTTATACAATCACACGCAGTATCAAAAATTCAATACGAGTGTATGTGGACAACTCTGCTTGCATTTTTTAGCTGGAAATGTATAAAATAGTTTCGATGCACATAGTCTTCACAGTTGCAAAGATGTCGTTGACGTTTACGTTAAGCGGAAAAAATTCTGTGCCTTAGCACTGATTACTTTCCACCTGTAGACTTGAAGGATGATAATTACGAACTCGGACTCGTTGATTTTCCAGCTTTCAACACAATACCGAACGTTGGGACTGTCTACAAACAATAACTCATTTTACCCTCTTGTATTGCCGATGGTGCGATCGCGATACCGGATGGTTCGTATGAAATCGAAGCGCTAAATAAATACTTGCAAGAGGAAAATAATGGAACAAGACAAAATCATTTTTATTTCGTACAAATAACAGCACTTTGAAAAGTGCAAATATATAGTGATTATACAATCGATTTTACAAACAAATAATATAGGATCGCTTCTCGGGTTTTCTACATATCGCATATTACCGCCGGGGCCAATGGCACGAGTCGGATATACCCGTAAATATTATGAAAGTAATGTGCTGAGGATCGAATGTAATATTACGACTGGCGCTATAGCAACGGTCAATGTGTTCATACCATTCATGAGTTTTCACCGCGCGTGCACCAGGATATAAAATTTCGGAAAGTCCTACGAACGTCATTTATCTTCCAGTTATCGTGAGAGCCATTGATCACCTTAGTATACGCATTACCGATCAAAACGATAATCTGATAAATTTCCGTGGAGAAGAAGTGACAGGAGGCTTCATATTAGGCGGTGTAAAAAATAACATGAATATAAACATAATAATCAATGGCCTGTTGAACGGCTCGAACGGCTCGAACGGCAGCGAACGGTCGAACGGCTCGAACGGCCCGTTGAACGGCTCGAACGGCTCGCTGAACAGCTCGAACGGCATGCTGAACATTTTACGGCAGCTGCAGTAAGGATAATGATGTAAAAACGATAACAATTATACAATCATTCAGTAGAGGGAATATATCCAAATCGGACACATCGCAAGAGCACATCGTCGAACGCTCCGACGACGCGACCGTTTAATATACGTTAATATCCGTTATTTAATCGCCTTTCAAGAGAACAAGCAGCACTTATGCAAACATTACTAGAAATAATGCTGTTGTACACAGATGCTAAAACTCAACCGATCAACAATCCGCCGAATGCATTATTGGCACCCCGTTGAACGAGTTGCTAAAAGGATCGTTAGAAAATGGATGGAACCAGAACTTCAATCACAAACGCACAAATTGTACTTGCAGCAGCAGCAATTACCACGGTTGCAAATAATAATCATGTATTAAACGGTGATGACTCTTTACAATCATTTAGTAAGGACAATATCTCCACACTGAACACATCGCAAGATTTGAGCGACAAAAACGCGCAATTTCTGCAATCGTTGGGTTTTGTGATTAAGAAACGAAAATGATGGACCCATTGAACATTGCCAGTTTACCGATTTCTGACGATCGAATTACAAAGATCGAATTACATAGTTACAGCCCATACGCCAACACAACGTTCGGAAACAATGATGAAATACGAATTCCCATTCAACAACAAGATTTGTACACGTTTCCTAGTGAGAGTTACCTTTACGTCGAAGGAAAACTCATTCTCAACGATGAGAATGTTGCAGGAACTTCAGTTGGACTAGAAATGAATTGCGCAGCATTTATGTTTGATGAAATTCGATATGAATTAAACGATGGAGATCGATCGTTGTGAAAACGTTGGAATAACAACTATGATAAAAAATGGAGTATCGTTGACAACGACAAAATCAAAAATGCTTGAAAACGCTGGTTGGATAGACATACCCAATGCAGGAGGCTACTTTGACTTTTGTGTTCCTCTAAATATGCTGCTCGGTTTCTGCGAAGATTACAAACGAATAGTGATTAATGCGCATCATGAATTGATTCTGATTCGATCGCGAGACGACAAAAATGCTGTTTATGGAACAGATGGTGCAAAATACACGCTGCAATTATACAAAGTACAGTGGAGGATGCCACATCACGCTCGAAGAAAGACAAAACTTTCATTGTTGCGTATCCTTGAAAACGGTCAAACGATAATTATGAGTTACCGTTCCTGGGACTTATACGAGTATCCAATGTTACAAGCAACCACTAAACATACATGGAGCATTAAAGCAGCTACGCAATTAGAAAAACCGCGATATGTAATATTTGCATTACAAACGGATAAAAAAAATAAGCTCAATAGACATATCACCAAATTTGATGACTGCAAACTCACCAATTTTCGATTGTATTTAAATTCGGAATCATATCCGTATGACAATTTGAATCTTGACTTTAATAAAAATAGATACTCTGTCCTTTACGACATGTATGCAAAATTCAGAAAGTCATATTACGGAGCAATGTGCAGTAATGGTGATGACGGAGCTCTATGATAAGATACTCTTTTTCGGCTACGGCCCATTCGTTGTCATTGATTGCTCGCATCAGAACGAATCGATAAAAAGCGCTACAATCGATGTAAGAATCGATTTTGAGGTAGTGAAAACGCTCCTGAAAATACTAGCGCCTACTGTTTGATCATTCACGATCGTATCGTGCAGTACAATCCACTGACCAATGTAGTGCGCAAACTCTCTTAAGTGAAAGAGGGTTTATATGATCATTCCGCAGCAAAAGCGGTCATTTTTCGCCACAAATTCAACTAATCAAAATGAATGTACCAACATTCGTGGACATTCAAGGCTTCAAAAGCGATACGAACGAGTTTTTCGTAAAGGAACTTGCTATCTTCCAGAATGGGAATCGTGTACAATGTTTCATCTTTGCGCCACCATTTGCTAAGAAAAAATTGTCGAAAGCAGAATTAAGACAAATAAAATGGTTGACGCAAAATCATCACGATTTTGAGTGGGACGATGGTACCGTGCCGTATTCATGCCTTCGAGTGTGCCACTTCGTGTTTGAAAGATAGTATTCATGGATCGTATACGTCAAGGGCATTGAGAAAGAAAAATGGCTGAAGAAACTTTATCCTTCAGTCAGTCCAATCAATATAGAGGTTTTGAACAAAGATGACGATCTACCGAATTTGCCAACCAAGAGCCGGCATATTCAGGATGGATGGATGGATAAACATATGGCATGCATCGCGCACAATGGGGCATGTGCTATGAGAAACGTATCGATATTAAAAGAATGGTGGTTAAAAAAAAGGAAGGAGGAAGATGAAGAGCTGTGCATGGAACATTATAACCGGCCGGGGAATGACACGCACATAGATGGACCTCCACCGAAAAAGAAAAATTGTTACATTTGTCTTAAAACACGAAACATTTAATATCATTTATTAATTTTGTTCATTACTGTAAAATAATAAAATCTATTTAGTAAAAATATACTTTATGCGTCTTAATGTTGTTTTACCTAGAACGATTGTATGTGTAACGTTTGTGTTTCATATTCCAATGTAGGAGATACAAAAGGAATGATCTTCTATTTCAAAGACATGAGGGAGTAGGGCGAAATCCATGTTTACATGCAGACACGTGTCGATGTGCAATCTGGTACAGATAGAGAGAGCATCGTCGAGACAGACTTTTGGTCACGTTTTGCTTGGATGCCTCTTTGACGGCTTGCTGGCGCGGTTAACATGAGGGGGTAGGGTGAAATGTTTACAGGTAGACACGTGTCGAGTGCAATCTGATACAGATTGAGCGAGCATTGTCGAGACAGACTTTCGGTCACGTTGTTGCTTGGATGCGTATTTGATGGCTCGGTCACGAATTACATTCCGCGTGTCCGCCATCACCGCCCGCCGCCGCCGCCGCCCGCCACTGTCGCCGCGTTGCCGCCGCGCCGCGGAGCAAAGGGTTAATCGCGGTTAAAGCGCGTTATCGCCGCGGAGAAAAAGGGTTAATCGCGGTTAAAGCGCGTTCACGACGCGGACAAGCAGCTTTTCCGCAACCTATAAAGAGGCTGAATCATTAAATATATGGTTATTATATAGACGATATGCGTTTCGCAAAGCAGCCCCTGTCTATCCTTATTCTCGATTTAGACGAGAGGACAACACGCATGGCGATCGTCGGCGACGACACGGGCCCCTCTTGCCGAATACGATACGTGGTATAATTTGCGGTCCATCGAACTGCGGTAAAACGAACGTCGTAATCAGTCTGATCGAGAGCCCGAACGGTGTAAGATTCAATAACGTATATGTATACTCAAAATCATTGCAACAACCAAAGTACAAATATCTCGAACGAATTTTGAAACGTTCCTGAAATCGGATACTTTTCATTTTCAAATAATGCCGAAGTCGTGCCACCGAACGAGGCGCTGCCCGATTCGGTGTTTATATTCGATGACGTTGCGTGCGACAAGCAAGACGTGATAAGAGAATATTTCGCTATGGGTAGGCACTCGCGCGTGGACTGTTTTTATCTCTGTCAGACTTATGCGAGAATACCGAAACACCTAATTCGCGACAATGCCAACCTTTTGATCGTGTTCAAACAAGATGGCACGAATCTACACCACATTTATAATGATCATGTAAATACAGACATGTCGTACGAAAACTTTTGTAAATTGTGCGCACAGTGTTGGGAACAGAAATATGGTTTTGTAATAATCGACAAGGACAGCTCGATGGAACATGATCGCTACAGAAAAGGATTTAACGAATTTGCCGTTTTCTGAAACATTTAGTCCATCGATAGAACGCTTAGCGAGTAGACGTCTTCTCTTTGCAATGGATAATAGTAATATTAAAGAATCGTGTAAAGTTGCGAATGCTATAGCTAAAACAAGCGATGCTATACGCAAAAAACGCAGAGCTCTCAAATCGGAGAGCATCGACGAAGAGAGAGTCATCGAAAAACGATTGAGACCCATGGTTGAGCCGTTGGAACGAATTATCGAGAATATGTAAGCGGTATCGCCACATTCAGACACGATCGATATAAAATCCGAGTCGGCATTCCCAACCTTGAATATTAAAGAACCGCAAAAATTGACGCCAACTCCTTTTCTTAACCCTCAAAGCACACAAACTGCAAGAGCACGCATTTATTCCGAACCTGGTACATCTTCGAGTGAACCGACGGTGGATGTGATGAAAGATCGTGAAGAATCGATACATACCGTTGAAACGTACGGCGACAGCGACGAGAATCTTAATGTTTCTATGCAGCGAATTTTGGACAAGCCTAGCGAAAACATACGTAGGCATTTCACGGAAAATTTGGGGCCGTTGGCAGCTAAATACATTCAATTACTCTTTACCGATCGTGAGAAGAAGATAGATGACGTGTATGGAGTATATGTACAACGCAACAAATTAATGCTTGGAAGTTCTGTTTTCGACGTAAGCAAAAACGGCGATGTGATTATTAATGGGGTGAAGTACAGAGGAACAACTGGTTTGTACGAATTACTATTCATGAGAATGCCTGACGACACCTTATTCAACGATGCTGATTTACACAAATACGCGGAAATATTAAAGTCGTCGAACGCTCATAGACGCAGCCATATCTCGTCAGGGCTTGTGAAAAGTAACAAGGGCTACAAGTATAAATATATCATTGCAAAATTGCTTAAGAGCGAGCGGCGTGGAGGTAATCTGATACCGTTCGATATGGCGGTTAACGATAATGCGGTGGACTACGTGCACTGGAATGACCCAAACGAGCTCGTCGATAGATTACGTCTTCTCGTATCCTCGAAATCCGCAGGACATACGGGGCATGACAACGAGATCATTTCTATAATCGAAGAACTTCGAGAAGCCGGGTTGATTATAAATTGACACGTTCGTAAAGCATGATGCTAGTTTACAAATATGAAGAAGGTGAAGGGCAATCATATCACGGACGAGAAGATACAGCGTGTCAACGAGTTGCACGTGCCAGCGAGAAGTAACTTTAGACATAGACGAGTCATTGTACAGGGTTACGGTGATCTCTGGCAAGCGGATCTCGTAGAGATGCGACAGTATGCGCAAATCAACAATGGCCACAATTACATACTCGCCGTCATCGATGTCTTATCTAAATACGCTTGGGCCGTAGCAGTGAAAGCGATCCCAGCAAATTGTATATAATGTATTATGTATTACATTTATTGTATTATTGTATTATGTATTACATTTATTGCATTAAAAAGTATTCAAAATTATCAATATAATTTATTCTTAGACCAACCTCCCTTCATTTATAAAATAACATTCCCCTGTAATAAAAGTAAACACAAAATAAAGCCGAAAAATTATTTATTCATATAATCAGTATAATTACAAACATTTTTAAATATAGATTACAAAATATTGTTCGCTCCTATCCATGAATTGTGCGTAGAATCAAACCCCGACCATTTGACGAAAACTTTATTTCCCCTTCGTTGTAGAACCTTCTACATAAGTATGCATCGTGATTTTTACTTTTGTAGTTCATATTCATAGAACCCGCCAACCAACGGTTGTTTTGCATATCTTGCAAGAGATACGTTACAGGATTTGTTCGTTGAATTTTAATAATTGTGAAAATTTCAGTTGTCCAATTCGGTGTATAACCCTTTGCGAATAAGGTTTTGTATTTACTAACTCGCACGTGTTCACCGATCTTGTACGTCGCCGGAGCTACAATCTTTATGTTAGAATATACGGACGATAAAAGTTTGTCCGCGTGTTCCGGTGTTACGTCGACGGGCCGCATTCTAATCGTACGATGCCTTTTATTGTTATAATCTGAGACCCAATCCGGCTATAACAGATAAAATAAAATATGCATTAATACGCAAATCTAATAAATCTAATAAATCAAAACAAACAAGCAACTTACATCATCGTGGCGGGCGAGTTTTTGCAGGAATTCGTGGCGGCGATACGGAAGTCATCACACAGATGCCAAGAAGAGGACCACAGATGTCGTGAACATCTTTCAAGATATATAATAAGGGCGAGCGGAAGGAGCAGGATCACCAATCCGGCTATAACAGATAAAATAAAATATGCATTAATACGCAAATCTAATAAATCTAATAAATCAAAACTGATAAACAACTTACATCATCGTGGCGGGCGAATTCGTGCAGGAATTCGTGGCGGCGAGCGGAAGGCAGAAAAACACTACCACCAATCCGGCTATAATAGATAAAATAAAATATATATTAATACACAAATCTAATAAATCTAATAAATCAAAACTTGTACTACAAAGGGCTTTGCCCGTTTATTATTAATAAATAAATAAAACAGACAAGCAACTTACATCAATTTCATATCCGAATAGATATCGCAGGTCGAAGACGTCGATGTTTTGACAGTGCCTTCGCACTCCTTCGGCCCACAGCTCTTCCAGATTTTTCCTGTTTGCCGCCCGCTCCCGACGAACTCTTGCAACGTCCGCCACGTATACGATTCCTAATTGGCGCATTGCACCCGCTTTAAAAAACAATTAATTAAAAAGAAATAAAATTAACACGCTAAGAGTAATTACTAAAAAGTACTTACGCTCCGTTTTCAAAAATGCGGCCAACGCCTCCAGTTGCAATGTCGTTATTGTGCGATCCATTGTAAATAACGAAAACACGTCGGTGATGCGTTTATAAAGCACTGAGAAACATCCCCCTCCAAACTCTAAGACACTCGGCACTTCCAGTATCATGCTGCAAATTCTGAAATTAATCTGTCGAACGACTCGCAAGGATTTGCAAGGTTTGTGTGAACTCCGAGTCAGACGTCTCTCTCATGAAATTGCAAAGTTCGCAAGAACTCGAAAGCCTATAGGCTTAAAAAGATACTTGGAAATTAATAATATTTTACTCGTGGAGCAAAGAATAAATTATGTTTTTACGAATAATTATTTATTTTATAATGTCCCCAAGGCAATGTTCTCGTGGATTGTGGAATTATGAATCGTTTATCATCGTAAGGACTAAGCACCTTCTTTTCTTCACATATAGAATATACATTGTGCAATTTTGAACGAATACATCTCTGTTCACGATGCACTTCTAAACGATCATACAAGCAACGTATATAATCATCGAAGGAAATAGTTTTTCTAATTACGTTACTTTTGACACCCTTCACTTTTTTCGTGTCCCGCTTGCCTTGTTACGTTGCGCGACGCGAGGCGAGCGCGCAACGTAAAGTGAATGAAAATTTAAAAGGAAAGAAAATTGGAAAAGATCGATTGTTAATTTTCCTTGATTTGATTGATCTTTGCGATGAGAAAGGTCTCGCTGCCACCAGCTCTGACCGCGTATGACGCGTTAACGTCCTCTACGATCAGAACAATTTTTAAAAGACGGAAATTTAGATAGAATTTATTTCCGTTGGGTTCGTCAGTGTTCTAGGTCCCATACGGGTCCCTCCTTGAAACGTTGTGTTGGCGTGCGTGGATTTGATGTAAAAAATAGGCGTTGTAACTCAAAGAAATAAAGTAGACTGGATAGTGTGCAACAAATAAAAATGTAATTCAAAAACTATTGAAAGTAGTACAACTGAAAATGACTATTGAGTTTAATGCTATTAATCTTTGATAATATTAATGATTACTATTAGATAAGTTCAATTCAAAAAACAATACTGGTTTGACAAGGGTAAAGATGCTTAACCTATTTCATATAATAATGACTATTGTTTGTCTGAAAATCGTGTAAAATATGGATAGCCTTTGATTCGCAGTTGGACTTCGAATATATTATAATTTTAAACGTGTTATCGAATCTAGGTGTAAGACGACTTGCTCAGCTAATTAATATATTAATTGGATGGAAAATTAGCGGTGTTTGGCCGCGAGGTAACGACCTGAATGGAGAGGCTCTCACAACCCCCGAAAGGGCTTTACAGGTCGCCCCTGACAAAATATCGTAGTCGAGCAATCGTCACGCACACAAAGTCGCGATAAATCAAAATTCGGAGTTTTAGTATAGCGTATTATTTATAAACGGTACCTGAACGTGAAAATCGAGACGATCTAAAATGGAGAGACTCTCATAACCCGAAGGCTTAATAGACCGCCCGTTTTGCCTTGTTGAAAAATTCAATGATAATGCCGTGCTCGAGAAATTAGTAATAAACAGGCTTACCGTGAGATTGGAGAATATAATATACGATAATAAATCGCTTTGAAATCTTTTGCAGTTTAATCGTGGAAGAATCGCTGTTGCATCTGGAACACCAAGAGAGAGATGAGGAGGTTGTCGCACTAACACTTGTCGCGCGCCCGATTGCCCTTTATTGCGTATCAAAATTTTACTATAACGATCACAAGACGATTACGATTTTTGAAAAAATGATAGAATAATTATAAACGCGATTGAATTTAATACGATATTACGCGATCAAACGGATTAAAAATGAAAGAGAAAAGATAGAAATATTAATAGTGTGAAAAGGCTTTACGTGCGCGTCACTGAGTCTTTGTAACGTATTTCCGAATTTCACCCTCGCGACACTCTGCCTACGGATAGGACTTGCCGCGCAGCTAAATCACGTGAAAGTACAAATTACAACTCTATCTCTAGACGCACGGGCTCCCGTCACGACTTACTCGATTGTTCGACGAAGAGTGATCAGAATCGATCGCGATCCTGGCCGGAAGGGCCCGTCGCGAGGATGATGTCCTGCGTGGGGACATTCCGACAAATCATAGCGTGTGACGACAGCGTCGCGTGCGTCGCTTGGTCGAAGACGCGTGCTAGCTAAATTCCTCTAGACTATGTTCTCTCTTCTTGGTGTTCCATCTCTGTCTAACGGCTTTTCGGTATTCCTACGCCGTAGATTTTTCTGGAATATTCCATTTCTCGCTTTCGATATCAGATATAACGAATATCAGCAATTATTTAAATCTGAATTAATGTTTAAACCAGAACCATTCAACAATGAAGCGAATAATTATGAATAAAATTTATATCCATCATACTATTATGTATTAATAATTTGATCGATTGGCAATCGCACGATTTTGACTAGCAGTCGGCGTAAATAATTAACATTATCGGTAGTCGTTTGTTCATAAATCGCAACGCGAATTTCGCCGGCGCGCATGTTGTAAAATATTCGATGTTTGGATGAAATTCTCGATTAGCTAACATATTCCTTGATTATTAAATCGAATATAAGTTATTTCATTAGCAGCGTAGCTAGTTCTAGAACGTTCTTGCTATTTGAAAATTACCGTTGGGTCTTGGTTTCAGGCAAATTCTCGGAATTCGATACAAAGACTTTTATTGCCCCGTTCGACCCTTCGCCCCTAAACAGTCGTCGAACGCTTGCTAACGCTTGACTGCGAGGGTTCTCATTCCTCGTTCATTCTATCAACCAAATGTTCAAATAGATAGATTAATCCGCGCTTCCATTCCAGCACTCATCTCACGCATACGATCGAATTAGGGGCCGACTGGCGCCCACGCGTGGAAAAGAGGAGAGATTCGGTTGAAATTCGAATGATAAATTGATCTTTACGCTTTTGCGCAGTTAACCTGAGGAGACCCCTATAATGCGAAGCACTGGCTAACTGCGCAGCGAACGTTGTTTATGATACCTCTCCTCTGTCGAACCCGAGTTTTTGTATAGTTCGAAATCTGTTACTACGCAGTTGAGCACGACGATAGTCTCAAGGAGGGGTAATAACTAAAGAAAAGAATTGAGAGATGTAAGGAGAATAAAGAATAGGAAAGACAAAATAGAATAATTATAGACTCAAACTCTTCCCTGTGCCTTTCCCACATGAAGAAGACTCTCATAACCCGAAGGCTTGATGAGAAAACACAGAGTCGAGGAGAAAATTGAAAAAGATGAAGTAGTAATTCGCCCTCCCCACGTCCCTTACATGAGGAGACTCCTATAACCCGAAGGCTTGATAAGGAAGCGTGAGGCGGACAAAGGGTATAGCAGGATAAGATGGTCAAAAGTGCCCTTGAGCCGAATTTGCTTCGCAATGCACCATTTGATAGCATATCCCAAAAAACCATGGTACACCAATTTTCAACCCTGTACCTCAACCGGGAGGGTAGTTACAGGGTAAGAAAGAAAAAGTAGTTTTTGTCATATTTTCCCTATTTAATGGCATTCAAAAAATCTGAAAAAATTCTAGAATATTCTAGCCATGTTTCTTTATGATAGTGAATTTTTTCAGATTTTTCGTTTGCAAATCCTAGGCGTGAAAAATCAAAAACGCAAAAAAAAGTCGAAAAATTGAGATTTCGGGTAGAAGCTTTCGAGATACTAGATTTTTACTTTACAGTAGTTAGATATTAGCATGATTGGTGTCCGCAATTTTTTTCAGATTTTTCATTCTGGTGCGTCAAACCGAAAAAAATCAAAACCGATATTTTCGACATATTTCGTGCGATAACATGAGAAATACTTTGAATTTTTACTTTCCTTTACACACTTAGTGCATTATATGATTTCTAACATTTGTGCACTGGATGCAGTAAAATCTGAATGGGAAAGTGAAGTTATTGCAAATAATTGAAAATTACGCACCTTATTGCTAAAATATTAGAAAGTTTTTCAACGTCCGATGGCTAAGTCGGTAAGGTGTCCGTCTATGGAACCGCTGGAAACTGTTTTGTCTCGAGTTCGCGCCCCATGTATGTACATTTTATTTTTTTCATAAAACAATTTTTTTTGTAATTATTAATTACATAAGATATACAATAATCTTTAATAACGTATGAAATAATTTTGAAATATTTTATTATTAAGTACATAAAAATAAGTGGTGCACTACCGACTCTTTGGCTATTGTACAATGAAGGTAAATATACATATATTGCTTTCAATATCCATCATAACCAACAACCACGCGGCTTTTCAATTAACAAGATATTGGGAGCTATCCGTAATTAGAACAATACGTAATCAGAAAATCGGTAGTGCACCACTATTTTTATGTATACTTAATAATAAAATATTTCAAATTATTTCATACGTTATTAAATGATTATTGTATATTCTTATGTAATTAATAATTACAAAAAAAATTGTTTTATGAAAAAAAATAAAATTGTACATAATGGGGCGCGAACTCGAGACAAAACAGTTTCCAGCGGTTCCATAGACGGACACCTTACCGACTTAGCCATCGGCGACGTTGAAAAACTTTCTAATATTTTAGCAGATAAGGTGCGTAATTTTCAATTATTTGCAATAACTTCACTTTCTCCATTCAGATTTTACTGCATCAGTGCAAATGTTAGAAATCATATAATGCACTAAGTGTGTAAAGGAAATGTAAAAATTCAAAGTATTTCTCATGTTATCGCACGAAATATGTCGAAAATATCGGTTTTTGATTTTTTTCGGTTTGACGCACCAGAATGAAAAATCTGAAAAAAATTGCGGACACCAATCATGCTAATATCTAACTACTGTAAAAGTAAAAATCTAGTATCTCGAAAGCTTCTACCCGAAATCTCAATTTTTCGACTTTTTTTTGCGTTTTTGATTTTTCACGCCTAGGATTTGCAGACGAAAAATCTGAAAAAATTCACTATCATAAAGAAACATGGCTAGAATATTCTAGAATTTTTTCAGATTTTTTGAATGCCATTAAATAGGGAAAATATGACAAAAACTACTTTTTCTTTCTTACCCTGTAACTACCCTCCCGGTTGAGGTACAGGGTTGAAAATTGGTGTACCATGGTTTTTTGGGA